>NC_133771.1:26223810-26243321 GCF_003597395.2 Chelonoidis abingdonii | reverse complement strand
ATGGGGACACCTGTAAGAAACAAAATGGAATAGGGGGATAGCTGTAACAGACAGGTGGGATTTCCAAAAACTCCTAAGTCACTTAGTGGAACATGTCCCATTGCCTTTCATTTGGAACACGTGAAAGTTAGTGGACCTGTTTTCCTAAGTAACATAGGGCTGATCTCACTACGGGGAGATTGGTGCTGCTGCAATTGACACAGCAGGGCTCAATTTAGTACGTCTAGTGAAGACCCACTAAATCAACAGCAAAGTCTCTCCGGTCGACCCCAGTACTCCAGCTTTCCAAGAAGAGTAAGGGATGTTGACTGGAGAGCAGCCCATCGACACAGCACACTGAAGACACCGGAGTAAGTTGACCTAAGCTACATTGACTCCAGCTCAGTGGTTTGAGCACTGACCTGCTAAACCCAGGGTTATGAGTTCACTCCTTGAGGGGGCCATTTAGGGATCTGTGGCAAAGATCTGTCTGGGGATTGGTCCTGCTCTGAGCAGGGGGTTGGACTAGATGACCTCCTGAGGTCCCTTCCAACCCTGATAAAAAAAATTATTCACGTAGCTGGAGTAGCGTAACTTAGGTCAACTTACCCCCATAGTGAAGATAAGCCTGTAGATGCTTTTGAAAATCCCACCACTTAAATGAGCTATGCAATAGGAAGGGCCCTGGCAACTGAATTCCCCTCACCCAGGCAATGGAGTCACCTTACTGCTGTTAATGAAATCCCAGGACAACAATAACAGAATGTTTGGTACAGCTGTGCCGACCCATAACCATTGGCCATACCTCCTCCTGAACCCACAGCCATACTCCATGCTGACAGTTCTTCCAGCACCTCGTACAATTGGATCCTGTCTTCTGAGATATGAGGCAGAAGCCAGGGTCCTCAGTCACTCACTCATGCCCGTCACCCCAATCGGGGTATGGGCCGCCAACCACAGATCTCCAGAGTCCTCTATCCTGGGCCATTCGCTCTAGTTGATTCTAGGTATAGCCCATTTTTTTGCTATCAGCCTGAAGGTCGCGTCGCCAGGTGTTTCTTGGATGGCCTCTTTTCCGCTTGCCTTGGGGGTTCCACCGCAGTGCCTGTCTGGTGATGTTAGTTGGCTGCTTGCGTAGTGTATGTCCTATCCAACCCCACCTTCTCCTTCTGATTTCTTCCTCTGCTGGGAGTTGACGGGTCCTCTCCAAGAGGTGGATGTTACTGATGGTGTCTGGCCAGCGGATCTGGAGAATCCTTCTGAGGCAGCTATTAATGAAGGTCTGGATCTTCCTGGTGGTTGTTTTGGTTGTCCTCCAGGTTTCAGCTCCATACAGTAGGACTGATTTCACATTGGAGTTGAACAGTCGAATTTTTATTGCCAAAGACAGCTCTCTGGAGCTCCAGATGTTCTTGAGCTGTAAGAAGGCTGCTCTTGCCTTACCAATCCTTACTTTGATGTCTGCGTCTGTGCCACCCTGCTGGTCAATGATGCTACCTAGGTAGGTGAAGGACTGCACTTCTTCCAAGGGGCTTCCATTCAGTGTGACTGGGTCGTTGCTGATGGAATTAATCCTAAGGATCTTGGTCTTGTCCTTGTGAATGTTGAGGCCAACCTGTGATGACGTGGCTGCCACAGTGTTGGTCTTCTCTTGCATCTGCTCTTTACTGTGCGAAAGGAGTGCAAGATCGTCAGCAAAGTCCAGGTCATCAAGCTGGGTCCACAACGTCCACTGGATTCCATTCCTACGCTCGTAAGTGGATGTCTTCATAATCCAATCGATGACGAGGAGAAAGAGAAGTGGTGACAACAAGCATCCTTGTCTGACTCCAGTTCGCACCTGGAAGCTGTTAGTGAGCTGCCCTCCATGGATCACTCTACAGTGTATACCATCATATGAGTTCTTGATCAGGTTGACCACCTTTGCTGGAATGCCGTAGTGCCGAAGGAGCTTCCAGAGGGTCTCTCGATCCACGCTATCGAACGCTTTCTCATAGTCAACAAAGTTGATGTACAACGAGGAGTTCCACTCCACAGACTGCTCGACTATGATGCGAAGCGTTGCTATCTGGTCCGTGCATGATCTGTTCAGCCGGAAACCTGCCTGTTCATCTCGTAGCTGTGGATCGACGGCATCCTTCATTCTCTCTAAGAGAACTCGGTTGAAGACCTTCCCTGGCACCGACAGGAGTGTGATTCCTCTATAATTGGCACAGTTGCTAAGGTCTCCTTTCTTGGGGATTTTGATGAGATATCCCTCTTTCCAGTCTGCCGGAATCACTTCTTCTTCCCATATCTTCTCAAAGAGGGGGTACAGCATTTCCACTGAAGCATCCAGGTCTGCTTTCAGGGCCTCTGCTGGGATGTCATCAGGTCCAGCCGCCTTCCTGTTCTTCATCATGGTGATGGCTTTTCTGATCTCATCTCTGGTTGGTTTATCGCAATTAATTGGGAGGTCCTCGTTGGCTGGGTTAATGTCTGGTGGATTTGGTGGTGCTGGTCTGTTCAGGAGTTCCTCAAAGTGCTCCGCCCATCTGTTCATCTGTTGTTCTATTCCTGTTATAGACTTTCCCTGCTTGTCTTTAACGGGACGTTCTGGCTTGCTGAACTTTCCAGACAGTCGCTTGGTAGTATCATACAGCTGTTTCATGTTACCGCTGTATGCTGCCTGCTCCGCTTCTGCTGCCAGTTCATCCACATACTCTCTCTTGTCCTTCCTAATATTCCTCTTCACTGCTCTGTGGGCTTCAGCATACTCTTTTTGAGCTTTGGCCTTTGCAGCTCTAGTCCTGCTGTTGTTGACTGCTGCCTTCTTCTTCTTTCTGTCTTCTATCTTGGTCAAGGTCTCTGCTGTGATCCACTCTTTCTGCTGGTGTTTCTTAATTCCAAGCACTTCCTGGCATACTAACCTAAGTGTCTCTCTCACTTTCTGCCATCTGTTTAGTACACTGTCTTCCTCTTCCTCAGACCGATCCTGTAATACTGAAAACTTATTCTTCAGCATCAGTCCAAAATCTTCCTTGGTCTTATGGTCCTTCAGAAGGCTGACGTTGTACTTCATTCTTCTGTCTGACGTATCTATCCAGTTCTGCTTCAGCTTCAATTTAGCTACCACTAAGTGATGGTCGGACGCCGTGTCTGCTCCTCTTCTAACTCTAACGTCCTGCAAGGATCTTCTGAACTTCTTGCTAATGCAGACATGGTCAATCTGATTTTCTGTCGTGCCTGCTGGTGATACCCAGGTACTCTTGTGGATCCGCTTGTGAGGAAAGATGCTACCTCCTATGACCAGGTTGTTAAGTGCACACAGATCCACAAATCTCTCTCCATTCTCACTCATCTCTCCACGAGCGTGGGTCCCCATGACTTGTTCGTATCCTGTGTTGTCAGGTCCAATTTTGGCATTAAAGTCTCCCATAAGGATGATGATATCTTTATCTGGGAGAATCTCTAATATTTTCTGGAGTCTGTTGTAAAAATAATCTTTGTCCTACTCTTCGCTGTCATTAGTTGGAGCATAGCACTGAACAACATTCATCTTAATCCTCTTCATTTTAGTTCTGAAGGATGCTGTGATGATCCTGGGACCATGTACCTCCCAACCAATCAGTGCTCTCTGTGCCTGCTTGGACAACATGAAGCCTACTCCCTGTGTGTGGGGTGCGTCGCTCTCTTCATGTCCTAAATACAGCAACAGCTCTCCTGTCAGTCGTCTCTGTCCAGCTTGCGTCCATCTTGTTTCGCTAATGCCTAATAGGGTCAAGTTGTTGCTCCTCATCTCTGCTGCAACCTGCGCTGTCTTTCCTGACTTGTACATGGTCCTCACGTTCCATGTGCCTATGGTAATCCTCCTGGTTGCAAGAAGGGTAATCAGCTTAGTGGCTTCCTCACAGCTTTCACCACTCAGCGTCATGCTTCTTCGAGTTGAAGACCCTTCTTTTTCCAGGGTAAAAGTCTCTGTTGTCTCTATTGTTGGCGTTTCTGTAGCAGGTTGATTTTTTTTTACGGGGTGGAGTTGCTAGCCCCACGCCCAACCCTCCTCCTTTATCCTGACTTGGGACAGGCAGCTGGCCCCAAAGGAACTCTCTAGTGGAGCAATAAGTCAATCAGATGCGAATCCACTGAGCTATAATATATCATAGTCATTCCTCCATCACTTAGAAGAATGCTGCTGTTACAAGTGCAAGTTCACAGATGCATCTCCCCAGAAGTAGAATATTCTCTCCCCGTTTGTAATGTCTGCTATTATTAATATTGATATACAATTATTCTAATGTTTTACCATTATTGGCACCAATGCCCAAAGGCATGAATGAATAAAATAACATAGTTAAGAAATAAATTGTGTACCCTACGATGGGTTTGTTTAAAGTTCTGATTGCTTATGTAGCATAATTAGGTTTTGGTGTTTGAGGACTTACTCAGGATACATAATGTTCAATTTACTTGCAAGTTAAAATCTTCCAAGAAAAGACATTAAAAAGCAGTGAGCCTCCCAACTATGAAATACCTTTGACAATTCACCCCTTTGTGAAACAAAAGGGCATGGCTACCCTTTGCCCTTCATTATGTTATACTGAATTCGGTTTGGATCACAATCTTAGGGATATAGGATATCCTAAAATGGACCCAACCTTCGGAAACTCATCTAACTCTATTCTCTTTTGAATTTCAAGTTATCATCTCACAATATTTTATGTTCCAAACATTGTACATATTTAACTTCTTTAAAAACTGTTTACTTTTGTTCTCATTTTTCTGCCTTTTGCAGTTTGCTTTATAATCCAACTTCTGTGTTATGAACTTTCTCTTAACTTCGGATGAAACCCAATGCGCTTTTAGTTGAAATTCATGTATAGCTGTTAAAAATACAGAATAAAGCCCTGCTTCCCTTCTGGTGAAATCAGTGGAAGCAGAATCAAGCCCTACATTTGTTATCAAGAAGGAAAATAGTGAACAGAGACATGTAGGATTTATAGGACAAAACTTCTCTATAAGGTTGGTGTTGATTTCTCAAAGTTCAGAGATCATTTCTAGCTTTAATAAAGACCCCAGTGAAATGTTATTTTGTCAGCCAAAGAAATAGAAGAGCTTTTAACATTAAATGCAAGGTGGGGAGGGATCCCTTTGGGGGTAATTGGGGATCAATGTGGGTTTGATTGAGCCCCAGGGGGAAAGATCCTGAAAAGAATTAGGATTGTTTTGAAAAATAAGGATGATAAAAGTATTGGGTAAAAATAATAAATGCAAAGAGGAAAAGTACATGGGTCACCGAGCTGGGACATGGCATTCATTTCCAAGATATGTCTGTTCTGCACTAAAGGGGACCTTTGCTGTATGTTTAAAGAACTTAAAAGTTGCCCCCTCTAACCTTGCAGGAAGCTGTGTGTAGCTTTTCACAGTTCATAATTTAAATGATCCCACTGGGGCGGGGGGAGATGGTAGGGGGTGCATGTGTGCATGCCTGGCCTTGGAGCCCTGTCACTGATGGGAAAAAGATTAGACCTCCTCACAGAGACATGGAGCAACATGATAGGGAGGATAACTCAGCAGAGAGTCTATCCCAAAATGAT
The DNA here is from genome assembly GCF_003597395.2 of Chelonoidis abingdonii. Classification (NCBI taxonomy): domain Eukaryota; kingdom Metazoa; phylum Chordata; order Testudines; family Testudinidae; genus Chelonoidis; species Chelonoidis abingdonii. The sequence goes on along the minus strand of NC_133771.1, from coordinate 26,237,769 downwards.
TTTACAAAATTGCAGCAGTTATAAGGAATGTTTGCCTCGACAGCCCCCCCACTAAACTGGGATTAGGATCAAGGCTGCAATGTGGGAACAGCTCCAGAGTGACCAGTATTGAAGACAATAGACAATGCTGTTTCTTTAATCTTATGGCTAGTGAAACAGACCCTTGACAGGTGATGGATTAGCAGAAACTAACACAACTTCCTAATGTCTTCATAGAACACTGTATGGTTTATCGTCAGGCACACTGTAGCCATTATACTGCCTCTCACAGTCCAGCTTTCTCTAATCCTACTCTTTCCTCTTGCTGCTGATTCCTTCTCTTGGTTTATCCTCCCCTCCAAGCTCCCCAGAATCCCCTTAATCAGCATCTAGCCGGCTGCTGTCACAGCAGGAAAATTGATAGGATCTGCATTGCAGATGAATTGGTAGAGCCAGATTAGCTGCTGAGGTTGATGATGAGGCATCCTCTCTAGGCACCGCTGCTCTCTGCAGTTTCCTTTGTCTTCTACTGTCTGCGTCTGTGTGCAGTTAGTCAGATGCTTTCAGCTGCTGGTGCCAGCTAGTTGCATTCTTGCTGACAGATGGCCCAGCCTCTGATACAGCAGCACCACCTAGAGATCGGTACAGAGTATATTATTACTGGTAATTTGCACATCTGCTGGAAGAGAGGAAGCAAAAAGGGAAAACAATCGATCTCAGCTAATACAGGACCAAGTGACATATAGTTCTGGACTCTGGGGTTTGCAATGCAAGGAACAGAGAGAGATACCATTCATACTAAGAGTAAATGAATCTAAAAGGCCTGTGCATTAGGACCCTTAAAAGGGCAAAGCTGCTCCCAAGAGTTTCAGGGCTCTGGAGAAAGAAATTATCATGTAGTGCCTTGTATAGACTGAGCTGTGTCACTACTATGCAATTCACAGTTATGATTCAGTACTTTCTAATCACCTTAAGGGAATCCTAAGGTGACAGATGCACATCAGAGGGATCCAAGCCAAGAATGTCAAACTAAGTAAAGAGCCTGAGGGTTTAGGTTCAAAGTACAATTCATTTCAAGCGTTTGGTATCACTTTGCTTGTAAGGGAAGGTGAATATCAGCTAGGGACTACAGCTGTGTGCAAGCTTTCAGATGAATAGTTTGACCTAAAACTGTATTTTTCTGAGAATACTCAAAACTATTCATCAATTCAGGCTGAATTCAGCAAAGAGCTTTAGCCACAAAATATTTGATTGTTTTAAGTCAAAACATTTTGTTTTGACATTTTCAAAAGTAAACAGTTCAACTTTCAAAACATTTTATTTAGAAAATTAGCTAGATTTATTTTTAAAAAAACAACAACAACAACAAATCAATTTGGGGTCAACCTAAACTGAATTTATTTTTCATATTTTTTTGGTTCGGACAATGAACCAAAAAAATCAATTATTCATTCAATGCTGCAAGAGACCCCAAAGGAGATGACTTCTTTAGGTGAGTAGTCCCACTGATTTCATTGGTATTACTCATGTAAAGCTTTACTGCATGGCCCTGTGCATGTATAGCATTATATACCTTATTCTATTCTTTTTAATTTTTGGTCCTGTGCCTATCGCTATGGTATCTGAGAAACTAACTGCCCATTACCATAATATCTGAGCACCTCTCAAACTTTAATGAATTTATTTAACTGGCTCTGTTCAATATCTTCATCAACGACTTAGATTTTGGCATAGAAAGTTCGCTTATTAAGTTTGCAGATGATACCAAACTGGGAGGGATTGCAACTGCTTTGGAGGATAGGATCATAATTCAAAATGATCTGGACAAACTGGAGAAATGGTCTGAGGTAAACAGGATGAAGTCTAATAAAGACAAATGCAAAGTGCTCCACTTAGAAAGGAACAATCAGTTTCACACATACAGAATGGGAAGAGACTGTCTAGGAAGGAGTATGGTGGAAAAGGATCTAGGGGTTATAGTGGACCACAAGCTAAATATGAGTCAACAGTGTGATGCTGTTGCAAAAAGAGCAAACATGAATCTGGGATGCATGAACAGGTGTGTTGTGAGCAAGACAGGAGAAGTCATTCTTCTGCTCTACTCTGCGCTGGTTAGGCCTCAACCGGAGTATTGTGTCCAGTTCTGGGCATTGCATTTCAAGAAAGATTTGGAGAAATTGGAGAGGGTCCAGAGAAGAGCAACAAGAATTAGAACATGACCTATGAAAGAAGGCTGAAAGAATTGGGTTTGTTTAGTTTGGAAAAGAGAAGACTGAGAGGGGATGTTTTCAAGTGTCTAAATGTGTATCATAAGGAGGTGGGAGAAAACTTGTTCATCTTAGCCTCTAAGGGTAGAACAAGAAGCAATGGGCTTAAACTGCAGCAAGGGAGGTTTAGGTTGAACATTAGGAAAAAGTTCCTAACTGTCAGGATGGTTAAACACTGGAATAAACTGCCCTAGGGAGGTTGTGGAATCTCCATCTCTGGAGATATTTAAGACTGAGTAAGATAAATGTCTATTCGGGATGGTCTAGACAGTATATGGTCCTGCCATGAGGGCAGGAGACTGGACTTGATGACCTCTTGAGGTCGCTGCCAGCCCTAGAATCTATCCCTGCAACACACATGTGTAGTAGAGGTTAACAAATAGGGACACTGAGGCGCACAGCAATTAAGGGATTTACTCAAGGTATCTCAGGAAGATAATATCAGAGTTGACAACTGAACCCAGCTCTTAATAGTTCTAGTCAAGTACTTTAGCCAGTGCTCAGACCTCTTATCTAATTGGGCAGGTACTATGTATCCTGCACTGCAAGCATTCAGTTGTCAAGGTTTCCCTGCCTCGTTGCTTGCATAGGAACAAATGCCTATTAAATAACTTTACAGTAGCTTGGTTTGTACTTCAGAGAAACAGATGTTAACTCCCTGCTTGATTTGACCATCTCCCTGGAGCACTGCCCTATGGTACTTGAAGTCCTCTGGGGTATTGTGCTTCAAACTGATATGTATTAATTAAACAAAAGAATTTAAAGCTTAACCCTCCTCTCTGCACAGCAATGACTCTACTTTGTGAGCTGAAAGAGCAGATCTTATTGGAAAGCAGGAAGTTCTCAACAGTTTAACCTGGATTATTTCACCAGGTTTCTATTATGTTTCAAATAATGAGGCAAGAAAGACCATGTGGGATTAGAGAAATTAAAGGGGAGAGATTAACGGTGTAATTAGTTATAAACCTTCAAACTGGGTTCAGGGAGGCTAGAACTGTATGATAGACTCAAGGAGTAAGTGATGTTTACACAGAGCTGTTTTTAAGGGTGTGTTTTATATGTACAGTTTGTGAGCATGCACGTGTCCATACACTTTAAGAATAGCATGGAAAGGTCATTATGATGCCCTTCATTTATGGGTTAATATAACCCTGTGTTTTCCCTGCAAACAAAATTACTAAGTACAGCTACCTTTTCTTTCCCTTGCTTAGTCATAAATCACAGAGGACTCAGTGTTTTGTTCTCTGTCCATATGAATGATGGAGGTGGATGATTATTCAGAGGCATAAAAAGCTTGTGGGGGAAGCAGTGAAAAATAACCCATACTTGTCCCTGATAGACCTTGATTGAGCTGTCTGTATTTTCCTAGTATTTCCAGCATTACCAAGTCAAGTACTGTACACAAAGACTAACACTTCGGTGGAACAGAGCAAAATTGATGAATATGGAAGCCTTCCAGTCAGTAGAGCTATATCGTTGACAGGTTTGTAAGTCCAAACTTTCAGTCAAACAGTGAAAAATGTGTGCTGTGACATTGCTGAATAATGTACTATGATGCTGAAAAAGAATGTAAATGATAGCTGGATGGACTAGGGGGGAAATGAAGTGGAGATGAATATAACTGAGTCGCCTAGGCTTCTAAAAGGAAATTGGCAACTTATTCCTGATTATTAGTTTTCAGAGGATTTCCTTCTAAACTTAAGGATAGCAGCTCCTCAAAAGGCTGAGAGGGCTGTTTCTGACCAATTGTGTGAAGAGCATGGCCCTGTGCCATTAGTGTCGATGTTTATATTGCACAGACATACAATAATTGTATAAAACTGTATTTTTGAAATTAAAAGCTCTCCTGCAGCCATGCCACCTCCAGTGCTTCTCAAAGAAGTTAAACAGAGTTGGGCTTGGTCAGTACTTAGACCGCAGACTTCTCATGAAAACTCAGGTGCTGGCAGAGTTGATTTGTGTTAATCTTCTCATGGAGGGCCCAGAGTTTGCAACCCTTTATCACCCTGGATGGTATTTACCTATGCAAATAATTGGTGAGTTTATTCAGGTAAATTGAATTACATGAGTCCAGATTGTGGCAAGGGGATGCCATTAAGTATGCACTTAACAGCTTTCGTGAATCAGGGCCTAATTCCCCAATACAATGTCAAGGAAGCTGTAGGACTGGAGGTGTTCTCTTATGGCACAGTTGTAAATCTGAGGACCTGACAACTGGTGCTCATGAAAAATTCCCCACGGCACTTTTCATAAGAGCAAAGGCCTGGTAAAATTACAATCTGGTAATCATGTTCTACCAAACTGTGATTTTAACTGGAGAAATTGGTCTCTGGAGGAAGGATGGTCCAGTAGCTACATTGCTAGCTGAGGAGACAGGTGATCTGAGTTTAATTCTCTACTCTGATAAACAATTCTTGTGTGGGGTAGGAGCCTGGGTAGGGGCCAGGGGGGAGGGCTCCAGCTGAGAGTGCGGGCTCTGGGGTAGGGCAGGGAATGAAGGGTTGGGGGTGTGGGAGGGTGCTCTGGGCTGGGACCAAGGGACTCAGAGGGCAGGAGGGGGATCAGGGCTAAGGCAGGGGGTTGGGGAGCAGGAGGGGGTTGGGGTGCAGGCTCTGGGCTGCACTTACCTCAAGCAGCTCCCAGAAGCAGCGGCATGTTCCCTTTTTCCAGCTCCTAGGTGGAGGTGCGGTCAGGCAGCTCTGCACACTGTCATGTCCACAGGTGCCACCCCTGCAGCTCTCTTTGGTTGTGGTTCCTGGCCAATGGGAGCTGTGGGGACGGCACACAGAGTCTCCAGGCTGCCCCTATGCATAGGAGTCAGAGGGGGGACATGTTGCTGCTTCCAGAAGCTGTACGGAGTGGGGAAGCCCCAGATCCCACTCCCCGGTGGGAGCTGAAGAGCTGGATTAAAATGTCTGAAGGACTGGATGTGGCCCCTGGGCTGTAGTTTGCCCACCCCTGGTATACACCAAACCTAATGCAGCTCACTTAGCACACAGAAAATTGCAATAACTTAATTGAAACTACTCACATGAGTGAGGTGAGCAATATTTTCCCCATCTTTACCTTTGTTACTAATAAACTTAACTTATTACTATAACTTTATACCCTATTTAATATTATGAAATCTGTACCCATGTAAGGTGAATTGTATCATCATTTGTACTAAAGATTAGCATAACAAAATCCTTCCCGTACAAGCATGCAGATTTCAGCATTTGATTTCACTAGATCTGGCCCATTCATATCTGATGGCTTTCTTCAGTTCTCTTAGTCCCTGCAGTACGGTTTTCTCATTAGTAATGCAAAGGCAGCAAGCGCATCAGAGATTTTTTAAAAATATCTTATTAGATTTATTTGACCTGATGGAATTACAGTTCTCTCTAAGTACATTGATCAGGGAAACCTCAGAGTGGTATTTGGAAATGTTTTTTCCCTTGGGTTGGAAGAAACCTCCAGCAGCCTTATTGTGGAGTTTCTCTGAGACTGACCTCACAGTTCTGCAGTAGAGGATATTGAGTAATGCTGAGAAAGCACAGTTAGAACAGGTTGCTGCAGGGAGCTGAAAGCTGTTTTCCCCTTCCTCACCCTTCTGCTCCCACATATGTGCATATGATTCTGTAGACTGCCAAGAACTGTTAAGGACAAAGAAAACTAATGTGGCAAAAGCCTGAGAGAATATAATGCCCCAAAATCACACTGAACCTTCTAGCACAGCGCTTGTTTATTAACCCTGTGCTGATCTCCCCAAAATATTTTATCACGTTGCTTTACATCAACTGAGAACTGGGTCCTATGTTTTCCACATTCTCAGATTGTTATTGATCTCGTGAATTATGTTTCTTTATACTGTGCATGGCGTGTATTACCAGGAACTGGGGGGTTAAATGATCAGTTTGTTGATGTACAACAATTTTTCAAAGCAGGATACTGAATACCAAGGGTGTTTCACTAGCTGACATTTGGATTTGTTCAAGTTCTTATTTGAGTTGCCCCTGGTCAGCTTGATATTGTTTAGCACCTGACTGTAGCTTTGAAATAAGAATGCATCGGAATATGAAAGAGAAAGAAGTTGTTGGAGGGATGAGATACAAGCAGAGATGATATTTCCCTACCTTCACAACTGCTTATAAAGAGTGATCTGCAAAAGGATTTTTTTTGTCTGTTGATAAGATTACACAAGGAGGGGAAGTGAGGTATCCAGCCTTTGTTTAGAAGAGGCCCAGTTTGTCCTTGGTCCTTGCACTGATGTGAGGAAGACACATGGAGGCAAGATACGTTTCTCCTCTTGTGCACTCAGTGCTTTGACCAGGGACCTGATCAAATCCCAGAACCTGGTCTCAGTGTTGTGCAAAAGACTATCTGGCCATTGGGATGCACATCAGGACAAGGAGAAGCTGGGAGAAAGCAGAGTCTTGGCAGTGAATCCCCTGTTATGCCCCCCAGAACTGGCCAGGCAAACTACAGAAGCAACCTACACAATCCCATTTCAGCCAGATCCAGCTAGAAGCACTGATTAGCAGATCAATGTACTTAGTTCTGGTCTGATGCTGACAGCAGCAGCTGTCAGTAAGAGCAAGGACAGGAGAACAGAACAGAACATCCAGTATACCAGAGAGCATGTATTCAGTGGATTAAATGCTGCATGTGGTTTATCCATTCTCGGTTTCTGCCATTCCTACTCTAAGGGTCAGAACATAGGATGCTTCCATTCTGTTTATATCTGTGAGTGCCCCTAGGAACGATTGGATACGTGATCCCGAATAGCTGCAATGCTCTTCTTAAAATCGTTATGCATGAGGTTTGGACCAAGAGACCAAATTGTATAGAAATGTTTATTGCCTTGAAAAAGCTGATGAAGTTAAAACCCATCCTGCAGAATCTGACTGTAGCTCCTGGGGAATCTGAAGTATTTGGCTGCTATTGACCTAGTTTAAGCACAGTCTTAATGTGGGACTTAATCCCCTTTTATTTATCTTCAGCCTCCACATTAGGTTCATTTTGATGATGATGATGATGATGATATGGCTGGTGGTGGTTTGGGTTCCCATTCATCAGGCAAGCCACTGATGATGTCAGCAGTTGTGACTTAGTTAGTGCTCTCTTAGGGTCAGATTTATGAGCACAGAGACATGTCTGGGCAGAGTCCTGTGCAGTAGGTGACTCAAAAGCACACGAGGCCTATGACTCATGCCCAGGATCTTAAAAACACAATAGGTCTTGCAGCTCTGGACATTGCCTACCCTACACCACTTGTAAATCTGTAACGGCTCTCTGGAAGACAGTTTTTGAAGATGCGCTTCAAGACGCAATTGAACGTCAGTGGTAATTCGCCGACAAAATACAACATGGTTTTACAAAGAGGCATAGATTGTGGCAGACCAACCTGGATCTCCTTCTTTGCGAGTACAGATTTTTAGAACACATGAAGCCGTGATCAATTTACTCGGATTCTCCAGTAAGGCTATTTCGATACAGTTCACATGGGAATTATTCATTAATTGTTGATAAAGATGGGGTCACTATGCAAACGACATGGTGGATACGGAATGCCGTATAAAGAGGAGACTCCGAATGGGTCGTCTCCTGAATGTGACGTTGCAGGCTGGACGGAGTCTACTTTAGTGGAGTTCTCAGGGATTGGTTTTCGACCAATCTTATTTATCTTTTTAATTACTGCCCTTGCACGAAAAGTGGGACTGTGCAATCAAGCTTGAGGATGACACAAGCTGGGAGAAGGTAGTGCTAACACAGAGAAGGTACCGGATATCAATCACAGGAAGCTCTGACTGACTTGTAAACTGGAGAGTATAGTACTAGATAAAATTTATAGTTAGAAACGTGCAAGGTCAGCCATTTAGATTATAACAATTTTAGTTATAAAATTTGGTACGACATCAGTTGGAAATACGAGTGAGAAGAGGACGTTAGGAGTCCTGGTTGATCAAGGCCATGCTATGGGCCTCCAATGTAGATATACTGGCCAGGTTCAAAAAGCAATGGGGTCGAGATGCCTCAGGCGAGAGGTCCTTTCAGAGATAAAGATCCTGTAGTACCGCTCTATACATAGTCACCGTGAGACCTCATCTGGCAATACTGTGTGCATTCTGGTCTCCATTGGTTTAAGCAGGATGACATTCACACGAACATGGTACAGAAAGAGGCTGCTAGGCAGGATCCGTCAAGGACATGGAAAACCTATCTATGAAAGGAGACTCAAAGAGCTTGCTTGTTATAGCCTAACCACAGCAAGCTTGTGGGGGATCAAAGTTTGCTAACAACAGAGGGATGATATCAACAAAGATATGAAGTGCAGGGGTGGGAGGGTATGGATCCCCGCTAACCTGCAGAGAAAAGGACCAGGGACTGTTATGGACCCCTACAGGAAGCCTGCAGGATCCACCTTTGTTAAACTGCCTAGACCCTCCAGGAAAATTTAGCAAGAGTGGCCCTCCGTGAAAGGCTTTCTGCTTGGGGTGGCGAATATGTTAAAGCCACCCCTGTGCGGATTTAAACTGAGTAATAGGCATGAATTTAAGTGAAAGTGCAAGGTCATTGCATTTAGGGATTAATAACAAGAATTTTAATTTATAAATTGGGGGACACATCAGTTGGAAGTAACAGAGGAGGAGAAGGACCTCAGAGTATTGGCTTGATCACAGGATGACTATGAGCCGCCAAATGTGATATGGCCATTAAAAAAGCTAATGCAGTTTTAGGATGCATCAGGCAAGTATTTCCAGCAAAGATAAGGAGGTGTTAGTACCATTATACAAGGCACTGGTGAGACCTCATCTGGAATACTGTGTGCAGTTCTGGTCTTCCCATGTTTAAGAAGGATGAATTCAAACTGGAAACAGGTTCAGAGATGGGCTACACTAGGATGATCCGAGGAATGGAAAACTGTCTTATGAAAGGAGACTCAAAGAGCTTGGATTGTTAAGCCTAGCCAAAAGAAGGTGAGGGGGGGATATGCTTGCTCTTTATAAATATATCAGAGGGATTAATATTAGGGAGGGAGAGGAATTATTTAAGCTTAGTACCAATGTGGACACAAGAACAAATGGATATAAACTGGACACTAGGAAGTTTAGACATGAAATTAGACAAAGATTTCTAACCATTAGACAAGTGAAGTTCTGGAACAGCCTTCCAAGGGGAGTAGTGGGGCCAAAAGACATATCTGGCTCTAAGACTAAGCTTGATACGTTTATAGAAAGTATGTTATGATGGGGTAGCCTAATTTTGGCAATTAATTTGGCAACTGATCTTTGATTATCGGCAGGTAAGTATATCCAGTGGTCTGTGATGGGATGTTAGATAGGGTGGGATCTGAGTAACTGCAGAGAATTCTTTCCTGGGTGCCAGCTGGTGAGTCTTGCCCACATGCTCAGGGTTTAATTGATCGCCCTATTTGGGGTCAGGAAGGAATTTTCCTCCAGGTCAGATAGGCAGAGTCCCTGGAGGTTTTACACCTTCCTCTGCATCATGGGGCATGGGTCACTTGCTGGAAAATTCTCTTCAGCTTGAGGTCTTCTAACCACAATTTGAGGACTTCAGTAACAGACATAGGTTAGGGGTTTGTTATAGAAGTGGATGGGTGAGATTCTGTGGCCTGCTTTGTGCAGGAAGTCAGACTAGATGATCATAATGGTCCCTTCTGACCTTAAAGTCTATGAGTCTAAATCACATGAAAAACAGTTGGAGCATAATCACTGCAATTTTAAATGAATTCATATTCTTCTTCACTTCCTGTCCTAAACTGTTGGGTGGCTTGTTGGCTACCCTGTTTCAGGCTAAAGCTGAAATCTGAGGAACTGTCATAGATTAAAGTGTCACTAGAGGAGGTTTTGGAATTAATTGATAAACTCAACATTAACAAGTCACCGGGACCAGATGGCATTCACCCAAGAGTTCTGAAAGAACTCAAATGTGAAGTTGCGGAACTATTAACTAAGGTTTGTAACCTATCCATTAAATCGGCTTTGATACCCAGTCACTGGAAGTTAGCTAGTGTAACGCCAATATTTAAAAAGGGCTTTACAGGTGATCCCGGCAATTACAGACCAGTAAGTCTAATGTCGGTACTGGGCAAATTAGTTTAAACAATAGTTAAGAATAAAATTGTCAGACACATAGAAAAACATGAACTGTTGAGCAATAGTCAACATGGTTTGTGTAAAGGGAAATCGTGTCTTACTATCTATTAGAGTTCTTTGAAGGGGTCAACAAACATGTGGACAGGGGGGATCCAGTGGACATAGTGTACTTAGATTTCCAGAAAGCCTTTGACAAGATCCCTCACCAAAGGCTCTTACGTAAATTAAGTTGTCATGGGATAAAAGGGAAGGTCCTTTCATGGACTGAGAACTAGTTAAAAGACAGGGAAAAAAGGGTAGGAATTAATGGTAAATTCTCAGAATTGAGAGGGATCTTGTCGAAAACGGAGACGTGGAATTAATGGTAATTCTCCGATGGAGAGGGGTACTGTCGTTTCCCAAGAGTCTCCTGAGGCCACCTTATTCAAGTTGTATTCGCAGATGATCTGGAGAAGGGGTAATGCTAGGTGGCAAGTTGCCGAGATACTAATACTACCCGATATAAGCCAAGCACATTTGAGAACTCTCAAATGATCTTTAACAACTAAGTGACTTGGGCAACAAAAGCAATGAGATTTATGTATCAAATGGCTAAGTAATGCACATTGGAAAAATACCCCACCGTTATACATATCAAGGTTGAGTAGGGCTATTTAGCTTCCAACAGGTCAGGTAAAAGTTCTTGGCGTCATCGGGTGTTCTCTGAAGATGTGCCACGCGTGCGCCGAGGTGGTCCATAAAGCAAAGCGTAAGATCCTTAGAAAAGGGGATAGGATAGACAAGAATATCTTATGTGCCTGTAGTTATAATCCACGATATGCCCACATCATTCGAATACTGTGTACAGATGTGTCTCTTTCACCTCAAATAGATTTCTAGCCACTAGAAAAGTGTTCAGAAAAGCACTAAAGTGATTCGGGTTTGGAGAGGGTCCCTGACCGAGGGCAGATTAAAGACGGCTGGGCCTCTTCGCTTGGGAAAGTGGACTGAAGGGGGATATGATAGAGCATATAAAGATCATTAGTGATGGTAGAAGTGGATAAGGAAAAGTTTATTTACGGTTTCCATAATGACAGTAACTAGCGGGTTCACAAATGAACTCTAATATGGTGGCGGGTTTAAAACAATAAAAGAAGTTTTCTTTCACACGCACAAAGTCTCACTTATGGAACTCCTTACCTGAGGAGGTTGTTGAGGCTGGCGATTAACAATGCTGTTTAAAGGGAACTGCGTATGGGAATTCATGGTGGCGTAATTTCCATAAATGGCTATTAGCCAGGAAGGGTAAAGAATGATGTCCCTAGCCTCTGTTCATCAGAGGATGGAGATGGATGGCAGGAGAGAGATCACTTGATCATTGCCTGTTAGCTTCACTCCCTCTGGGGCACCTGGCATTGGCCACTGTTTGTAGACAGATACTGGGCTAGATGGACCTTTGGTCTGACCCAGTACAGCCGTTCTTATGTTAAGGCTGGCTGCATTTGAGCAGTTAATGGGAGGTGTATCACAAACAAGGTAGTGGGAGGATATGGGAAGGTCTCTCTGCTGTCAACTGGAGGAAATGAAATAACCCTTTTGAGGTGCACAAATATTATTATGTACAAGACCCAACCCCACTGTGAGTCTGCCATGTTCCTAGTTAGTGTACAAACACACAGTAAGTGACACTCCTTGCCCTAGAAAGTGTATAGTCAAAAAATACAAGATAGAGAAATGGTAGGAAAATGGAAGTAGTATTCTCCTCAATTTATAGACAAGAGTACTAAGAGATTAAGTGACTTGCTCAAGGTCACACTGGAAATCTGTGGCAGAGCAACGTGTTGAACCTAGATCTTCTGAGTCCCACTGTAGTGACTTAATCACAAGGCCATCTAGCCTCTAGTGCCTTGCGTACCCAACTACTTTCTCAGAATTGGCTGTCTCCTTTTTTTCTAGCTGAAGCACTGCTATGTATAGTGTGTATATTGTAAACCACAGAGGTAATTCACATTCACAGAGGTTGAATTAAAAGGTACTATAACAACTTATCATACACTATTATTACGACTGGACAGTGCACTGCTTGTATGTGGCCACACCATACCTCCTCCCTCCCCCAGTACCCCCACCCCCAAACACTATTGTATAGCCACACAGGATCTTCTTGGATCTTGGGTCCAGGAGTAGTGGGGAAAATAAAAAACAGGAGCGATACATCCAATGCTGCCATCCCCTTCCTGTGTGCAAGTGAGTAGGAAGCAGATGGAACAGCTCAGAGACATGTCTTCAACCTCCCAAGCACTGGGCAACAGAGGTGGTTGACTGTGATGGAGGGAACCATTCTGCCTGATTAAGAGTTGACTCAGCATACTCTTCCCACAGCAGATAAGGGGAGCTTCAAAAAGGAGTATCTCTGAGGCACAATTACTTCCCCATGTTTCTACTGGAGATTTACAATTTTATACTGCCCCGCATGTGCGCTGGGCCTAACGGTTCACTCTAGCCCTAATTAGAATCATAGAATTGTAGGACTGGAAAGGACCTTGAGAGGTCATCTACTGTGATCCCCTGCATTCATGGCAGGAATGTGTATTATCTAGACTATCTCTGACAGTCATTTGTCTAACCTGCTCTTAAAAAATCTCCATTGATGGAGATTCCCCAATTTCCCTGGGCAACTTATTTCAGTGCTTAGCCACTCTGACAAGAAGTTTTTCCTAATGTCCAACCTAAATCTCCCTTGCTGCAATTTAAGTCCATTGCTGCTTGTCCTATCCTCAGAGATTAAAGAACAATTTTTTCTCCCTCCTCCTTGTAACAACCTTTTATGTACTTGAAAACTGTTATGTCCCCCCTCAGTCTTCTCTTCTCTAGACTAAACAAACCCAATTTCTTCAATCAACCCTCAGAGATCATGTTTTCTAGACCTTTTATCACTTTTGTTGCTCTTCTCTGGACTTTCTCCAATTTGTCCATGTCTTTCCTGAAATGTGGCACCCAGAACTGGACACAATACTCCAGCAGAAGCCTAAGCAGCATGGAGCAGAGCAGAAGAATTACTTCTTGTGACTTGCTTACAACACTCCTGCTAATACATCCCAGAATTACGTTTGCTCAAGTGGAGTGCCCCAAGGGTTGGTCCTGGGGTCAGTTTTGTTCAATAATCTTCATTAATTATCTGGAGGATGGCGTGACACTAAACTTGGAGGAGTGGTAGATATGCTGGAGGGTAGAGATAGGATACAGAGGGACCTAGACTAATTAGAGGATTGGGCCAAAAGAAATCTGATGAGGTTCAACAAGAAGTGCAGATTCCTGCACTTAGGACTGAAGAATCCCATGCATTGCTACAGACTAGGGACCAAATGGCTAGGCAGCAGTTCTGCAGAAAAGAACCTAGGGGTTACAGTGGATGAGAACCTGGATATGAGTTGACAGTGTGCCCTTGTTGCCAAGAAGGCTCGTGGCATTTTGGGCTGTATAATAGGGGCATTGCCAGCAGATTGAGGGACATGATCATACCCCTCTATTCTGCATTGGTGAGGCCACATCTGGAGTACTGTGTCCAGTTTTGGGCCCCACACTACAAGAAGGATGCGGAAAAATTGGAAAGAGTCCAATGGAGGGCAACAAAA
>NC_133771.1:26122338-26223787 GCF_003597395.2 Chelonoidis abingdonii | reverse complement strand
GTGAAGCACTGGAATGGGTTACCTCGGGAGGTGGTGGAATCTCCTTCCTTAGAGGTTTTTAAGGTCAGGCTTGACAAAGCCCTGGCTGGGATGATTTAGTTGGGGATTGGTCCTGCTTTGAGCAGGGGTTTGGACTAGATGACCTCCTGAGGTCCCTTCCAACCCCAATATTCTATGATAGGGCTCCAAGGAGTTTGTTAGCTGTGGAGCAACTTCAGGACTTAGGTAGCTTTCACATGACCACCAACATAAATTTAAACACCTGCGAGACATTAAGAGGCAGCTGAACAGTGGTTTTGAGCATGCCCATGGCACCTAAATTTTGGAGTTAGTTGCTTAGAGACAGAAATAAGTTTTGAGACTTCTGCTTTAATGAAGTTTTGCTACACTGCAATGAAAGTTATGGAATTCATGATCTATAATAGATTATCCATTGAAATCCAGGCCCTAAATTTTCCATCTTTATTCAAGTGGAGTAAGAGTCCAGGGGAAAGGAGAAAATATGACAGAAGTATACATGGTAAGATAATGAAAGAAAACACAATTTTAGGTTGAATTAACAGAGGCAAAGCATGCAAGTCACAGGAGGTGATAGTACTGATCTACTCAGCACTGGTTAGGCCTCAGATGGAATATTGTGTCCAGCTCTGGTCACCGCTGTATAAAAAGGATAGAGAGAAACTGGAAAGGATCCAGAGGTGAGTGACAAAGATGATCAAGAGGATGGAATGCAAGCCATATGAGCAAAGGCTGAACCAATTGGGTATGTTTAGTTTGGAAAAGAGGAGATTAAGAAAGGACATGATAGCCGTCTTCAAATACTTGAAAGGTTGTCACAAAAAAAGATGGCGAAAAGTTGTTCTCTTTGCCACAGAGGGCACAACAAGAGGCAATGGGTTCAAACTACAGCATAGTAGATTTAGATTAAATCTCAGGAAAAGCTTCCCAACTGTAAGAACCATAGGACAATGGAATAGACTGGGTAGAGAGGCTGTGGAAGCTTCTTCACCTGAGGTTTTCAAAAGAAAGCTGGATACTGGGTAGTCATCTGTCTGGAATGGGTTAGACAACAAATCCTGCATCTTGGCATGGAGTTAGATTACAGGATTCTTATGATCCCTTCTAACCTGATGACCATGATTAAATTTAAAGAAATCGAATTGTGTCTTGTACAATTTGGAGGGATACCTGCCTCCAAAAGGCTTGTTTCTTGGAAACTTTCCTCTGAGGATATCCTCTTCTGGTAATGGAATAAAGAAACAAAATTTACCTGTAGCAGAGCAAGAGATTCGTGCAAGAGACATCTAGCTAACTTCCTAGATGTTTGGGTAAAGGAAAACTTGATGTCATTTATCTTTTCCCTCAAAAGAAACTGATTTAAAATGTAAGGGTTGCTGCATGCTGTGGGGCTTCTAGATGGCCCTGTAAGCACTAAACAATACATCTGAAGAGTGTAAATGGCACTGAAGGGATACAGACTTTCCATTAGCTTCTGGGATGAATGTCACCTTTTCTGCCTTATTTTCCCCATCCATAACATAGGAATAATAATACTTGGCTTGACCAAGCTCAGCAGTGATTTAACACCACTAAAGTATATGAAAAGACCTCAGGGATGAAATTTGACCTATCTTCCTTATTCCTAGTTCCATGAGAGTGGTGTGCTACAAATGTTAATTAATATAATCTGGGAATGTTGTAAAATATGAGATACCTATAAGCCAAATTTATAATTACCTACCAGTCAAAGTGATCAATCCAAGAATAAAAGGAAATCCAGTAACTATAATGATGGATTTAGTAAGCATGGATGAAATATAAAAGCTAAATTATGTGAACAAATCTTTACTTTTGTCTCTGCGCTCACTGATTTGACCTGAAAAAAAAAAAAATTTCCCTCTTTAGACTGTAAGTCATTGAGCACAAATGTATTTGAAAGCAAACACTGAATCCAATATGAACAGCTTTTTATTTTCTGGGAATCTTTTTTAACATACCTAGAGAGTAAAAGCAAGGGCATGTGAGTTACTGCTGACATAGGCTAGACGCTAAACCACCAACCTCACCACCCTGTGGTTTGCTCAGCAGCCAGGGATATAAGGAGCTATTTAGAGAAACTGGTAGGCCTTGCCCGGCTGATGTAATGACGCATTCCTGTGGCTTGCAGGCTGTTTTAGAAGAGAGATATGCTGTTCATGTGCAGAGGGGTGGGAGCCCAGGCTCTGTTACATCCTGCCCAGAGGCCAGAAAAAGAAACAGCAGCAGTAAGAATAAAAAGAGAACAGGCAGCATATAAGATTTTGGGGGGCGAGGGGGAGAAAAAACAGCCTTTGAGTGAGTTGGAACAGGGAACAATACAACTTTATGCAAACCCACACTCCATAGAGGATGATGTGTGTATAGCTCAGTGAAGGGTTTTCCTTAACCAGACCTCTCTGTAACCACAGTTTAATAGGCCTGATTCTCTTCTCCTTCACATCAGTTAAATTACAGTTAATGGAATTTCGATGGCATTTTAGTGTAATACCCTAGAAAGCACCCGAACCCCCTACAAAAACACTGGGCGTGCACGTACTTCCCCCCCTTCCCTCATGGGATAGAATGAGACAACATCTCATGTGATAGATGTTCACCATATGTCTCAATGCACTATTGGAAGGCTCTCAGATGCCGTGGTGATGAGGCAGGTGTCAGAGCCTGTATAGAACAGGACACAACTGATTTACTCCTGATTTAAGAATCAGGCTAGAATTTCTTTTCTGAACCAACTGATAAAATTTTTTTTAATACCATCTGGATCCTACAAGAAAGCCAGTAGTAGAAGTCATAAAACAAAAAAAACAAACAAACAAAATGGACCCAGCCCCAAAGTCCACAGTCACTCTTGTGGGGGAAAGACCACCACCCAGTTGATTTTGGGTCAGACAAGCCGAGGCACCTTTATTGTTATAAACAAGAGTTACAAGTATGCATACAGGGAGAGACAGCGAGTCCCCACGCAAGGGGTAGGCTGCTGTGTCCCTTACAAATTTTACCAAGCTTATAAAGGTTAAAACCACAAAACGTCATATTGATTACACAAGTTATTTGCCTTTTTTGGTAATTTAATATTGCAAATCAGCAGGTTATTTACTGTAAGTTTAGTTTGGGGTATTTCCAGTTATTGTTTCTTTTGCAATCAAGTTGACTGTTCTATAACCCCTCAATTGCAAGTACATATTGCAAAAGCCATGACCATATAGAATATTGCAAATCAGCAAGCTATTTCAATAGATATCATGTGCTTGGGTAGTGTTGAGCTGGTTATCTTGTGACTCCCCCCTTGTGATTTACCTTAAGCAAGCAAATATTACTATACATATTTGATTATAGCTGAGCTGGCCTCTAAGGGACCGCTTGTCCCCCTGCCAGTTCCTCTTTTGTTAGCGTTGCATACCCCGTTTCTTCATATTTAGTTTCTTCACACCCTGCGCCTTATAGCTGATAAACAAGTTTCTTTTGAGCAGTTAGAATCTTAGCTTTTATTTTGTATTGGTTAGCTAAAGCCTGAGGCCTACATACACGGGCCTATAAGATAAAGCTAAAAGCATATAGTTGTTACCATATTATATACTGAAAATCTACAGATGCTTATATCGATGTCAAAGGCAATGCAGCGGGGGCCGACTGATTATTATTCAATCAGCTTCCGATGCAGTTCCGCGACAGCGACCGCAAAACTCCCAAAAGGTTGTGGTGGTAAGACGAGGTCCTATAAAGATAGTTGCAAGCTCTAGCCAATGAGGGGGAGGAGGGTTATGTTCCCTATCACTCTCTTGATCAACCTCCCACTCTTCTGTGGGAGTTCTGCCAGAGTAAAGACTAAGTACAACCTGAGCCAGGATCCTAGTATTTGGTAAATTACGAATGTACAAAAAGGTGTGTTAGAGCAATGCTTCCAATCAAAGACACTTAACTGTTCAACTTCATACTTTTTAACTGCAAAGAGAAATACACTAAAGAAAACTGGAGACAGTAAATAACACCTGTTTCTAGTGTGCGAATATTAATATTTATTTCTTGAATGCTGGCCATGGGGTTAGTGCTGCCCTGAAGGATGGTCCTTGTTTTAGGGGATTTATGATAGAGAGGCAAAACAGTTCAGACAAATATTACACAGAAATAGGAGCAAGATGGTGCAGAAACTGAGCCCAAAAGTCCTCACAGAAGTAAAGTGTGTTGTAAAAAGTAATCTCATCTTGAAGCCCATCAGTGACGCTCACAAGAAGTGAATTTAGCGGTAATATTAGACAATAGTAATGAGCCCCAGCTAAGATTTTCCCACATGCATTCAGTCTTCTGAATGAGTACTTGAGAAAGGTTGCACTTTGGGTGAGGACTTTCTTTATCTGTTCTGTACAGTCACATGCAGTTTTTGGCACTAAACACATTTTTAAAAAGGAAAGGACTCTGGGCTAGATTGTTGGAACCTTTGCTTAGCCACACAGGAGAGTGAGAAGGGAGTGAGGTGTGAGACCTCCCTTACTTCTTTACTCCAGCTTGCTCAAATGGTGACTCAGGCAAGTGGCTTTTGTTCTCTACCTGAGAGCCTGATACTCCCTGGTCAAGAAGTGCTTGGCTGAGCATATCAGGCCAGTAAGATGCTGCATGAAAAGTGGCAAAGTAGCTTGTTCCACTTTACTCCCTTCAGCAAGGGGCGGGGGCAGGGGCAGGAGAGGAATTGTGAGTCTCAGTTCATTCTGTGCTTTCTCCTGGGGAGGTACAGTTAGGCACCACACTCTTTCAGGGCATAGTTAGTCTAGCCCTATAATATCCCAGTTATAGACAATATACTGTACTATGTACAGCTGCTAAAAGGAGGGATTCTCTCTGCCTGTCTTTGAATTCTGAGCTCAAGCATCCTGAATGGCCACCCTGCCCAGATGCGAATGTGTTGGCAGATATAGGATTTCAGAGTGATGAATACTGTTCAGCCAATGCACCTCTTTGGTGCTGCAGGGGATTCACATACAAATAAAGATACAGTATGTTGTTTCAGTCCAGTATTTATAAACAGGAGCCTGGTATATAAATAATTGCTCTACCACCTGGTCATGTGACTCATTATTGTTTTTGGTGTCAGTGTTTTGCACAATCCTGGAAAGTAAGAGTGTGTGTGTGTGTGTATATATATATATATATATGTATAGTATGTTAGAAGATGCCAATAGAGCCCTCATCACAATCCCTACTACCACCATAACTCAAACCAATGAACTGGTATACGCTACAGCCTCTGTAATCCTGGAGATGCTTGGCTACACGATCAAGAAGAACAACAGTATGTACCCACCCTGGAAAATGAGGTGGAGGATAGAGTCAAGGCGATCTCGGAGAGAAGTTAGTCAGCTGGGGGAACTACCAGAAGGTGTAGATTGAAGGTAGACTTGGCTACTGAAAAAATACAGGGCTGCGTCCCATCTGAAGCCTAGAGGCTGCTAACAAGGCTCACGCCTGGCTACCAGGCTAAGGAGATTCCACTGAGAAGCACAGAGGCCAAAAAAGTAAATGCCCTGTTCCCAAGGACCATCCAAGTGTGTACTCCAACTGCTGCAACCAAGACTATACAGCAGGCCCCAGCAGCAGAAACTGACAGTACTGGGAAACATATGGGAGAAAGAGAGACTCTAAACCCAGTGCATACATGGCTGCAGACTGGAACAGAGCACGCAATCTCCAGAACAGAAACCAGTCACGCATCACAGTGAGAGCATCCACTCTAGGCGTCACATAGCTGGAAGTCCCTGGCCTAAATATTCCAATATGATTGTTCTAAGAATAACAGCATTCTGACCTTGTACAATTGATTCTCTAGCAGCCTACTGTAAAGAAATACAGCCGTGCAATGAGAAGCTAGCGCCATGCCAGTGGGGCCCAACTGCGTTCATCAGTAGAAGTGCTGATCCATGAAAAGACCCTGCAAGGGGACAGAAATCCGGCCCAATCTACCGGCCATAACCTGCTCCCCACAACTGGAAGTCTTATTAGGCATATAGCTGCCAAGCGTACGAGACCACATGGGGCCAGTACATGAGCACCAGCTCAGAGACGAGCATCTGGGAACAACACCGAGAGCTCAAAACACCAGTTGCTCATAGCATAGAGCCGTCGCCCAAGATAAGGTAGCCAGACCATCTGGACAAAGCCTGGCTGACTTCAGGAAGCCTATGCATCACTATCCGCAACGTGGATCTGTGAATGTCTGGCGCTATACAAAGTCAAACGACCTAAGGACCTTCAAACTCATGGACTTGGAGACAAACAGAAGTCACTACAGGCAACTTGCACACAGTGCCATCAGTGCGGCACTATGACCAAGGTGATGCACTTCCCCGCTGCTGTTCTGCATAGGCTAACCCCTCAGCCAGATAGACACAGGTGGATACGGGTACAGTGTTCAGGAGTGGAAACTACCATCAGACCACCTCCTCTACATGGATACAAAGTTCATGCTAGATGAACGAGAACATCGACCTCGCGTAATCCACTGACGCGGATTTACAGTGAGGATATCGGGATTGTCATTCCGGCGGAAGAAAGTGGTGGCGACTGGTAGTGAGGAGAGGGACAGGTGAAATCAAGACTGATGGGTGGAACTACCCGGGGCCACTAGCAGCCTAACGACCAGCTACAGTACTGGCACTCCGCGGCTCCATCGGACCACGTGAGGAACAAGGAAGACGCAACATCCAAGTAATCACCAAAGGATAGACAGGTCCGAAAGGAGCCAGCTCGGGGAAGACAAGATACCACCCATCAACGGTACGCCCTGGCCGTCAGCTGATACCCGTGTATAGTGGCTGGCCAGGAGGACGGGCGCGATGTGAAAACCCGGAAGCTTCCTCACAATGCACGGAGGTTCCACCCAAGTCCCAACAACCCAGAGACCATGATAACCACCGGAAGAGGCGGGCGGCTTGGACAAGCGTGCGAAAGAGCCACTATCCTGAGACCCGGAACATCCAGGAGTCCATCAGTAAGTAGGCCCCCAAGTGAGCTGCTGAAGAATGCCTTGAGCAGCAGCAGACATGGGGGAAGACAAGCAGAGAAGTGCACTGCAAGACAGAAGCCCTTCATGGGATGTACCATCGACAAGTAGCGAGGGCTGACATGGGAAAAGTCCTACCAGTGGCTGGAAGGGCTGGACTAAAGACGCACTGAGGCACTGATCATGCGCACAGGAACAGCACTGAGCACGTAATCCAGTGAAGCAGGGGTCACTACCACCTAGAGAGGACCAAGGGCAGACTGTGCAGAGAGGCCTACAGAGACGTCACCACATAGTGGCAGGGATGTAGATGCAGCAGGAACCAGCATACACTGAACGGCCACAAGCCAGGGCTGGCATTGTTGTCAGACATCTGCACCGTCGATGGGCTAGCCTCCAACCGAAGAGATGAGATCCGCAGAAAGGTTGTGGAGAATGCAGGGCTAAGAGTCTCGTGGCTTCCAGATCCAGCGGCAGGCAGGTTACTGGCAATCAACCAACATCATGGTAAAGACAAGGAGCAAAGACGCGTGGATTTAAGCTTCAGTGCCAAGTGAAAGCAACATCAGGAAAAGGACAATGAGAATGGAGAAGTACCAGGCCTGAAGAGAGCACTAGGAGGTGCTGGAAAATGAAGCAAAGTGGTCCCAGTGGTGGTTAGGAGCCCTCGGGGCGTGGACTCCTAAAGCGGGTGAGGTGCTCCAACAAGATGCCCAGGACAACATCGAACTCTCTGTCCAAAGAGTGCAGTGAGGAACAGCTAAGATACTGCGCAGAACCCTCAAACTCCCAGGCCTCTGGTAGAGGACCCGAGGTTGAGGAAGACACATACCACCCATAGGGGTGAGAGGGGAATTTTTTTTTTTTTTTTTTATATATATATATAAAGATGTAACTGAATGATGGATATTGTAAATCATGAAGGGAAAGTTGAATATATTGGTCCTGCTTCTGCTCCTATGGAAATCAGTTTGACTACAATGGGTTCAATGTTGAGTTCTGTGTGCTTAAATGATGAGTGACTCTTTTCGATTTAAAAGGCTCAGACAATGTTAGAATTTGCAGGAGTTGAAGTGGTTCTACTATGCCCCAATTTCTCACTGCTGCTGCCAGTTTTAAAAAGTGAGGGAAGCTGTAAAAGGGTGAAAGGAGACCAGCACTTTCTGCAGAGCAAATTGTCTCACTTTTCAAAAACACAGTGGACACTGGGCATTAATTTAAATTGATTTTTTTTGTTTCAAATACAGTATACCTTTTACCTCACTTTTTCTTCCTACAAAGGTCATTCATTTTAGGGAACATGAACAAAGCTATCAAAAAAGGAAAAACTGGCATTTATGATTACTAAAATAAGTAATTACAGAAAGACACTGCATATTGTTTTCCCAATGGAAATATGAATGGCTGCAAACTACATCATCAGATCTCTTATGAGCTCCAAGTGGGCTATTCTAGTTCTTATACTACTCTTATCATACTATCCGAGTACCTTCCAGATGAGTTTCATGCTAAATTCATTTCAGGATTGGGTCCTATCCACCCAATCCTATTCCCACTGAAGTCAATGGAAGTTTTGCCATTGATGCCAGTGGAAACAGGCTCTGGATTTATTTTAGTACTTTGTTTCCAAATCATTGAAGGACATGAGGCTTTTAAAGAATTTAAAATTACTTTAAGTAGGAATATGGAAACTGGCATATCAACACACAGCAGGGGTACATCTAGGCTAATATTCCTAAGATGTTTATACCTGATGTTTCAAAGCAAAGCATAACATCTGTATAATTTACTTAACTGTGTGATTCTCTATCCTGGGGAAGTGCTGCCTGACCTGTTTGTGAAAAGTTTTTGCCCTGGAATAGGATAGTGCATAGTTATAATATTTATCATATGTAATGTAACTACTAGGACTGTCAATTAATCACCATTAACCTCACACAGTTAACTAAAAAAATTAATCGTGATTGATCACAGCTTTAAGAGTGTGATTAAGCAACAGAATACCAATAGAAATTTATTAAACATTTTTGGATGTTTCTACATTTTCAAATATTTTGATTTCAATTACAACACAGAATACAAAGTGTACAGTGCTCACTTTATATTTTTGATTACAAATATTTGCACTGTAAAATGAATTGAATATTTTATCACCTCATACAAGTACTGTAATTCAATCTTTTGATCATGAGAGTTGAAACTTACAAAGGTAGAATTATATACAAAAAATATAACTGCATTCAAAAACAATGTAAAATTGAAAGCCTACAAGTCCACTCAGTCCTACTTCTTGTTCAGCCAATCGCTAAGAGAAACAAGTTTGTTCACATTTACAGGAGATAATGCTGCCCACTTCTAATTTACAAGGTCACCTGAAAGGGAAAACAGGCATTTGCGTGGCACTATTGTAGCTTGCATTGCAAGGCATTTCCATGCCAGATACGAATGTTTAGCATATGCCCCTTCATACTTCGACCACCATTCCAGAGTACATGCTGCCATGCTGATGATGCTTGTTAAAAAAACGTATTAATTACATTTGTGTGACTGAACTCCTTGGGGGGAGAATTGTATGCTTCCTGCCATATATTTCATGTTATAGTAGTTTCAGATGATAACCCAGAACCTATTCATTTTAAGAACACTTTCACTGCAAATTTGACAAAATGCAAACCAGGTATCAATGTGAAATTTCTAAAGATAGCTACAGCCCTCAACCCAAGTTTTAAGAATCAGAAGTGCCTTCCAAAATCTGAGCAGGATGAGGTGTGGAGCATGCTTTCAGAAAAAGCAATACTCTGATGTGGAAACTACAGAACCTGAACCACCAAAAAAAGAAAATCAACCTTTTGCTGGTGCCATCTGACTCAAATGATGAAAAAGAATATCCAAAGCAGTGCAGACCAATGGATGTTATCGAGCAGAACCCGTCATCAGCATGGATGCATGTTCTCTGGAATGGGGGTTGAAACATGGAAACATATGAATCTTTAGCTCCTATGGCACATAAACATCTTGCGATGCCAGCTAAAACAGTGCCATGCAAACACCTGTTTTCACTTTCAGGTAAACAAAAAGTGGGCAGCATTATTTCCTGCTAATGTAAACAATCTTGTTTTTGAGCTATTGCATGAACAAGAAGTAGGACTGAGTGGATTTATAGGCTTTCAAGTTTTACACTGTTTTGTTTTTGAACGAAGTTATTTTTTTGTACATAATTCTACATTTGTAAGTGCAATCACTTATCACGAAAGTTGAACTACAGCATTTTTACATTCACCTAATACAAATACTATTTCTTTTCGTTTTTACGATGTAAATATTTGTAATAAGAAACATACAGTGAGCACTGTACACTTTGTATTCTGTGTTGTAATTGAAATCAATATATTTGAAAACGTAGAAAACAAAAAATATTGAAATAAATAGTACTCTAATCACAATTAATTGTGCTATTAATAATAATTTTAATTGCTTGATAGCCCTAATAACTACACATGCTACCATTATTCATTTAAATATTTTATCTTTTTTTAATATCTTATTCAGCTATTTGCCTCAAGAGCATCCTATTGTAGTGAGTTCTACAGAGTAATTAAACATGACAAAGGAGTTTTCTATTTTAAATTGGCTACATTTTAGTTTGTAGGCCCCTTTTGTTTTTGTAATATTAAAATTGATTTTAACCTTGTCACTGTACTGCAGTGACTGTGTGTATGTATCCATGTCTCCATCTAGTGAGTGGCTCATAGTAAGAATAAAGGACTGACTACTAGGGCCAGTTCTGACAGATCTCCTTCTGCTCAGCTAGAGATCTGCGCCTCTGGAAAGGAAAGACTAGGAGTGAAATCCTGGTTCCACTGAAGTCAATGGCAAACTCCCATTGACTTTACTGGGACCAGAATTTCACCCCAGATGCACAGACTTAGCTCTCCAAGTGCGTGTAAGATTTCTCTCATTGCTGTGTTTGCTGTCTGTTGCACATGCTTTTATCACACTGCTGCTTCTTTTCTCAGCCTCCTCACCTTTTCTGACTGCTCCTCCAGCCTCCACCACATCTCCTGCTCCAACCGTATTCCGCTCCCTTACCATTCCAGTTAACACTCAGCTAGACGTTCAGAGGAGTTTCCATCTCTTCCCAAATAACTTGGGAATGAGGGGCATAATGTTTGATTTAAATGATTGCCTTTTGCAGTGTCTGTCTAATACTGCACAATTTAATTAACAGTGAGGGAATAATTATTTGGTTCAGTGGCAAAACCAAAAAAGAAGAAAAAAAAATGGTCTGCCTCAAACAGATTCTACCGCTCGCCCACTGAAAACAAACAAAAAAAATAATTTCAGGTCAAACAAAGTTTTGTTCAACCAAAAATTGCATTTCATTTTGGAGTGTTTTTATCCTTTTAAAAGAAATAATTCTAGATAAGTTTCAAAATGAGAAACCATTTTGAAACTAAAAGTAACATTTCACTTCAAAAATGTTGAAAAAAGCATTTTGACTTTTTGGAAACATGTTTCTCTTATTTTTGGCTGGAACTAGTTGCCAAGTTTGACCCAAATCAACAAATAGTTTTGGTCACCCCAAAGCTGCATTTTTTGGCAAGTAAACTGCCCAGCTCCAAGTTTAATTCCTTGAGTTTGGGCATTTTAAATATTTTAAAGGGGTTGTGGTAACCACAAGCAACCATGTGTTATTTACAGTCAATTGTGTCATCAACCTATGGAGAAAGTAGGGATGAGAAAGTCAGTAAACCAATATCATTAGATGGTCCTCGTATACATTCCCAGACAGAACCAGCAGGCAAAATGAAGCTCCCTGCATAATGTGATTTGCAGCACTTCCTAAATGATCTCCCCTCTGGAGATGAGATTCATTATGCCGCTCCCACTCTGGATAGTGAGAAAGTAGGACACTTGGATGGCTGACAACCCTTCTTTCCCTGGAAAGGTTGGTGGTAGAAGAAATAAAAGTAGATCAGGCTCTCTGGGTGAGATCCTAAACTGATACAAATTGTCACAACTCCATTGAAGTCAATTGACACCAGCTGAGGATCTGTCTGTATAATTCTTTCTTCTCTAAAGATGACCTAAAGCACCAAATCCTCAATAACCTGAGAGACTCTTGGGGAGTTGTTTCAACACATCTATCACTTGCTGAGGGCTAATGAGCAAAGCAAAAAACTAGCTGAATGATCACCAAATGGTATGCCAACATTTTATTTTATTTTTTTTACTGATGGTGCTACTTTTTTCTGCTACCAGTGTCTCACTACTAGCATCACTCCTTTGTGTTCTTGGTCTGTTTTAATGCCCTTTAAATCTTGTAGCCCTTTAATATTTTCTTCTGAGATAGAGCAAGATAGAGCAAGATTCCTTTGAGTCTAACTACCCTCACTTACACTGACGTAACTCTGGAGTAACACTACTCAGATTAACAGAGTTCTATTGGTGTAATGCTGGTGAGGGAGAAGAATCAGGCCCTTTATTTTGCTAAATTGTTATGCAAAGCCTCCTGAGTTTATTACATAGCTCCAGAGGCTTTTGTGAAACCCAAACCATCTCTATGTTCCCTTGTCCATAGTTGTTTGCATTCACATTTCACTGCATAAAGGGCAAGGAAAGTTTACTGAATGGAAAGACCTTCGGGTCTACAATATCAAACAGTGGAGTGACCTCAAAGGAAAACATATTTCATTAAAAAAATAATAAAAAAAAAGTTTCCTTGCAAATCCTGCTTGTTTTACCCACCCAGTTCTGACTCTTTGCTGCCTCTGTGGTAACACATGTTTTATATGAATCAATATAAAGATGAATTTTAACATACATATAACTAGATGCAGCTATGCAGTAGGAGGGAATTCCTACAGGATGATGTCAAGTTTTTTAAGCAGTAAAATTAAAAATAGTGCATAAAACCTGACCAGTCAACTTGGCTTTGAGCCAAGTCAACACATTTGGGAAACATTATCAAGTTTATCAGAGGTAATGTATCGCAGAAAATCTGCTTCTGTTTATATACTATTTATTATTCATTTTTGACATTTTCCTTCAACCTTTTTCCCCCTAAGCAAATCTATGCTAGACTGAGTTGAAATATGAGATAACAGAATAGCCTCTTTTTTTCCTTCCTCATAAGACAAAAGCAAATCTGACTAGAGCAGACACCTGAAGTTGAAAGTTTAATGATTTGCTATGTTCTCTCTTCTGAGACATTAACTGCAGGAAGCAAATTTGAGTTGACAGGGAATTATCATGGCAATAAAGAGAAAACGGTATCAGTGAAAACCTGACAAAAAATCAGAGGTCTTGGGTGAGTGAGACTATATAGATCATAACATATAATATTCAGTAGCATCTGTAACAAATGTTCCTATTTTTCTACAGTGGACCAAATTCTCCCTGCGTGTGCTACAATTATGCATTGATGATTACTGTAGATGTACACACTGCTCATTTGCCACCCTTTGCTTGCAGGAGCACACCTCTGCCTCAAGTATAATGCTGTCCTCAGGGAGCCAGAAAATCTTACTGCATTATGTGAACTGCGTTATATGACTTGCTTTGATCCACCGAGTGCCCAGCCCTGCCCCCAAGATCGCTGCTTTACAGGCGTTATATCCAATTCATGTTATATCGGATTGCGTTATATCAGGTTAGGGGTGTATTGACATATTTTGCAAGAGGTCAAATCCTCTGCTGGGGTAAGTATTTTGAGTTCAGTGGCGTTATCCAGGAGAGAATTTGGCCCAATGAGTAGCAGGAGTTTTACAATTAAAAAAAAAAAAAAAAAAAGGTTCGTAGTAGATAGGCCTAAGTCAGGGCAGAATGTGATCCAATGAAAGGAAGTTACCAACATGGTAAACACCTTATTTAGACTACATGGGCCCAATCTTACAATCCTTACTCAAACAAATTCCCATTGAGGTAAACGTTTAATGGGAACTATGCCTTACTGAGATTGAACACTCAGATCTTCTATTAGCTTTCTAGTCAGTCTTCATAGTAGAGTTGGACAAAAGGAAAGCCTGATCCAAAGCCTCTAAAATAAATGAGTTTTTTCCATTGACCTTGTTTGGCTTGGAATCAGGTCCTCAATTAATTTTGCATATTTTCCAGCAATTTGTCCATCAATGGATCATTTCCTTCAAAATTCATAGTTTAAAATTATTCACCAATTGTTTTAATAAATAATTGACTGTATCTTGTGAGCATTTTATTGCAAGTGTTTGATATTCAAATTTCAAGTAGGACAGCATGAGGCGTTTTCTGTTCCCTGACAGAATGAGCAGAAGTCAATCAGATTTTTGGAGCAATTCCCGATAATTAAAAAAAATAAAATTCATTTTCTATTAATATGCTAAAAAAACCCAAAAACAAAAAAAAAAACCCACACAATCCATATCACTAGCCACAGACATCCCTACCAGTGCACTTGTTTCCCAGAAAGATAAAGCAAAGCATATGCAACAAGGGGCAGGAAAATGGCTGAGGCCAATTTTGAAATTCAAACAAATATTCTCAGAACATTTTATTTAATATTTACAACGGTATTGAATGTTGTAGGCATGGATATAGTGGGGATTTTTTTAAATGAGGAATAAGCATAATTCCTTAAATATTTGCTATGATGTGTTCTTTGATGGGAAAAATAGATTAACTGATTTTCTATCTTTATTTCTTTTATTAAACCAGAGAAGTTCTCTCAAAAATACTTAAATTACAATGTGTGATGAGTGTATACATTCAGGTTCAGATTGCTATTTGGAATATTTTTGGTCAGCTCTAAACAATTATGACTGGCTATAAAACTTGTGCTGCAGCAAATGGAACATGTCTTAAAACACAGTAGCATTGGAGAGGATCTCTTTTCCATCTGTGTCCACTTTGAACAGAGACCCAGAGAGAGTAAGTGAAAAGGAGTTCCAAGTAACCCAGTAAGGATGAACTGCTGAACTCTTCTGGAGAAACTAGCATTGCTTGTTAGCCTGTCAGGTAGCCTGGGGCCACCAGAGAGAAAAGGAGGATTTACTGGGGAACATGAGGATGTATGTGGGGTACAAAAATGTTAGAACTTGGAATAACTGCTTTTTAGTTTTGTTTTCTTTCTAAAGTTCATAACAGGCTCCATCCAAAACACAGTGACTTGGCTTTAGATCAGATTCTAAGTAAACAGCTACATGGGAGCCAGGTCACTGGCTTTATTTTTCATTGTTGCCAATGTGGTCCAAGTACTTCTGTTTGGCAATTGCAGTCACCTCAGCCTGGTAGGTCCCAGAGTACCAGGCCCACCTACACCAATCTTTTATAGTGGATCGGTGGGGGGCGTGTCTATGTATTATAATTGTTAATATGTGCTGTTGGTTAAGCACTGATCTGATCATAGTCATGAAGGTCCATCCATCTGCATCAGCTTGCAGGACAGGGCCCTAAGTTTCAGACACACCAGGGTGAGAGAAGGTGACCAGTGGAGGTGAGTTTGCAGTCATGGTACATTTTCCTTTGATTGAAAGTGCACACCCACAATCAGTTAATTCAGTCTGTAGTTTAAATGTGTCCCTGAATTCCTCATTGATGCTAAGCTCTCACATAGCAGCATCTGCACATAATGCTTTCTACCATCTCTGCTAGGCTATGGAAAGAGATTCCATCCCATCTGAAGTTATACACGTCTTGGTCACCTCCGATCTGGACTACAGCAATGCAATGCAGGGCCGCCCAGAGGATTCAGGGGGTCTGGGGTCTTCAGCAGCTGGGGCCCCCCCCACCACCAAATTGCTGCCAAAGACGCGGAACACAAGAAGCTCCATGGGCCTGGGCCCCTCGAGAGTTTTCTGGGGCCCCCGGAGCAAGTGAAGGACCCCACTCTAGGAGCCCTGAAAAAAAACTCTCATGGAGGCCCTTGTGGGGCCCAGAGCAAATTGCCCCACTCCCCTTCCCTGCGCTCCCCCCCAGGTGGTCCTGATGCTGTGTACCCGGGCATGAAGCTGTCAACCCTTAGCAAACTCCAACTACTTCAGAATGGAGCAGCACTGCTTCTCAGCTACTCAAGCTACCGGTGTCTGTTACAGCTGTCCCTCTGCTAGCATTCCTTTTTCCCTTCTCCTTTCTGTTTGTCCTGTGTGGCCGCCCCTCCGGCCATTGTGCTAACTAAAGTCACAGCCCTATTCATAGGAATGGCTTCGTACAGCATCTGAACTGTGTGCCATGCTCTGCCTAGGAGGGGCTTTTGCTTCTTGTTTGGCTCCTTTGTTCAGACCGATGGGCTCGGTATTGGGGACGCCGACATCAAACCGTAGAGTGGCCAACATAATTATAGCTAGTGAGTCATACTGTGGCTCAGAACATGCCAGGATGCTGTGCTCACCTGCAGCTATTCCTCTGTGCTTGCTCTCCTCCGTATCAAGAGAAGGCCAATCAAAAGTACTGGTGGGAAATGCCTGAGTTTGCCTTTAAAAACCGAACATTTTCTGCATGGATACGTGGAGAAGTCCTAGCTTGCCCACCTGGTCTGGATCAGTCTAGGGTCTATGTTGGGGGCGCCTCCCCCAGTCTTGTTTGTTTTGAGATATCTCCATTTCAACTCCCCTCCTGACGAACAACGGAATTTGTGCCTGGAAGATCTCTGATTATGAAGCGAGATCGCGTTCCTCTCTCCTCCTCGATGCTCTCTGTCCTGTGTCTGTTGGCTGTATTGCTAGTCACTGGTGGGTAGAAGACTCTGATCTTGCGAGACTCCCCCTGTCCTATGCTGCCGACTGTTTCCAAGCAGACAACCCAGCAGAAAACCCAATCTAATCTTGTCTGATATCTTATAATCTGTTTCTTGCTCCGCAGCGCCTTTCTGCTAAATAAGCGTCCAATAGCTAGCGGTACATTAACTCTGGCTGCTAGCTTGTCATTGCGCCGCGCCTTCAGCCTGCATGCTTGCAGCCACACTAGTTTAACCGCACCCCCACAGGGCTGTACCTGGCACAACACCCCTCTGCCTCTGGACTGCATCCCATCCGTATCAAAGAATCGTCCATATGTGTTAGAGTGCACCTTGTAGATCAGGTTCCTCTAGTCTAAGAAGTCTGTAATCTTCATTCTCATACGCTGTCGTTCAAGTTATGGATTTTTTATGAGAAATGTTGTATTGCACTCTGTAAGTTAGATTTAAAAATTTTGTATTGTGTTCTGTATCTTGCAATTGTGTGTAGTCTTGGTTTAAAGTTGATCAATCAGATAAGATTTGCTGTTTCTGATATAATTGTGGTTAAGTCTGTCTTCCACTTCCTAATCCCCACCACCCGTAGCTTCACCCGATGTCCCCCCCCGAGCTCCGCAGTCATCCTGCAGTGTCTGCGTTCTCGCTTGTTTAAACTTAGCAGCTGTCTGCTCTCTGTGTTCCTCGTTGGCTAATCTCCCTCATGCTCTTCTGCTCATCTTGCTCCTCTATCCCCCTAATTCCCCAACTCATTTCCTTACCCCTCTCTCTTCTACTTTTAATCCTTCCCCATGTTCACCTGCTCCTATGCTGCAAACTCATTTTATAGTGTATAAAACCTTATTATTTTAAGTTTATTTTCTTTTATTTAAATCATTGAAGTCTAGCATAAAACACATGGTACCCTTTTTGTCTTTCTACACACTACACATCTCGACATTACATCTTGACACCACTGCATTTTCACACATAGAGTTGTTGGTTATTTAACACATTTGCCCATAATGTTAAGTTGTATATGCCTGCTTGACACACTCTTTTAATAGAATTGTTAGCTACTGTCTTACATTTAACTTAAGTGTCAATTAGTGTTACAACTTACCTTGTACCCCACTGTTTGTACCCGATTGAAACCCCTCATACTATTTAACTATAAGAAACCCTACTCTCAATTGGTACTACCTTAACAACCCATACCCCTCACTATTGAATTTTCCCTGTTTTTGCATTTTCTTACTATAGTTATTTTCACCCACCGAGTGCAGCAGTTGTCCCCCAAGATCCCCTAACTGCTGGCACGCGGTCAACACGGCAGCCATTCGACTTGTCTAACTTTGCCATTAGTACGAGCTTCTTATGCAATTATTAAGTTGAGATTTCAATCCTTATTTTAAGGCACTCATGGCCTGGGCCAGCATATCTAAGCACAACCAAGGTTGGATGAGCCATGTGAAATTTACTGCTGCTTCTGATTGGCACAATAGGACTGTATTTCCTCAGAATATGACTATGACGGTAGAGACTAGCTTTCTGAGGGAGATCAAGTGTGAACAATATTTATAGAACTCTTTCATCATCCTTGCCCTCCTTCTGCTGCAAGTCCAGGTGTCTTGTCTTTGACGTCTTTCTTACACTATATGCAGTTAGCATTGCATGTACATGAAAAACTACAAACATTCCGACCAACATAAAAAAAAACCCTTCCACTGCACATATAATTCTCTCCTGGGGAATGGAGAATGAGCCAATGGCAGCACATCATTATGCACTTTCGAATAGCCGCTCAGACATGAAAATACAGGATGAGTTAAGACCCTGATAGATGGATAAAGAACGGAGAGAGACGATGAGAAAAGACAGAAGGGGACTAGCTTTACAATTTCATACAGATGCTCTGTTATGTCTGGACATCTTTAGTCTGACACTAATAAGATCCATAAGTAAGAAAGGCTAGCATTATACATAATGCATACTTGGTCAAACCACAAGTCCATCTCCCCGCATCCTGTTTCTTGGCATGGACCAGTGCAGATGTAGAGAAATAACAGAACCTTGGCAATTATCAAGTGAACCATCCCGTTACCAGTCCCGCTTCTGCAGTCAGAGGTAGATGGTCACCCATATCATGAGGTTGTGTCCCTGACATCTTGTGCTACCAGCCATTGATGGCCCATATTCCATGACTTACGAGTTTACAATCAAGTGTTATACTTTTGACTTCACACTCCACCAATGCCTATTATTTTTAACCTGCCGCCTATTTTTCACTTGCGTGATCTCTTGTAGTGTGGTGTGATGTGCTATTCATTTTCTGACATTCATGTTACTATCTAGCTGTAAATTCTCTCACTAGTCATCTCTTCAAAGCTGAGCGTTGATCATTTTATCTTTCCCTGTGATTGAAGGCTTTCTGTAGCTTTATGATTTTTGTTCGCCTTCCTCTGTACTTTTTCCCAGTTCAATTAGGGCTGGGTTGTTAAGATGTTCGCGCCCTACGGCAACTCCACCTTGTTCCTCCCTCTCCTGGCTCTGCGGTAGCTCACCGCCTCCCGCTCGCCCTGAGGTTGACCCCACGGCAGCTCCCCACCCCAGGGCCATGCGAGCAGCCCACCCCAGGCTCACTACTGCTCCCCAACCCCTTCCCCTGACAGCAGCTTCCCCCACCCCAAGGTGCCTCCCCCCCGTGGCAGTCCCCAACCCCTCTCACCCTGAAGCACGTCCCCCATGGCAACTCCCCACCCCTCCTCTGCAGCTCCCCGCTCCAGCTCACCCCTGCTCCGCCTCCTTCCCGAGCACGCCATCACTACTTCACTTCTTCCGCCTCCCAGGCTTGTGGCGTCCATCAGCTTAGGCGCCGCAAGCCTGGGAGGTGGAAGAAGTGAAGCAGCCACGGCGTGCTCGGGGAGGAGGCAGAGCAGGGGTGAGCTGGAACGGGGAGTCCCCCATCCTTACTTGCTGCAGGTGGCCCTCCCTGCGCTCTCCTGCCCCAGCTCCCTCCGCCTAAATGCTGGCAGCAACCAGGGAGGCCGAAGATCTGGCTGCCATGGTTGCCGCTGAAAAAGATGCAGCTCCCCAAATCCTAGTACCCTAGGCAACCGCCTAGGTCGCCTAATAGGTTGCACTGGGCCTGATTCCAATATGCCTTTACTGAGATGGGGCAACCAGAACTGCATGCAGTATTCAAGGCATGTCCATACCATGGATTTATATAGTGCCATTATGATTTTTTTGTCTTATTGTCTATCCCTTTGCTAATGATTCCCAACATTGTTCGTTTTTTACTACTGCTGCATATTGAGCAGTTTTCAGAGATCTGTCCACAACGACTCCAAGATCTCTTTCTTGGGTGGTAACAGCTAAATTAAATCATATCATTTTTATCTATGGTTTGGATTATTTATTGCTATGTGTATTTCTTTGCACTTAACATTGAAATTGATCTGCCATTTTGTTGCCTAATCCCCTAGTTTAGTAAGATCCCTTTGTAACGCTTCAGTGTCAACTCTGGACTTTACTCAAGATAGTTATTTTGTGTTGTCTGCAAACTCTTACTGTTCACCCCTTTTCCCAGATCATTTATGAATATATTGAACAGCACAGGTCCCAGTACAGATCATCACAGGACCCTGCTATTTACTTTTCTCCACTGTGAAAATTGACTATTTATTCCTATACTTTGATTCCGGTCTTTTAGTCAATTACTGATCCATGAGAGGACCCTCCTCCTTATCTCATGACAGCTTAGTTTGCTTTAGAGCGTTAGGTGAGGGACCTTGTCATAGGCTTTCTGAAAGTCCAAGTACACTATATCTACTGGATCACTCTTGTCCATGTGCTCATTATCTCCTCGAAGAATTCTAATAGAGTGGGGAGGCTTGATTTTACATTACAAAACCCATCTTAATTTTTCCCCAACAAATTGTGTTCATCTATGTGTCTGATAATTCAGTTCTTTATTAGAATTTTCAACCAATTTGCCTGGTAGTGAATTTAGGCCAACTGGTCTATAGGTACCAGTATTGCCACTAGAACCTTTAAAAAAAATAATCAGCATTACTTTAGCTATCCTTCAGTCATCTGGTACAGAGGCTTATTTACATTCCACAGTTAGTAATTCTGTGTTTCATATTCATATGCTTCTACCATCCAACCCTGGTGATTTATTACTGTTCAATTTATTCCAAAAATCTTCTCTATTGACACCTCAACCTGGGACAGTTTCACAGATTTGTCATCTATAAAGAATGGTGATATGTGGGAATCTTGCTCACATACTCTGCAGTGGAGAATTCATTTAACTTCTGCACCAGGGCCTTGTCTTCCTTGAGTGCTCCTTAAGCACTTTGATTGTCCTGTGGCCCAACTGATTGTTTGGCAGGCTTCCTGCTGCTGGTGTACTTAAATATTTTGCTGTTAGTTTGTGTCTGTTGAAACTGTTTTTTGGCCTGCCGAATCATACTTTTACACCTGACTTGCCACAATTTATGCTCCTTTGTATTTTTCTCTCTAGGATTTGACTTCCAATTTTTAAAAGGACACTTTTTTGGTTCTGATCACCTCTTTTACCCTGCTCTTTAGTTTTGGTCTTCTTATTCTTTTTTTTTTTTTTTTTTTTTAATTTGGGGTATATGTTTAGTTTGAGTCTGTTAGGAAGTTTTTGGTAGTTTCTGTGCAGCTTGCAGGCATTTCACTCATGTGACTATTCCTTTTAATTTCCACTTAACTAGCCTCATTTTTGTGTAACTCCCCTTTTTTGAAGTTAAATGCTACTGTGGTGGGTTTCCCCCACCATAAGGATGTTAAATTTAATTACGTTATAGATGCTATTATCAAGGAATTCAGTTATATTCACCTCTTGGACCAGACCCTGTGCTCCTCTTAACATCAAATCGAGAATTGCCCCTCCTCTTGTGGGCTCCAGGACTAGATGCTCCAAGAAGCAGTCATTATAATGGGATTTAGACATTGTATCTCTACATCCCATTCTGAGGTGACATTCCCAGTCAATATGGGGATAGTTGAACCCCACCCCCCATTATTATTGAGCTCTGTTTCTGTAGCCTCTCCCACTGACACACCTCAGGGGAATCTGAATGAATAGAGGGATTATGATGAGAGGAAATTAGGGAGGAGAGGGCAGGAGTTGTCATGGTGCTAGTTATGGCTGCCTGATTCAATGGGCCAGTCTATCTTAGAGACAGTTCTAACATATGCCAGTGGATCAATAGGGTGGAACAGAGCTCTGCTCTTCCCCTGACATATCCTCTCACATCTTTGATATACTCCCTATGCTGCGCTGGAGGTGGGGGAGTTATCACAGAACCCAGTAAGCACGACATAACACCAGGAACGTGGTTTAACTAGGCTGCCATTTTATTAATGTATGCATTTGGCAACTATCCAGCAATAACTCATCCACTTCAGGTCCTCCTTCCTTTGTAATACATTCCACCTGCTAGCGTGGCAGCCATCAGTCCCTCACCCTATTAACCTGGTCCCAGCACCATTGTGAGCCCCCACTGCCTTCCCTTTATCCGAAGCCTAAGGGGGTGAGGAAAAACACCCATTCCTCTCCTTTTTTAGGAAAGCTCTTCCTCTAATCCAGTTCTAATTCCAATCCCCTCATGAACAAGTACCTGCAGCAGGCACAGGCCAAGTTGCGACAAAATGAATATTACAGCCTCACTTACTCACTAGGTCTTTGGGCTAAGTTGAAGGCAAAAATCCCACCCTCCCAGACCAATCTAGCAGAGAGGAAAAATTCCCTTCCCAGCCCCCAAAAGGCAACTAGCATGATGCTCACAGCAAAGGAAAAAAACCCAGTCCTATTGTAATCCCAAGGAGGTAAAAGGTTTTATAAGTTTTCTCTTTGGGTGCATAGGAGCCAATAGATTTATGCTGAATCCCTCACCAAACCAATCAGCCTAAGCCATCCTCCTCAGGCCCATGAGGAGGGGCCCATGAGTAGGGGAGAAAAAACAAGGGTAAATGTGCCATCTTTAGAGAGGCCAGGGGTTTTCTTTGCCATGCTGACCCAGACAAAGCCACCTCCGAGACTGCTGGGGGGAGCAGGAGGAGGGGGCCTTTCCTAGAATTGTGCTGATATTGGTGTATAAATAAAGCAAGGAACAATCACAGTTAGGGTCCCCCCTTTCATGCTGGAAATCATATGCAATATATTTCATGAGATGTTTTTTGCTGGCAGCATTCAGAAGTCTACGCTTTCAAACGTTCACTTCAGTTCCATTGGACATACTGCGAAAGAGGGCTTGGAAGAAATAAACCCTGCACCAGATAGACAAGGAGAGACTAGGCCAAGGAAGGAGGTTTTATTTTCAAGCTTTTAAGTGGGGGAGGAGGCAGCAGCTGGTAAAAATAATATTAAAGCCCATTAAAAAGTAGTTGAGAGAATGTCTTTTTAACTGCTCTAATACCAGCACTCTGGCCATGAATTGTTTTTGTATTGCTTTAGAGATCACGGAGCTAAATAGCCACCACTGCAGGGGTTAAAACACTATCTTACATTTTTATGTTTCTTGACCTGGGAAGTCGATAAAAGCTATGTCAAAGGAGTATGCCCAGCAAGAGGCAGTTACAATTACCATAATGTGTAATACAATGGAACAGGAATCCCCTGAAAAAATGAGCTTCCCAGGCACACAGAGCTTTAAGAGACTTTCTGCACTAGGCTAAAAAAATTGCTATTTCATTGGGAGCTGTGCCTGCTTATTTGACTCTTGTTTCACACTGAATCTAATCAGATGAGGGTTCTTTCATATCTTAATTAGCCTAGATATGGCATCTCCTATACTGACAAGGAGTATCCATTCTTCTCATCCGCTTGTTATTTTTCATTACAATATGTAAAAAGAAAACAGGCTGCAGCTTTCATTCAACCTAATAACTTGATGTTTGATTACTTGTAGGCACCATATATGATTGATTCTTGGGGAGGGATTTGGAGGAAGAGAAGCAAGCAGCTTTGCAGACTAGCTGAGGCTATGTCTACACTACAACTTACGTTGGCATAATTTATGTTGCTCAGGGGTGTGAATGAAGTTCCCTCTTAGTGACATTAAGTTTCACCTACATAGCACTGTCCACATCAATGCTATTCTCTTTGATTGCTTCTCCCACTGACATAGCTTCTGCCACTCAAAGAGGTGGCTTTGTTATGACGATAGGTGAGCTCTCTTGTCAGTATAGAGGGTCTTCACCAGATGTGATTCAGCGACACTGTATGTGTAGACATGCAGCGAAGGTACATTTTATATGTTCCCTCACATCGCCATTGTTTCAGACTCCTGGCAGACTCAGGCAGAGAGCACTTGTAAAGTTTGTACCACAACCTTAAGGACTAGAAGCTTTTGCCCCTATAAAAAGCGACATCTTAGATTCTGCAAAATGAATGTGAGCTACATAAATACTAGTGTTAGTTGAAAATTTTCAACTGAAAAGTATTTTGGTTACAGGCTGGGCTTTCTTCAAAAGCAATATTTTCCATTAAAATATCATTGACATTCAATTCTCCATTTTCACACGAAAGGTCACTTTCCACAGAAATCATCATTTCATTTTAAATCTTTTTTCTGACAAAGCAAAACTGAAATTTTTGTTGCCTTTACTTGTCGAAGCAGAAAGCTACACAGTTGTAATTTTTTCCACAGAAAATACTACCTATACTGAATTAGAAACCTAATTCAGAATAATAGCTGCTGACTGTAGTGGCTAAAATAAGAACTTGTATCACAGGACCCACTCACCATTACAGTGTCTCCTCCTGGCTGCTCTGGGGAACCAGCTCCTTCTAGGGCTGACACCCCCTTTTGCCATCTCTCTCGGTGACTCAAGATATTCTCTTCTCTTCATGGCTTGGCCCTCCAGCCAGGTCACTCTAGTCCTTCCCTTCCAGGGTAGCAAAGTCCTATTGGACAACTGTTCCAGGTAGTCTTCTGCTCCACTGTCCAGTCTGTGCCACTTGCCCAGTAGTTGGTAGGACCAAGGCCTGCTCTATATTCCAGGTTCCATCCCAGGGACTGTATGTCTAGCAACTGTGGTCTGTTTTCTCCCAGACACTGTTGTTCTTTCCCTGGACTCCTTCCTACATCTTTTGGCTCCCTCCCTGGGTTTAGCAGCCCAACTCCCTCCTCCCAATGAGTAACTGCAGCCCACTCCACACCAAAGCCCTAAAACACATCCTTCTTCTTCCAAAGAGTGACTGAAAACTACTTCCTTACAGCCCTTCCTGGCTTTATAACATACCCACCTATTCCTCCTCAGCTGGACACCATCATGAATCAGTCTTTCAATGGCTGGCTCTCCCAGGTGCAGCCTACCAGATTAATTAACCTACTTTAACCATCTCTGCCTTGTGTGGAGTGGACACCTCATCACAGTTTCTCTAAACAATTAGTTTAGTGCAAGCTGGGTGTGAATCTACCCCACACTAGCCTTCTGTGGATTAGTTGTGTGTGTGCCCCACATGTTAACAGTTCATTAGAGCGCTTTGAGCCAGTCCTGTTTCAAAGGTGACTAGATCAAAGTGTTCTCAAGAGCTGTTAATGTGGTACAGAAGGGTGCAGGTGGTCGGTTGGTCCACAACAGGCTACTGCAGAGTAGATTCAGACCCCAGCTTGCCACAAACTGAAAGTGCATGTAGGCAAGTCCTAAACGTTTACTGTATTTTACTCCTGTTCACTTTGAGTGGCCAACACATGTACTGTGAGCTGGATTTTATTCCTATTTGTGCATTATCCATAGACTTGTTCATTAAGTTCCAGTCAGTTATAGCTAGACAAATCTATTGAAGGCAAAAATGCTTTAGCACTCTCTCACAAGACTAGGGTGATCAGATAGCAAGTGTGAAAAATCGGAACAGGTGATGGGGGGCAATATGAGTCTATATAAGAAAAAGACCCCAAAATCAGGACTGACCCTAGAAAATCCGGACATCTGGTCACCCTACAAAAGACCTAGTTGTCATTTCAAAGTCTAATGGTGTAAAAACGTCATATAACCCAAACAGTGGAAACAAGATTATTTTATTATTATCAATTAAAAAACAAATGACTACAAGGAGATCATTAGAAACATCAGAAATAGAGCCATAAGACCTAATTCTGATGTTGTTCACACCAGTATAAGTCAAGAATATTACCACTGAGATCAATGGACAAATATCCATTGATTTCAGTGGGGCCAGGAATTTATACTATGTAAAATGGATTTAAGTGAGACAATTGGGCCCCACATATCCTCATGTGTACTAGACTCTCACTATTCAGAGCAGGCCATCAGTTATTAACCTAAATAATTTCTCTTTTCTATATAACTTTGAGTGTATTATCTTGATGCTAGCAACATAAAAAACACTGAGAACAGCAGGAAAGCAGATAGAGCCACAAGGTCAATGCACTTATAAAGGGGAGCAGCTCTTCATTTTTTTATTGGGTTCCTATCTACTATTCATTACCAAATGTAAAATCCTTGACATTTAATTATCTCTAGATGTTCTGATATGAATCATTGTCACTGTAAAATACAAAAGGCTGGTGGTAGCTGGTTTGACCTCAAACCAGCTTAAATTATTTGGATCAGATTGTCATCTGGTGTAACTTTGGAATAGCTTTATTCACGGCAATGGCACAAGAGCAATTTGCATCAGTTGAGGAGCTGGGCAATTATGTCATGAGTGATAAAAATAGAAGTTAATTATTCAAGCTTAAATGCATATCCCACTAAATTAATTAAAATAATTACAGCTGTGCGAGACATCAGCAGAATGGTAAGCCTTAATGTGAACGTGAAACCACTGAACAAAGAAATCTTCATTAGCTTGTTCAACTTGTTAATTAATAAAACAAATGTCATTCTGACAGATTAAGTTAAACAAATGTGGCCTTTACGTTGTAATTTTAAAACACAGTGGCACAGAATTGGCTGGGACAGGAGCTGCAAATAATCTTTAAGGGTATAAATATTGATATGATTATGAACATATATTTCAATCAAAATGTGCGCAATCAAAAAAATCAACATAATGAATACATATTTTTAATCTAATACACATAATAAGAATTTCATGTAAATCCTTAATAAGGTTGGTCTGGGGTCACAAAGGTCTTGTTCCACAATTAGTTATTAATTTTACAAGCATTTAAATGAGTGACCTCACCATGGCATCCCCTTAGAAAGCATAAACGGAGACAGCCAAATATCAGTAACTGAGACCAAATATGCTAATTTCTGTAAAACTCATCTAAGACCCTAGTTCACGTCCACTCTAAGGAATCCTATGGTAGAAATCCTTCGATTGGGGATAGGGTGACCAGATAGCAAGAGTGAAAAATAGAGACGGGGTAGTGGATAATAGGTACCTATATAAGACAAAGGCCTGAATATTGGGTCTGTCCCTATAAAATCGGACTATCTGGTCACCATAGTGTGGGAGGATGATTTCTAAGGCCCTGATTCTGCAAGGGTACTTATGCTTGATTTAACTGGAACTACTACTATCCTTGTGTGCACTATAAAACAGCGAGTTTAATTCAGGTATGGACAAACTAGGTTGTAACACAATTCACTCCAGCACCTAAGGAGGGGTGAATAGTGTAATAGGCCGATCTAGCTGCTCCTCATATAGCTGAGGAATATTCAGATGTGGAAAAAGTTGTAACAAAACTAAACAAGAGTAAAATATGAACTACAGGAGAAGAGGAGAAGAGTTAGTGAACAGGACATAGCAGCAGAGGTGGTGAATGGAGATGGCTGGAAGGTGGAGAGGAAGTAGTCTGCTGGATACAGCTGGTCAAAAATGTATTCCTCCTTCCCTCTAGCACACTGAAAGCTTTGACAAAATGAAAAATTTTGTCAAATGTTTTACTAGAAAATCTCAATTTTTTGTTGAAAAGTTGCCAAAATGTTTTCAACAGCCAAAACCCAAAAATTTTCACAAAAGCCTTCTGCAAACTTTTCAGTGAGTCAAAAACCAAATTTTCCAACAGAAATAAGTTTAAACGGAAACTTTTTGACCAGTCCTAGGGCTCAGACCTCTATCCAGTGAAGTCAAGGGAACATTGTCGATTACATCGACAGATGCCGGCTCAGTCCTTTGGCAAGCAAGCAGCAGGGATTCAACATACACACACAGAAACCCAGATCCACAAATGCACTTAGACATGCATATCCCCACACTTAGGCGCCTAAGTGTCAGGCACATGGTCCTAAGTCACAGTTTTGGCACTACGGCAATCCACAACACTCCTGCCAAATCATGTAGGTGCCTGTACTTA
The DNA here is from genome assembly GCF_003597395.2 of Chelonoidis abingdonii. NCBI lineage: Eukaryota > Metazoa > Chordata > Testudines > Testudinidae > Chelonoidis > Chelonoidis abingdonii. The sequence goes on along the minus strand of NC_133771.1, from coordinate 26,195,763 downwards.
CTCAGTGCCCAAGTTCTCCAAGTAAAAGTTCCCTTGATTCCTATGTTTCAGCCTTTGGGTATGCACGGTCCCACCTCCCTAAGATGTCCAGATGCCTCTCTCTTGCCTAAGTCCCAGAGCAATTCACCGCCCAGGGAAAGACAGGGATTCAGTCGCCTAAGTCTCAGTCGGGTCTGATTTGGTAGGTGTGCCCAGAGGCCACCTACCAGATCAGGGTTTATTCAAAACTCAGCCGGAGGAGGTGCCCGTTTTATAACCTTTAGCCCAATGCTTAGAGCAGTCACCTGGGATATGGGGGAGACAAGTGCAATTCACCCCCACACCCCACCTAAGGGAGAGAAAGGATTTGAACAGGAATCTCCCATCTCTCAGGATAGGGATCTGAGATATTCCGATGTGGGCATCCCCCAGTCTGTCCTGTTGAAGGCTGGGGGAAGAATGAGTATGATTCTCTGGTTCAGTGGGTAAAGCCCTCTGTTGAGAGGTGGAAGATCACAATTCAAATCCTTTCTTCCCTTGTGGTAAGAAGGGCAATTTGAACCTGGGTTGCCTACATCCCAGGCAAGTGCACTAACCACTGAGCTAAATGTTATATGGTAGGTACCTACTCTGGCCATTTCAAGTAGAGCATGACAGGCTCCTAACTCATCCTTCAAGAAGTGCCTTAGGCACTGACTCCAGGTAGCTAGGCACCGCCCTGAAGCCTGGATTTAGCTTTGCCCACACTCCATTGGTCGGCATCCACCATTGATGAGTTGAGGTAGCTTCCTACCTAGTTTGCTGGCTTTTGCAGATTGCATTTTTAGGCATGATTTCCCCCCATTCATAGTACTGGGAGCCTAGGTGCCTAATTCAGCTTTGTGGATTACAGTGTTGTTCCTGTGATTTTTCTATGTGCCAAAAAGTTAGGTACTGTCACGCTTAGCCTTGCAATGCCTAACTCCCTTTGTGGATCCCACCCATGGTCCTCAGCCTAAGATATGGTACAATGCTTCCAATGTGCTGAACTGAGCTGCTGTACTCTTTGCATGTGACCTAGCTTATGAAAATGTAAAATGATCACTCTGTGCCCAATTGAGAATGTGGTGTTCCCAAACAATTCCATTAGAAAATCATTCTGGTTGAAAGGAGATTAAAGCTTACTGCAGTTAGCACCCAATCACATAAAAGTGTGCATTGAAATGATAATCTTACTGTTAGGAATCTTAAGCAACATAGATACTAAAAAAAACCCCAGGATCTCAAATGTATTAAGACGACAAAAAAAAAAATTAAAAACAAAAAGCAACATTATAAAACAGGACATTTTTTAGCCTTCTGTCTTGCTTAACAATTTTTACAAAGTGGGGTAAAAAAAGCATTTCCCAAATTTACATCAGCTGGCCCCTAAATTTAGATCAACTGGAAAAAAGTCTAGGATATTATCTTTATTATCTTAATTAAACTCACCCTCATTCAGTCTAGTTCAGAAGATAAAGGATTTTGTAGACATCTATTAATTTTTCTGAAACATTTTCTTGATTGTTAATTTTTAGATTCAGTTTACAGACAGATTATGAGTAGAAGATTTCAACAAGATTCTCATGTTATATATTGATCTGCACTAACAGAAGCCTAAATTTTATTAGTAATAAGTAATCATAAGGTAAACAAAGCTATCAAGCAGGGAAGAAGACAGCATGCCATCTACATTCCAGCAGGAGTGAGAACCTTTGAGCTTATTTTTCAAAGAATACATTTCAAAGGTTTACTATAAAAAGAAGGGAACAAACCCCATAGTTTGCCTTCATCTGCCGATTCTAAGAAACCAAGTGCTTTGACCGCTGTGTGCTGGGTTCTGGCTAAGGAATAGGACAGCCATGCTGGAAGAACGACTGGTGAGAAAAACTTCTTTGAACAAATGACTCTAGGTTGTTGCGTTTTAGTCTCAGAAATGTATTTTTCCTTTTGTTTCTTTACAATGCTTTCTTTCCCTATTCCTTATACTTGATATCACTTAAACCTATGGCCGTTTCTTAATAAAATCGTTTTACTTTTACCTTAAACCAACTCAGTGCTTTGACTGAAGTGGAGGATTTCTCAACCCCACTTAACAAGCTGCTCTGTAAGGTCTTTTGAAAGAAACAGCAAAGTTGAGGAAGTTTTGTGGGTACTACAATAGGAAGGGCTGGGCACTGCAGCAACAGACATTCTTGAGGAGAACTCAGAACTGGGAGAGTGTTGGTGTCACTCTGCAAGGAATAACCACACTGGTGGAAACCAGGATGAGGCTATTGTGCTCGCTATTGGTGTCAGGGCTCTGATATACAGGGCAGGCAGTAATAAAACCCCTTACTAGCCTGGGTTGGACCCCAAAGCTTCAAACCAGTCAATGTCACATAGAAGTTTAGCATTCTTGTTGTAATAATGTAATTTATTTCCACTTGTCCTCAGCACAAGCATCCTCAGTGTATACACAGAGAGAGAGAGGGACAAGCAATTGGAGCCCATTAGCAAAGCCATCCTTCCACAAAGGGACAGTACAATGTGTGCGCGTTGCTCTCACACAACAGAAGGAAGGTGATATGGAATGTTCCTGTTTGGATTTTTTTGTAAGCACAGAGTTCATTGGAGGGACTGTCCCTACCCTCTCCTGACTCCCACTGTCACTGCTAAATAAAGGCCTTAAGCTCTTTCCTTTCCCCTGTTCATTCCCTCTCTTTATGGGTGCCAGAGAGAACAGGAATTGCCCTCATCATGTACATACACTTGCAGCTCTGCATTTAATCAATCACTACAATCTAACCTCAGGCTTCAGAAGGTCACCTGCAAGGGTCAGGAAGGAATTTTTCCCGATTCACATTTGGCCAGCTACATTCTGGGATTTTTTTTCCCCAACCTTCATCTGATCGGAAGCATCAGATATTGGCCACAGCTGGAATCAGGCCACAGGATGAGATGAACCAATGCTCCAAGGAGGTACAAAGAATCCTCTCTCCCAGATGGCTAGCAGATGCTCCCATGCTCAGGCTCACACTGATTACCCACTATGGTATCAGGAAAGAATTTTCACCCAGGTCAGATTGGCAGGAGCCTTGCAATTTTTTAGTGTTCCTCTGCAGCATAGAGCACTGATAATCTGCAAGGGTTATCTGAGCATGTCATCTAATCAATTCCCTGCTGTCATAGGGGCCTCAAGCATTGGTTGATCCATAATATTTCCTGGTACACAACTGACTCTGACACACAACTGTTTGGTCTCCTGAACACTGAAATGTGAACTAGAACCTGGATTCTAATTTGGTCAAATAAACCCTCTTTGGAAAGATTCAGCAGCAAGTTGTCTTTTAATCTCATTTATTTAAGTGGGGGCAGAAACTGGGTGAGTGGATTACCCCCATTTGTCAGTGGCAAGGCTGGAAGAAAAGCCAGGAATCCTGATTCTGAGACTCACTGCACCTGAGGGTTGGAGCATTATCTACATGAGAAGAATGTCTGGAATCAACAGGAGGGAAAGAGAGAGAGAGAGAGAGAAGTCCCAGCACGGCTGCCTATTGGATCAGGCCCACAGAAAACAGCTGAGGAGGAGTGAAGGATACCTCTTTTTAGGTTAGTGGTTAGAACACTAGCCCATGATATGAGAGACCAAGGGACAAATTCAGAGCTGTGATATGAATCCATGTCTCTCAGCTGAGTGTTTTACTGCATTGTAGGATATTCTGGGATGGGTCTCTCCTGTTGAAGCTGTTCTACTTTGTATGAAATACTTAAATAGTCATTGTGTGAGAGAAAGTGAGATAATGACTATAGCCCAGTGGTTAGGAGCACTCACCTGGAAGATAGAGGTTCAGTTCCTGCTCTAATTAATATGTAAGTACTTGCACTTGTTCTATGATAAATGGTGGTGTGGCACATGATTAGAAAGGGTTAAGCATCCTGCAGGATGAATGACTCGAATTCAGCCCTTAGACATATGTGGAGATAAGGTTTGTGTATTTACATATACACCTCTACCTCGATATAACACCACCCGATATAACACTAATTCAGATATAACACAGTAAAGCAGCGCTCTGAGGGGGGTGTGGCTGTGCACTCCAGCTGATCAAAGTAAGTTCAATATAATGCGGTTTCACCTATAATGCAGTAAGATGTTTTTGCTCCTGAGGAAAGCATTATATCGAGGTAGAGGTGTATAGGTAGTGGTCAACAGTGTAATCAACAGTCTCTGTCTATGCTGTGTTCTGTTAAGATGTTCTTTTGCTCTCTGAATTAACATTTAAATGAACTGTAAACATATTCATTTCTCTTTGAAATGTATAGCAAATCTGTGAATGGTGGGAAAACAGGCAATTGCCTTATGTTAATCTATGCAAATAATTACTGGGTGATCCTTAGGAAGTAAACCTACTTCAATATCTCTCCGGCTGCCTACTGTTTATCCAGGACTGTAAGGTCAAGTGGATGCTAGAACATTGTATAAAAGACACTTGGGGTCCTGATCCTGTCATCTCAGATCTGCTTAAGTTTCATCAGGGGAAGTTTGAGTTGCAAAATTGAGATCTCATTTAATCTGGAACACCCTGAATAGGATATTGGACATTGGACTATAATCTATGGACTAAATTCTAAAATAACTCTTTGCAACTACAAAGCTCACGATCTCTGCTATGAATCTAAACCTCAAGAATTGAACTCACGTCTGTATGCATATTGATCTTTTAACTATACTTTTTCTTTTCTAATAAATTTTAGTTTGGTTAATAAGCATTGCCTGTAAGTGTGTATTTGGGTAAGATCTGGAATAGTCATTAACCTGGGAGGTAATGTGTCCCATCTTATGGGATTGGTAGAACCTTTTTGTATGATGAATAAGATTTTCATTAATCCTCATCATATCTGACTTGGGTAAGTAGGTGGAGGCCAGAAGCTGGGTTGCTTTAAGGGAACTGCGCTGTTGACTCCTGAGTAACCAGTGAGGTATAACAGAAACTGTTTTGTGCTGGCTTGGTAAATCTCAATATTGGAATAGCCACCAGCTTTGGGGATTGCCTGCCCCATTCTTCGCAGTTCAGCCTAACTAAGTGACTTCAGCTGAATCCCCTGGGATTCTGGTCACAGATGGACTTTAACATCCAGGTGTGTCTAAGGACACACCTTTGTCCTGTAGGCATACTTCCAAAACCACCTCAGATTTAAGATACCCAGCTGCAAACAAAGTCAGTGGGAGTTGAGTCACCAACTCACTGAAGTTCCTTTGAAAATGCCACCCCAAATCTTGGTCAATTTGGTCAAATATTTCTTGGTCAATTTAATTGGCATATACAATACGTGGTTTTGAAAAAAAAAAAAAAAAAAGTTTGAATAGTTTCATTTTGCCTTTCCAGCCTCTTTGTTCCAAGGATAGTAGTTTTAGGGCAAAAGGAGAGATGGAGATGGGAAAATGGACACATTACTGCTTCTATCATGAATTTTCCTCCTCAAAAGAAATTAGCCACCCACATAGATTCAACATGTAGCCTGAATGCACCACACTCTGCCATAGGCAGTGGCAGAAAGTTATAGCCACATGTGTACACTGCCTAGCACAATGGACCTTGACTCTACATTTGGGCACCATATTAAAAATGATGATTCAATTAAATATTTGAACTTTCTCCAAGAATGGCAAGCTAGTTAAGACTCTGCATTGCTTCAGAGCTTCTGGTAGCCAGTTTTTATTTTGTTATAATATAGGATGACGTAGTAGTAATCAAATGTTAAGCAGCTTAAACACAATTAAAAACATAAGGTAAAAGTTGGAGGCTTTTTCTTGTATAAAGCCCACCACACGAAAAGGTATATTATACTCTCCTGGGGCAATTCTGTGCCAAAAAGTTAAAAATTCTGTGCTAAAAAATTAACAATTCTGCCTATTTTATTTGTCAGAACAACACTATATAATCATGGCAATTATTTTGGTAATTTATTTCAAAATAAATATCAGCAACTATGTTCAACAATACAGACACAAGAAAATTCCCTAAGGAATAGAGAGTTAAGGAAACCCCTATGACAACTTAATTCCTGTTTCTCTACCCTATTCCCCCCGGAGCCCACCCGAGGGGCCAGACATTCACAGCCATTCTTCCCAGAGGCCAGCTGCAGGGCCTCCCCCAACCCAGACTCCTAGAACCATTGCCCCCAAAGCTCACCTGTGCCTCCCCCCTCCCCTACCCAGACACTCGCATGCACCTCCTACCCCCCGCCCCCGAGCCCAGTGATCCATAGGGAGAAACATCTTGATGCTGGGCCCTGGGCTGGAATGGAGTTTCCTGCATGCCATCTCTTTCCTTCAAGGCATGCTGGGAACTGTAGCTACCAGGAATCCTACAGTCCCTCCCTGTCTCCACAGCAGCAGCATCTATTTGTGAGCTGGGCTCTGCTGGGTCTAGGACTCCTTAGTGGCCGCTGGGGGGAGAAGGAAATTCTGAGCATAATACTAATTTCTGTGCTAATTCTACTTTCTGCAATGGCGCAGAATTTCCCCAAGAGTAATTATATAGGATACATTCAACCAGCAGAGCTGTTCAAGTGTCGAAGAACTGTAATATCTGTAATATTACTGGTATAAAAAAGTATAACATTTATACATTGGGTATATTTGGGGATATTGAATGGAACTTTCAAATGTCAATCCATACCCTCCTTTCTTATTACCCACTGTATAAATACAGACAATCCAAATGATATGAATGTACCAAACTTTTTATTATTTCAAACAAACTTCTGTACAAAATAGCCCCATCACACCAGGCAAAGAAATGCACTGACATTTGCAAACAGCACATGACAACTTTAAGAATGCTTTCAGGTTTTCATTTTTCTTCATTACACAGCTCTCCTCTTTTGGCAAGTATTAACTTTAGCAAATAAAGAATCTATCAGATCCACTACGAATCTGCAGTCCATTTAGCTGACAATGGTGAAAATATTTTTTTTACATTTGGTAAATATCCCTATATTAAACTGTTTCTAATGATATCTGGGTACTCAGCAGCAGCTGTATAGTAGAGTCAGAAGCATTATTACCTGTATTACATTAGCTTCTAGAGGCCCCAATCAGAATTGAGGCCTCAAAGTAATAAGTGCTGTGTAAATATACAACAGAAGGCAATCCCCACCCCGAAGAGCTTACAAACTAAATACTGCCCAGGAACTGACACTGATAAGTAGCTTGGTAGGAGTGCAGTACAGTTTCTAGTGTACAGTGTTATATCTCCAAAATATCAAAGGGCTACATTTTCTGAAGTACATTCATGAAAACTCCAGTGACTGCACACAAATTCCAATATGCACACAGACACACACATCAGAGTTTATGCATATGCCTTAGAGTTTACATGCAAACGTGTAAGCCAAACATGCAAAATTTAGTGCAGGTTTTTGAAAATGTGATCCTTTCTACTAGAAAATTCACAGTTGCTGCAGGTCACTCAGATGCTCAAAAGAGCACTTTGTTGGTTTTGGCAAAAGATCTCTATTCCTTCGACTGGAGAAACTAAGAATAAATGCAACTCAGTGAGGAACTCAACTTCTTGAAAGTTTAAGTCACATTTGAAAACAACGGTTAAGTAAGCAACTGAAACTTCTCAGTTTTCACATGGTATTGGCTGATAAAAAGTACTATAAAAGGAGTTTGATTTTAAGGGAGTTTACAAATAGCCCAACTCCCAAACACAGTCAAACCCTCTTTATATCACTCCTGCTCTAATGAGGCCAGGTTTACACTAGAAACTTTTGCTGGTATAATAATGTCAGTTAGGGGTGAGAGAGTCTTTACAATATTTTTATATCAGCAGAAGGCTCTAGTACAGACAGTTATACCAGCAAAAAGGCTTTTTGCCCATTTAAGGTATGTCTACACTACAATAAGAGACCTGCGACTGGCCCATGTTGTGGGGATTGGGGCTATAAAATTGCAGTGTAGACATTCAGGCTTGGGTTAGAACCAGTAGCATAGCTGGGAGGGATGTCAATTTCCTGGCACCTTTGTACTCACCGGGGGGAGCGATAACAACAAACAACAACAAAAAAGGCACCACCCACTGTGACGCTTTTATTTTACTCAGTCAGCGGCACTCCGGGTCTTCGGTGGTGGGACCTTCACTCGCTCCATGGGTCTTCGGTGGCACTGAAGGACCTGCTGCCAAAATGCCACCGAAGACCCCCAGAGCGACTGAAAGGCCCGCCAAAGACGACTTGGAGTGCCGCCGGGTGAGAAAAAGTGCTGCAGCGGGTGGCGCTTCCCCCCCCCCACACAAAAATCACTCCCCATTCTCTCCACCTAGCTACGCCACTGATTAGAACCCAGAGTCTGGGACCCTGCAAGGGAGAAGGGTCCTGGGCTCCAGCCCAAGACCCAACATCTATACTGCTGTTTTATAGTCTGCAGCCCATGCCCTTTGAGATGGTGTCAGCTGACCTGGGCCAGCTGCAGGTGTTTTATTTCAGTGTAGACAGACCCTTAGATTTCATTTGGAGAACTGGCATAAGCTTTCTAATGTACACAAGGCTTTAGTACTTCCTCATTATTCTCCAAGCTTCAGGCATTAGGCTTAAGAGTATTTCTCTTATTCAGTAATACAAGCTTGTCTGAATCTGAGGATAGTCTTGAACTGCATTTTATAAGTAAATACATTAAACCTGAAACAGGATATCAGTTTCTCAACTGTGGAACAGCAAGTGTTACAGAATAAACCAAAGACACACAATGTCTTCTTTGGCACAAGAATTTGTTGGCTGTTTTCAGCCAAGCAAGAATGCGCAGTAGGTGGCCACTTTTCCTTCTGCCTAATACAAAACATGTTGTGTCTCATGCAATGGTGCTGAACATTCAAATGTCCTTCAGTCCATACAAATTCAATGGAGAACTTCGTGTAAAACTAAATTTCCAACAGCACAATAAAAAAAGAAATGAGACAATTTCACTTTTAATTTTAATTCACATTCAATTTCTCCTACAAGATTTCACCTCTAGAGTTTAGTCTATTTGACTTCAGTTTTGTCCTTACTACTGCTTACTTCTGAGAAAGAGGCAGCTTTTTTGGATTAAACAAACACAGACAACAACAGACTGTTATAGATGTAGCTGAAGTATAATGTAAAAAGATAAGGCCGACATGTAAATGGAGATTGTGCTATATAAAGTCAGTCATGTTATGACTAAAGATTCATAGATTTCAATGGATGTGAAGAACATACACACAAGTATTAACATCAATCTGTATTAAATTATGTAAACATACACATCTTCTGTGGTCAATACATAGATCCACTTGTCTCAGAAGGGACTACTGAAGCATCGCTCGAATTTGCTTGGAAGTAGATTCATCATTCAGGTGTTTTGTAGTGAACCTAGGAATTATAAATACAAAGTGAAAGCATAATACACAAATAATGAACGTGAATTAGGACATCATCAAAGCTTTGTTATCTGTTCTGCAAATTAATATGAAGTTTTACTAAATGTAGTAGGTTTACATATATTAAACATGGTTTCCTCACTTTCCCTATAGAAAACAAAGCTACAGCTGGGAACATAACTCTAAAATGGAAGATGTAATTGTATGGTTTGATATTAACACTTTCACAGAAGACAGTCAGTGGTTCCATTACCATTCATTCATTTCATCCCCATTACAAATCTCAAAACAATCTCATTAATTTTGTTAAGAAATAATCAAAATATATTCAGCTCTTTTGGAATCTTCGTTTAGTACATGTATGCCAAAGGCCACACGCGAGCTGATTTTCAGTGGCACTCACACTGCCCGGGTCCTGCCACTGGCCCGGGGGGCTCTGCATTTTAATTTAATTTTAAATGAAGCTTCTTAAACATTTTAAAAACCTTGTTTACTTTACATACAACAATAGTTTAGTTACATATTACAAACTTATAGAAAGAGACCTTCTAAAAATGTTAAAATGTATATCACTGGCACACGAAACCTTAAATTAGAGTGAATAAATGAAGACTTGGCACAGCACTTCTGAAAGGTTGCTGACCCCTGGTTTAGTACACCTGCTTACCTTAGATATGTGCATGCCTCCCTGCCCCCTTACCATACGGCCCGAGCACCTCACACCATACATACCTGAGAGCATTCAGAAGGACTTCCACGGTATCAGGAGGCTGCTCCTTTAAAACTTTTATGTACCCCTTCATCTAGAAACAGAAGCATATGACTGTTGAACAATACAGAATTTGCAGCATATGAAAACAGATAAAAACCTAACCAATACAGGTCAGCTTTATTTCCAAATATGTCTCATACAGTCAGTGAGCATGAGCAGTAAAATGTCATCATATTAAAAAATGTGCAAGGGTGATGGACCCCACAGTTCTGGCTCCAGCCCAAGCCAGAATGTCTACACAGCAATTTTTAGCCCTACAACCCATGCCAGAGAAGAAGAGCAGCTCTGTGTGGCTCAAAAGCTTGTGTCTCTCACCAATGGACGTTGGTTGGTCCAATAAAATGTATTACTGCACCCACCATGTCTCTCTAATATCCTGGGACCGACACAACTACAACTAAACTGAATATCACATTATGGAGATGTGTCTATTTCTCAAACTCTAATTGGGAAAGGGGTTTTTTGGGGGGTGGGGGGAAGGGGAAGAAGAAAAGGAAAAAAAACGAGACTATAGCTTAATGGTTTGGGCACTGGCTGGAATGTGGGAAATCCAGGTTAAATTCCTGCCCCACCTGATTCCAAACAGAATTTTTAATCCCAGGTCATTTCAAAATCAGGCAGAGCAGGGACTTGAATCTGGGTCTCCCAAATCCCCAGCCACTATCCTAACCACCAGCGATGGCCATACAAAACCCCGTAGCTTTTTCCCTGACAATTCTGTTTTTTGCAAAAACATGAAAAATGTTTTGTTTTTGTTCCAAAGCAGAATGAAAACAAATTTCAAAACCTCAAAATCTGTTGGGAAACAGAACTGTCATCCTCAGGACAGCTCTACTGCCGAGTCCCACTGCAGAGTTTTAACCACAAGTCAGTCTTTCCTCTCAATTTGAGACAACAATGTGTGTCTAAATCTGTAGGTGAATAAATGGAAGTTCAGTTAAGCACTTCCCAGACTCTTAAGTAGCGCCAAGTCTATGGATTAGCTGCACAAGATGATCTGGAAAATGTCTAAGCCTTTACTCACTGAGTAATCAAATGGACATTAGCCAATTGCTCATTCTCCCCGTATGGAAAATCCAGTTGAACTCGCAGCAATCCACGGATAGATGAGGGCAGCCTAAGGCAGAAGCTATGCCCAAAACAGTCACCAAGTTACTCAGCAGGAAAGTGGCTTTTCTCCAAAAACAGAGACAGAGACAATCAGAACCTAGGAGACTCGGAAGGTAAGAATGGGTTCATTTGCTACACTGCCTGTAGGGTGCGCCAAAACTTTTTCCAAAAGATTGCTGGCTTGGAAGGGAGAATTGCTTTCTGCAGAAAACTGACCCTTCATTTGAATAGACCCATCTGAAATACTGAAAGTATTCATACTAGGACATGCACTTTACTCTTGAAATTAAGATTTAGATCCCCTTTGCACACTCTAAAATCTGACTTGAGTATCTCCTGCCTGCCAATTCCTTTTTACTTTGTATCTAGCTACCTACACAGTTATAAACTTGGATTACAATACATAGTAAAGTGCCAGGTAAATGATCCCCATTCATTTGATAACAGCATCGTGAAACAATCATCATATATACTAGGAAAGCTATCATATACAACCGGGCTTTTGGCAACATTTCAAGTCTTATTTCTGTGGCAGCATGGTCCATTGGGTAAGATACTCAAACCAGGAAACATGGTCCCACTTCTACCATTGACCCTGGGAAAGTCAATTTGCCTATATGTGCCTCAATTTCCACACCGTAATATGGAGTCAGTGAAAGTCTTTGTAACGTGCTTTGAGATCTACAGATGAAACTATTATGAAAGCTAATATTACTATAAAAAACAGATGTACAATTTTTTTTGAAAACGATCAGTTTTTCATATGTGGGAGGGAAAGCTGTTAGGGGAAAAAAAAAAAAGGAGTTACCTTTTCCATAACTGGTGTTCTTCGAGATGTGTTGCTCCTGTCTATTCCACAATAGATGTGCGTGCTCGCCACATGCACCGGTGTCCGAAGTTTTTCCCTCTAGCAGTACCTGTAGGGGAGTGCCCCAGCGACCCCTGGAGGGGTGCCTCCATGGTGTAGTATAAAGGGTGCTGCGCTCTCAGCCCACACTCAGTTCCTTCTTGCCAGACAACTCCGACAGAGGGGAAGCGGGGCGGGATGTGGAACAGACATGAGCAACACATCGCGAAGAACATCAGCTACGGAAAAGGTAAGTGTATTTTCTTCTTCAAACGATTGCTCATATGTATTCCACAATAGGTGATTCCAAGCTATATCTGTTGGAGATGGGAAGGAGTTCACAAACTCTCGGGATGGAGAACGGCCCTGCTGAACCCAGCTTCCTTCCTGGTCTGAGACACAATTGTATAATGTGAGGTGAATGTGTGAACTGAAGATTACGTGGCAGCCCTATAAGTGTCCTGAATGGGGACATGGGCCAAAAAGGCAGCCAACGAGGCCTGCGCTCTAGTTGAGTGTGCCTTCACAATTGGTGGTGGAGGAATTTCCACCAGATCATAACAGATATAGATGCAAGAGGTGATCCAGTTGGAGAGCCGCTGAGTGGAGATCAGCTGACCTTTCACATGCTCAACCGAGGCGATGAACAGTTGCGAGGACTTTCTGAACATCTCAGTCCACTCTAGGTAAAAAGCCAGAGCCCGTCTCACGTTCAACATGTGAAGGAGGAGCTCCTTACTGGACGCATGGGGCTTGGAGCAGAGGACTGACAGAAAAATGTCCTGACCCATGTGATAGGCAGAGACCACCTTTGGGAGGAAAAAAGCGTGTGGGCGGAGCTGGACCTTATCTTTAGGAAACATCGTGTATGGGGGCTTGGAGGTCAGGGCCCTGAGTTCTGAGACCTGCCTAGCCAACATGATCGCAACCAGGAGGGCCATCTTCCACGAGAGGTGTGACCAGGAGCACATGGCTAGCAGTTCAAACGGGGGCCCCATGAGGTGGGTCAACACCAGGTTTAGGTCCCACTGCGGGCCTAACATATGGGAAGAGATGATCCAACCTCATAAAGAATACGCCAGTCATAGCATGGGAGAATACCGTGTGGCCCCGCATCGGCGGATGGAAGGCCGATATGGCACCCAGGTGCACCTTGATTGACGAGGGCGCCAGGCCCTGGGCTCTAAGGTGAAGGAGGTAGTCCAGAATAAACTGGATTGAGGTGGCCACCGGAGAAACGCCCCGCTCGTCCACCCATACGGAAAACCGAGACTACTTTGCTAGGTAGGCTCGGCGCGGGCCGCCTGCTTTCAAGGAACCCCTTCTGAGCACGTCCTTTCCTCCCTTCCTAACCATTGAGCAGCCAAGCCGTGAGGTGGAGTGCTGCTAGGTTGGGGTGGAGGCGGCGGCCCTGGTCCTGGGAGAGCAGGTACGTGTGGGACGGCAACGGCCATGGGAGGGGTGGGGGGAGTGGGAGAGGGCAACCTCCAGGCCTGTGAGGGTCCTGTACCCATGCTGCCTGGGCCACGTCGGGGCAATCAGAAGGACCTGGTCCTTGTTCGTCTTTATCTTTTCCAGGACCTTGCCAGTCACAGTGGGAATGCGGGAAAGGCATAGAGAAACTGGCTTGACCAAGACAGGAGGAAGGCATTGGAGATAGTGCCTCATCCCAGCCCTCCCCAGAGCAGAATAGGGGACAGCAACGGTGCTAAGGAGTTGCGAACAGGCCCACCTGGGGAGTTCCTCACACTTGGAAAAAAGTCTGTGCACCACCTCTGGGTGGAGAGACCATTTGTGGTGAGAGGAGAAGTCCCTGTTCAAGTGATTCGCCCACACATTCCGCATGCCCAGCAGATCGAAGGCCTGTAGGCAGATGTCGTGGGCTATACAAAAAAAGTACCACAGCCTGAGGGCTTTGTGGCAGAGGATTGGGCCCCGCCTTGCCTGTTGATGTAGAACATCGAGGCTGTGTTGTCCGTGAGGACCCTGACAACCCGGCTGTCCTGGTGCGAGTGGAAGGCCATGCATGCTAGCCGTACTGCCCTGAGCTCCTTGATGTTTATGTGGAAGATCAGATCCTGGGCCAACCACAGACCTTGGGTTTGAACGTTCCCCACATCAGCCCCCCATTCCAGGTCCAATGTGTCGGATGCCAGTTCCAGCAACAGGGACCTGCCCCTGAACCGGACCCGTTGGAGCATATTTCTCAGGAAGGACCACCACTGTAGAGAGGTGACCACTGGCTTGGGCACTGTGAGGACTTTGTCCACCCTGTCTCTGGCCTGGGAGAACTCCAAGGCCAACCAGAGCTGAAGGGACCTCATCCTGAGTCTGGTGTGACGGACCACATCTGTGCACACCAACACGTGACCCAAGAGCTGGAGGCACGCTCTGGCTGTTGTCACCGGAAACCCTGTGACCGTGTCGATGAGCTCCTTCAGGGTCTCAAACCTGTCCAGTGAGAGGCAGGCTCTGATCGACGAGGCGTCCAGGACCGCCCTGATAAACATTATGCGTTGTACCAGGACTAATGTGGACTTGGTATTGTTTACCAAAAAGCCCAAAGTGGTGCACGTGGACAGAAGCAGCGCCACATGATCCCGCATCTCCGACCAGGAGCTGCCCTTGACCAGTCATCCAGATAGGGGAAGATCTGGACTCCCTGGTGCCTGAGGTAGGCCACCACCACCAACATACATTTTGTGAATACCCTGGAGGCAGTGAACAGGCCAAAGCGGAGGACCGTAAATTAGTAGTGTTCCCACCCACCACGAAATGGAGGAAGCATCTGTGCCCCTTGAATATATGAATGTGGAAGTACACGTCCTGCAGATTGAGGGTGGCGTACCAGTCCCCGGGATCCAGGGAGGGGATGATGGAGACTAGTGACACCATGCAGAACTTGAGCTTCACCATGTACTGGGTTCAGGCCTCGCATGTCCAAGATGGGCCTGAGCCCCTCTTTGGCTTTTGGGATAAGGAAATAGTGGGAGTAGTACTCCTTGCCTTTGAACTGCCCCAGTACTGCTTCCCAGGAGCCACCCCACCTCCTGCTCGAGCAGAGCCTCATGCGAGGGTTCCCCCAGGAGGGATGGGGGAAGGGGATGGTTGGAGGGTAAACAGCGTAAACAGTCCGCATGCTCAGCTAAGCTAAGCTAAGCTAAGCAAAGCACAGCACAGGTACCACTATGGGTACCATACACTGAACGAACAAGCAGTTTTGGGGACGAGCGCCCTTTATACTGCGCCATGGAAGCAACACTCCAGGAGTCACCGGGGTGCTTCCTTGGGTGTACTGCTAGAGGAAAAACTTCCAGCATTGGTGCAGGTGGCGAGCACACACACCTATAGTGGAATATACATGAGCAATCATTCGAAGAACTTTTTTTCTTTTGTCACTTGCAGTTTAGTTTTGTTGAAGGTTAGCTGTTTAACTGATTGTAGATTTATGTTTGTCAAAAGCACCTTGGATAAATAGGTAGGTACTTTTTCCTGTATGTATGTAAGACATTAAAGGTTGATTTCACTTCATGACTATGTTCATCAAAACTTAAACTAAAACCTCTCAGTCAGCATTAAACAGGTAAAAACTTTAGGCTTAGTTTGGGTCTCAGCCAAAATAGTAACCACACACAATAGCTAGTTATTTAGATTAGAAACACTTCCAAAAAAAGAGAGAATTTTAGAACTGACAAATTAAAAGGTTAGTTTATCCCAGAATGTCAACACTGCAATTTTACTGTAATAGAACAGCTAGTAAAGGAACAGAACTGGCTTCATACAAGACAAAAGAGCAACAGTGTCTGATACAAGATTCAACAACAACTGAAAATGATTTGTATAAAAGCCTAAACTTCTATGGAAGAAATCTATAGACAAATATTTTGCAAATGTACAGAGGATTAAAAAAAATCTTTGTTGTAAATTATGCTTACGTCAATCTTTGATGTCTTAGAAAAAGCTCCCACAGGATGGACGTGATCATAGAGAATAATAACGCCCACCATTACTCTCATGCAGAACATAAGAGTTTTTTCACTGGTGAACCGACTTCTGTATTCTCTGAAAAAGAAAAAAAAATAATTCTTGACTGATTCTGCGTAGCACAATTTTATTCTTTCATGTGTTTCACATGAGAACTTTATTCTCAAACTAGAGTATTAGTGCATGGAAATCCCAAATCTGATATAATAGCATTAAAAAAGTGTAAATCAATAAGCTTTTAAGGAAACCAAAACCAGTAATGATTCTTGAATCAATCAACTTGGCAGTTCAGAGAGAGAGAGAGAGAGAAAAAAAGTCAGAAAACAACTGATGGTATAGTAAAATTGTCCACTACCTCTTCAAAGATCATATTAATCGCCTCTATGAAACCATGAATTTTAGACATTTACTAGAGGTCTCCACAGATATGGAAGGTTTAAAAGATAGACAATGCTCATTATTCACTATTAGAATGCCAAAACAATAGGAACTCAAAGTAAAGCTACTTCTGTTGTTTAAATATGAGTAGTGAACAGGTTAAATTCCTATCAAGATTTTATTTGCCTTTTAAATGGTAGCCTTAGTATGTGGATTGCCAAGTTAAACAGTCACAACAACAGTTACTCCTTGAAACCATCATCAGGGAGGTGAAAAATGAATTGAGCAGAAAAGAGGCCTGAGACTAGTCTGTGTTGTATTTCTCAACTACCTTCCCACATCAGAGGTTCAGATTAACTCCTTTATTGTTTTAACTGATGACTTTTCTGCTGATTTCTTAAATGAAAGTCAGCAATAGGAGAATGGTGAACCTTGTTAATTTCCAAAACCTAGAAGCTGTACTTTACATTTCCTTAACTTTAATTTCCTGAACTCTATTTTCTCTTGTTTAAACAATGTAGTAACAATAATAGCATATAAACAGAAACAGGCTATGAGCACTTATATCTGGAAATGTCTGATAACTATTCAGCTGTCTCCTTTATGATTTAAAAAAGCAATGTTAAAATTATGCTTTTAAAAAAGTTTAGGTGGTATTTTCAAAAGCAATCAGCATTTGCCTAACTCTGCTTCATATAAGTTTTGCCACCGACTTCATTGGAAGCAGACAGGAGAAAGCTGTGCAATTTTGAAAATGTCCCATTCCGTATTTTATTATCTTCAAAAAAACAGTTGTACCAGGATGGCAATACAGTCTCTTGCAAACAATAACTGTAGCCAATCTTGGGATAGGCATATTATCAGTGAAAACACATGCTCCTGACCCTGAGTGGCCAACACATACCCCTATAAGCTTATCAACTGGAATTCCATTACATCTATTAGTCACTCTATCTGAATGATTTTAATTCCTTAAATTTTCCTTAATTATGCAACCTTTCTGTAAGCGCATGGGCCTAAATTTTGAAAAGCGACTGATTAAGGTGTCAAGATGGGTATGAAAAATTTGATGCACTCAAAGAAGCGGATACTTAACACTTATGTAAATCAGCTTCCTATCAGATGTCAAGATGGGCAACCAAAAATTGAATTACCCAAAATAAGTCATTTTTCATTGCTCTCTTCTGAATGAGGAAGTTTAACTGTAATTCCTAGAGCATCTTTTCTAGAAAAAACATCCAATCTTGGTTTAAAAATTCTCAGTGATGGAGGATCTACCACAACCCTTGGTAATAACTCTTAGCTAAGATTAAGGGTCACTAAGATATGAAATATGGAGCAGAGGGAGGATGAATTAAAAAAGGTCACCAGATTTTTTTCCACCATCAGTAAGAATAAAATATTGTATCTTACATTTTATCATATTTAAGGCTTTGTTCATTCAATTCCTAGGACGATGATAATTTTTAGTATGTCATAGCTCCTGGAGCGTTAAGGTCAATGAGAGTTCACGGGAGATGTACTACTATTACCTTCTTTGACCTTCAATATCTCCTCCCCTCTTCCCACCATGGGTCTAGAAGCATCATGCCAGGACATTTTAGAACTGGTAGATAAACTGCAGCAGACGCCAAACAGTAAGTAAAATTAAGGGATTCCTTTCATAATGATGGATTGTACAAATAACTACAACTAGACTACAATTTAAAAAAAGCCAAAAAAACAAACAGTGGCTTCCTCATTACACAATCTTTAGCTTATTTTACTTTAATAAATCCGTTTGACCCAGTAAAATTATGTAATAGTCCCGTTCCAAAGGAGTAAGGACATTTGAGTTAAAGGTAAAGACAACATAGTCTACGTTCCTTTTGTCATTTTAGTATACTCTCCCTCTGTTCTTGTCAGCTGAGTGCAGAAACTGCGCAGAGGGATTCTCAGCTCAGATACCAACTCCCTATATGGCTTCAGGGATTTTCTTTTGCAGCCACACTTTCCCAATGTGAAATTATTAATCTAGGAGTTCACAGCTGTATTATGGAGGACTGAATTAATGTTTGCAGAACATTGGACACATGTACTCCTTGCTAACGTACAACGGGGTCCTGTTCTTGGGAAGAAATCAGTTATTCTGTTACTTACATCCCTCTCTTCTACAACGGGGGCACTGATAGTATTTGATGTTTATATTGTGATAATGCCTAAAGGACCAAACCCATCATACTAGGAACTGTATAAGCATATAATGAGAAGATGGTCTCTATCTCCAAGAGAGTTTCTCTCATCTGAACAGGAAATGGATACAAACAAATTAGGAAGGGAGCACAGAGTAACAAATGACTATGATCAACTTGGTAAGCCATGGTCATAACACAGCAGTTTTTGTAGGCATCAAAGCACAGGAGAATTCTGACTTTTTTGTTGTTGTTGCAGTTCTATCTGTTTAGATAAACTTTACATAAAATCTGTTGCAGTGAAGGTAGATTTGGCCAAACATCACAACTGAGTGAAAACCCTCTCCGTTGGCTGATTTACAGCCAAATAAAGATTAAATTTAAACAAGTTCTCTGATCAATATATACTTCCTCAAAACCTCCAGTATTTTCAGAAACAAACAAAAAACAACCAACCAACCCCTAAACACCACCCAAAAAAGACTATCTTTGTTCCCACCAGTTTGTCTATAAAAATGGCATAGCTCAGACTGAAGTATCTGGTTTTGTGATATCAACTACAGGAAGATTACCCCACATACAATTGTTTGGGGGACCTTCTAAGAAATTAGACTCCCAATCCAGCAAAGCACAGAGTATGTGCATAACTTTATGGATGCAAGTAGTCTCACTGAAGTCTACGTAGCAATTCTAACACTCTCCTGAATCAGAGCTTATGCTGTGAACCTCCCTGGGCAAAACTGTTAATTTACTAATGAAAAATATTCACACTAGTCAAGATAGGAGGCATGACTTCTTATGTTAGTTCTTTGCCTACTCACAAGTCTACTATGTATGCCTTAAATTAACATATCTATCTTAGATTTTTATAGAGCAACTACCAGGCTGGTTGCTCTATAAAAATCTACGATATTAGAAAAATATTTTAATTTAAAAGGCATACATACTAGACTTTAGTTTGCAAAAACTGCTCACATGCTAGATGGCTACTTCAACAGACCAAAAAAAAAAATTGAACTGATAAATAACTTACGGTGTTTCCAACATGACTTTACATACACTGGCCATAGTACTTAAACAGTCTGTTGTATTCTCAATCGGTAGGGTGTTGTTCTAGAAAAGTTAAACACAACTATGATCATTAAAACAGTTTGTACAACTAAATATTAAGATTCTTTGCACTATTTTCTATCACTTACTTCTGATACAAAGTGTGTTGTGGCATTGCTGAGTGTTTTCAGCATTGGTGTGGCTTCTGCATAAAATAGAGACATTCTGTTGGCCATTTCATTATTTACTTCATTCTCAATGTCTATCTGATGAAAATAGGAAGAAAAAGTAGTTAATAGATGACACTCCTTTCAAGATGTTACCAGCAGGGAGAAACAGATCAACTGCATACTCACACGCTGGTGAGCCATTATTTACATGAGTAGTCCCATTTCAGTCAATGATATAACTTGTCTGATTAACTGCTCACCAATTTAAGGAGTTGACAATACGGTCTTTAACGTAGGCAGCTTGTAAACCAATGCAAAAAACATTACCACTAGGGGTGGGAACACACAGCCATAAACTCCAGAATGGAAACAAAATGTCCAAGTTCCATTTACTTACATGTAAATTGTTTATTCTGTTGCGATTTATTGTCCGTCTGTAGTAACTGAAGTCATTTTGAATGGCTGGATTTCTCATCTTAATGGATAAAAAGAATCAGCATTCAACACCACTTCAAAATGCAAGGAAATGTTTCAGTGTATATTTAAAAATATTTCTAACCTTAAGTTCATCAAAGCGGAGAGTAAAATGTAAGATTTCTGCAAACTCCTTGGCTAAAGCCTGTTCTCGTTCCAGGTGCTGAGTTGGAGTATAGGGTGGACAAGTCAATGATTCCAATAAGCTCTGTAGTGCTTTCTCTAAAGAAGATAAAAATCACACAAAATATTGTGAAGTAAGTCATGGCTTCTGCATTTTTGACACAATGTCAATTTATATCTTGATGCTTTATGCCATATGTATAGCTATTTTTGTAACAAACTTGATTTCTAAATAAGAAGACAGGCCCTCTGTAACTTGAGGAGCCTTAAAGACATAATTAGTAATTGTCCATAGGATTCTAAAAATGAGGGATGGGGAGGGGGGGCGTCAAAAAAACAAACAAAAAAACCTGGTGCCTCACTCTCTGCCATCATTCCCAGACCTTCCACATCCCTAATTCTTTGACAGTCCTTCCCATACACAAATGCTAAAGAAAGATCTATTCCATCCAGTCCCTCAGACTCTTCATCCACCTTACTTCCCCTAATGGCCACCCCGCTCCACTTCATACTGAAGATGCTTCTGGGACCTCTGCCAAAAAGAATCCACCCTTCGTCACCAATGCCACTGTGGTCCAACATGAGGATTACAAATGCAGAGTGAGGGACATGGCAATACATGATGCAGGGATAATCTCCTACAAAGGCTTTGTGAGGGGAAAACTCAGCCAGGAGGACCTGAAGATTGTCTATACTTGTTCCCCATTCCACTCAGGAGCCCTAATCCAGACCGTCTTTCCCAGCTGTCTCCTAGATGCTCTCCCTTAGCTTAGGAAATTGACCAGTACTGATAGTGAAAACATACTCAAAGGCTGGCCAGAACCCTCAATGTTAAAGCATATGGCTTCATGCTGCTTTTAATAAACTTCCAAAATTACATCAGAATAAATTTGTGTTCAAATCTGTGCAAACAGAACGTACAGGCTTCCCAGAAGAGAGAAATCTAGGCACTGTAGTCAAATTAATAGAACAATGTTTTACTGTGCAACTCTAAGCTTTCAGAAGAAGAGAAGCTTTGCATATCTGTATATGGAAAAAAAAAAGTCAGTTAAAACAAATGAGGCACTCACCTAGCCTGAGTGAAAACTCATAAAACTGCTTCAGTCTCAGAACCCGAGGACACACTGAATTCCAAGCTTTTTCTTGAAGTTGGATATCATTTGGGTTTTGTATTGCCTACAATGATAATATTACTGTAAATACATATGACACTGGAGTAAAGAACCAGGCTTTTGTGGATGTATAGATATAGGAAGATTGCCAGTATGGTAGTTTTAAAAATATTTCTTGAAAAAAAATCGAGAACAATTGTAAGAAAAAAACTGTTGAATGAAAAAAAAAGCGCCAAAAATAAAAGGTCAAGGACTTTTTTAAAAAAAGAGCAAAACAAAAATATCGAGGCATCTGTTTCAGCTGTGATAGAAACAATATCATTTAATGCAGCCCCTGGGAATTATTTTAAAACTATCCATTCAAAGTGCAGCACCCACATACAGGAGCATGCTTCAGAATCATCTTTTAGGTCAAAGTATCCGTAGCAGAAACATTAATGAAGGCCATTTGCACTACACTCACACTGAAAAGGGTTTATAGGGTCAAAGCTTGGTCCCTTCACAGTGAATGGGAGTTCCGTCACTACTTTACTAGTAGGTTTCGGCTGTTAAGTAACCAATAGCTCTTACTAATGATAACCCATGAAGATCTTGTATCAGAGAGACCAAGACACCTATCTTGGCAAACGCCCTAGGTTAAGTAGAGCTAAAGCAGACAGATACAATTCTGAATGCTAGCAGATAATTGTAGCAATTCAGAAGCCTTCCTTTAGACAATCACATGTAGAATTGTGTAATTACAGTGTATTTTTATGGTGTCATGTGACAGTCTTACACAGAACAGAAACTATTTTGCATTTTTCCTATGTTTACAGTGCCTTAATGATATTGAAATATTTTTCTAAATATGGATGTTGATTTTATTCCCCATAAAGGTACATAAAATGTGTTTTGTGAGAACCAAAGTACAGTATTCAATAGAATATTAAGATGTTTAAATAAAACACCACTAACAGTACTGTACCTATCATTAAAAGAGTGAATGTAATTTAATTCTAAATATCTACTGTATTTTATAAGTACAGTTTTACTGAGTACTTTTAATACAAATTTTTGTGAACTGTCTGGCATGCAAAGTAGAAATAAATACTGCAGGCTATTACTTGATGTTTCTTCAAGAGAAATGTCATTGCTATATTATCATACATCTCTTATTTCTTGTCCAGCTCCTTTGTAAGACTGAAGGTCTGCAAGCAAGTTTTCAGAATCCTGTAAAACTGCATTGATCCGATTCCATACCTCCCTTTCTCCATCTGTAGGCTGTGCATCTAAGAAATATAAAAAGTGAAAACACAATGTCACATTACAAATGAAATATGAATGTCAACATAATTCAATTCTATTTATGGAGTTAACTCCAACTGGCTCAGTCATAATTGATTCTGTTTTTATTCTGGTACGACTCCACTAACTTCAAAGAAATTATTCCTTTATATCAAAGAAAGAAAGATCAGAATCAGGCTCTGATCCAAAGCGGATTCAAGTCAATTCCCATTGATTTTGGTGGGCTTTAGATCAGAACCAGTGTCTTTGTTCAATTCTCCCCCCCACTTCTCAAGTCAGTACAATCAAATGTTCAAAATATTTAGATAGACAAGGTGGGTGAGGTAATCTCTCTTATTGGACCAACTTCTGTTGGAGAGAGAGAGACACAAGCTTTCAAGATTACACCTGAACAGCAGCTCTTCACGTGTAAGCTCGAGAACTTGTCTCTCACCAACAGAAGCTGGTCCAATAAGTGATATACCCTTATCCAACTTGTCTCTCTACCATACTAAGACTGACACAGCTACAACAACATTGCATAGAAAAAAGTTAGGTATTTTTCAGAAGTAAATAAATTAGAAACTAGGACAACCTAACTGCTTAACTGAAAGTTTCTTTTCTTTGAGTAATAAAGTCCACAAATCCATTACAATGGCTAGTTCAGCCTCCTTGCAGCTTGAGGGTAAAACCAGATCTGTCTGTCCCGGGCAACAGGAGACAGCCTCATCCATGAAATTCCCTCTAGTTAGGACAACCGTGACAGCCCAGATAATTCAATTCTACTTTCCTAACTTAGTACAAGACTTTAATTAAAACTGTATTAAGTCAATGTTCAGCTGTAAACTTTTGAAAGAAACATATTTTGGTCAAAGCTACAAGCATTTCAGTTATGAGCAACCTCCATTCCCAAGGTGTTCGTAACTGAGGTTCTACTGTAAAAGTCTGAACACAGCCAAGAGAGCCAACAAGCACCCATGCTAAATACAACTGCCATCAGTGACACATCACCATCACTTGAAACACCTGCCTCTGAAGTCTGGTTGCTTATACACTCACTGGTTATCATTGAAAATTCACTGCATCTCTCCTGGAGGAAATAAAATACACAGGGAAGTGAGACTGCACCAGTTTCAAGTGATGCTTGCCTAATATGAATTGTCAGCACTACCAACTGGTAAATTCTGTATCAAAGCCTCCGAAGTGGCTGGCTTTGCCTTTCACAACCTCCACCAGCAAATTGTCATGGGGAACGTGGAAACCATAATTGGTGTAACCCCTTGAGAGAAAATACTTCGTCAGTCCCATTAGAGATAGAGAGGGAGCAAGGATGTTTTTATTCAACCAGCTAGTCATGAACAAGACAGTGGTAATCATTTACCCTATCTGTAAAAGCAGCCTCTTTGAGGTACTCCTCAAAATGCCTGCCATGGGGTCCTAATGGTCTCTGAAGCAGAAGGGACAATCCATGCCATTTTCCTACTAACAGTGGAGTCAGATATTCCTGGGAAGAAATCAGTGCGTCTCCTCCTCATTCACAGAGGGGAAAGAAACCCAACTTGCCCTCAGTTTCCTCAGGGTCTAACATCCTTGATTCAAAAAATCTGTTTCAGACCATGCAGTTGCTGGAAATGTAGCAACTGCCATCAACATTAGCTATGCAAAAGCCACTGTCAGGCAGTGCCTTGCTTATCCATCAAATATACAAAGGATTGTCTCTGTGGTGAAGCTGGTGCAATTACTTGGGATATCACTAAAATTACAGGCCAGGAGGACAATATAAAGCCCATCAATATATCCTGCTGTCCCTAAGAATTTGTGATGTGGACCAAAGGCACTGAAGTTAATGAGGCTAGGGTAAAGTGAAGTCTTGGGTGGCCTCTTCAGGGAGTTGAAAATGAAGCCAAATGGAAGTTAAAATGGTTCCTCTTAAAAGCAGGCCAATCTTGACATGTCACTAAGTGAGGCATCATATCTGCCAAAAGCATCACACCTGTCTGGCTTTGACTGACCTGACCATTGAGGGAGCATGATGCCTTGAAGACATTGCTTTGAAGCTATCTTATCAGCGCTGCCCGTTACTGCATACCTCTAATACATGGCTCATCACTCAGCACTCATAACAGAGAACAGCATAGAATGCAAGATATTGTATGTATGCTGTAGTCATGTCTTAAAAGTTTTAACGTCACAGCAACATTGATTCTCCACCCTCATTTATCAAAAGCAATTAGACAAAAGGTATTTCATGAGCTTGAATACCCCTCTCCCCTAGCATTACTTGTTACAGCAAATACTATACTTAAGAGGATTCCAAACACCATTAAATGCAATGAATTTTTTTTTCCAAAAAAATTTTAGGTAGAGATGCTCACCCCTCCATGGTTAAGATTTAAACCAACTTTCCTTATGAACTAGATTTTGAGTTTTCAACCTTCTAAATTAGTCAAAATGAAACTAAGCCACTTGAAATTTCATAAGTATGATCATGTGCAAGGACAATTTTTTTGGATGTTTTCAGCAAAGGCATTTCATGAATGTGTTTACAAAAAAGTAAGAGGCAGTGGTTTCACTTTTTCTGGCTTCAACTCCAAATGCAGCTTTCACTTCTAAACTTGCTGGACTTGGCAAGGACCAATGCACCTTTGGTGAGGATTATATATTTTATTTTATTTTTTTGGAAGGGTGAAGGAACACTTAAGGGAGAAATTATAGCTACTTTAACATACATAAAAGTGCTTTTAAGGAACTTGCATGCCTGTTTTTTCAGAGTCTAGGAAGTTCACAACACCTGCATGCCAACTTCTTGAACTTAAAGTGGCCCTGGTACTTCCATTGAGCAGAAGTACCGAATAGACCATTATGGGAGTGTCAACCTCATAACCCACATTACTTCCTGGATGTACTGCACTTGCAAAGCAACAGAACCTGGGATTCATGGGAGAACTGCATTCCTCAGTGTGAAGCTGCAAAAGTTGATGCGTAGTGTGATGGGGCAAGGCCAGATGGCTACAGCAAAGTACTGAGAAACAGATATGTTAGCCCCAGGCTAAACAAATCCCTAGTACCCTGGTAGCCAAATAGCAGTTGCTCCAGGTTAATCAAGGCACCTGGAGACAATTAAGATCTTTCTAGAAGGCAGTAGAGATCGCTACTTTAATTAGAACACCTGCAGCCAATCAAGGCAGGCTAATCAGGGCACCTGGCTTTAAAAAGGCTCACTCAACAGCAGGAGAGCAGAGAGGAAGGACGTGGTAGGGAAGCTGGAGCAAGAAGGCAAGAGGGGGGCTTGATATGAGAGAGAGCGACTGTGGAGGATTGAGGAGAACAAGCGTTATCAGACACCAGAAGGAAGGCCTGTAGTGAGGATAAGGAAGGTGGAGGAGGCCATGGAAGCCGTAGCCCGGGAGTGTACTGTTCATGCAGTTGAACAGGAGGCCACTATAGGACAGCTTGCGATTCCACAGGCTTCTGGGCTGGACCTGGAGTAAGGTGGCCCGGGTTCCCCCCAAACCTCCCAACTCCTGATCAGACACAGGAGGAGCTGACCCAGACTGTGGGTTCCACAAGAGGGGAAGATCAGTGAGGTGCGCAAATCCGCCAATAAGCACAGGACCCACCAAGGTAGAGGAGGAACTTTGTCACAGTAGGCAAAGGGCCTGGTCAAACCTATTCATCATCCACATGCTCTCAGGCCTTCAATGTGCAGATCTGATGGGAATAGGAGGAGCATAAGTTCTAAGAACTTAAGACAGTTGGAACATGATGTAATATAGATGTCTACTACGTCTTCCAATGGTCGATGCCTCTATTCACGTATTAACAGGAAACTTGATTCTCCATCCGGAAGTTGCAAATGCTTTGAGCAATGGAGCTGACAATATCTGATTTCACAGTTAAGTTGCTAGCCAGCCTGAAGAGGGGATCGTTGGAAGCTTTATGACTATTTCTGCAAATTGAAGTTAGCTGACAGTCTGAGACCCAATAACTTTTCTAATTGAATTGAAGCTCCACTGTTTTGTTGCTCTGAAATCACTGGGATATGAATAAAAAGTGTCTTGGATAACATTTTCAGACTCTATAGTGTCTCAAATTAGGCACAAATCCCCATTTAGGCAGCTAGTCAGCCAGCTTGATTTTCAAAAATGCTAAACACCCACAACTATAATTGCCCTGGAAGGAAAAAATTAGCTGATTACTTAGGTGCCTAAATACAGATGTGAGACAATCTAGTTTGAAAGTGTTTGTCTTAGGTTTAGCATCTCTTGGGAATAAAATGGTTATTTGTACTAACAGCCCCAAATTCTCTAGCCTGTCATTCCAAAGTTCATCATAATTTTTGAAAGCCACTTGAACAGAAATAACAAATATTGGCCAATAGTTCAAAAATGGAATGTTAAGTTCTGTAGGGCACTATTTAACTTACATTAAGCTCCAAGTGGTTTGGAAGTGCCCCTGCTTTTATAAAGGGGAAGGTATTTTGGAGGGGGTAGGGGAAGAGAAGAGAAGTAGTACATGGAAGAGAAGAACTGCTCAGGAAAAAAAAACTTCCAAAATAACTTGTAAGGCTGCTATAAAACAGAACTCCTTCAAAGTTCAAAATGGACTGTTTTTGTTGCTTTAAGAATATTGCAAAGTATTCCCAGCAAGATATTTTTTTCTGCTTTCTTTGTACCCCTGAAGAAGGGCCTTCATAGGCAGCAATAAACTGAGGCAGTAAATCCTTTATGAGAAATAGAAAATTCAGAGCCTGCTGAGAATAGCCTCAGGTACTCAGGATTCAGTCTACTAGCCATTAAATTAAACATGGTCAGACCCAAACAGTACAATGCCCCTTGAATTAACAAAATGCACATCATGGAATTCACCATTCAGTACTAATGAAAGTTTTCGTTAGTTGTGATACTTAAGTCACATGACCAATTGGGAGTTAAGATTCTGTCTCTGTATCCTTTACTCTATTAACGCAAAATTTGATGAGGTAAGGGGAAGTAGTATAGGAGGTGTCTAATCAATCCAACTCCAAATCTGTTTGAATGAAAATGCCCACCTCACCAATGCCTCATGCTTCAAGAAGAATGCTCATTTGTTTTATTGTTGGAAGTAACGAAAGATTATACAGGTATTCCTTTATCAAAGTGATCACATTTATCTGGTCTGCATCCTACTCTTACAGAAGGGCTTTTGAAATTACTTCTCTCTCCCCCCCACTCCCCCCACAGCAGATAAGACTTGCTCCCTGAAGTGGGATATCATTTGCTGGAGAGACTGTCTTGAGCACTGCTATTTGGTTTCAAGTCTGGAGTGAAAGAAGATGATGGAAGTTACTGAATCTACTCAGCTGTTATATTGAGATAGGTGCTGTGGTTAACAGCTTTAATTTTTGCCTGTCTAGTTTTTGTTTGTTTGTTTTTTAATTTGTCTAGGTTCTTATGGCACTGATCACCACAGTACCTGCCCAACTCAGGAAAATTACTCCTGTGTACGCAGAACTCCCTTTTCTTGCAAGACAATATTACAGAAAAGTATAATGCAATTTTAAAGTATTATCTCCTTAGCTCTTACTTCCATCTCCAGCTCAGAAGTATACTTTGTCAAGATAATCCAGAAAAACACCAGAAGAAAAGCTACACTGGTAACAGCTGGTTACATGAAAAAAATAATTAGAGAAGCAAAGGATTTTTCTGTACCTGAAATCCCTAAGCACCATAGATGAAATGTAAGAAAATGGAGCTGGTCAACATTTTTGAAATGGATGAAATTTCAAAATTTGGATAAAGAAAAAGTTGAGAAGGACGAAAATCCGCTCAACTATTTTTCAGCCAACAGTAGAGCTAATCAAAATTTTACAAATTTTGATTTAAAAAGTGCGTGTCTGAATTTTCACACAAATATTCAAGAGTCCCCAGCTCATTTTTTCAAATAGTCTAGTAAGCAAGTCAAGAATTTTATGTCAAAAGTATTTGAAACACTAAGGACAAAAAGATGAAAAGAACATGCTGGTGATAGATGTTTGAGACAAAAGTGAGAGCCTTCAGCTGATGAAAAGAGAGCAGTTGGAAGTAGACTGGAGTCTTATGTATTGTTAATTGAAAATTAAATAGTAGGATTTTTCAAATCCTAAAGTGAAGATGTCCTGCTGTTATTCTGCATCAAATTATAGAATTACTGGTCAACCCAATAACAGCAGCTATGGAGAATCAGCATTTAATAAACATGTAACATGCTACTTTGCTGGAAGAAGATAGTGCAGCTCATCCCTACAGCCAGCTACCTCAACCTATGGCCAGTTCACATGAAGAGTGGAGAGTAAAGAACCATGCTGATCTTTGGCTTCTCTTCCCACTCAGAACCCTTACCCTGTCCCCTCACCACTTGTGAGCAATATTTGCACATGTAACCTTTGTTTAGAAGTGGAGAGGGTGAGGCAATCATGTGGGTCATAGTTACATTTACTTTAAAAAAAGATTAGTTTGCCAAAGAAATCATTAGGGATTGCAATCCAGTGTGACATTTTGTATCCATGACAGGAAGTGATATGTCATCTCACATATCCATCCACTCTTCAGCTGACATATCCCAAGGGCTAGTGAAGATTGCAAGATATATTTCTGAGTTAATGCAGAGATTACATTTTGAAATTTCAGCATGTAGTTATGAAGAAAAAAGTGTAGAGTGTCTTAAGTCACAAAATGCAGTAAACAGAAAAGACGGTTACTCATCTTTGTAACTGTTTTTCTTCGAGATGTGTTGCTCATATTCATTCCAAGTAGGTGTGCGCGCGCCGCGTGCACGTTCGTCGGAAGAATTTTCCCCTAGCAACACCCAGCGGGTCGGCAGGCGCCCCCTGGCGTGGCGCCTTTGTGGCACCGTATATATGCCCCTGCCGACCCGGCCGCTCCTCAGTTCCTTCTTGCCGGCTATCTACCGTTACACGCCTGTCGGTCTACTCAAGTCTTGACGGGGAGTGTGGGGTAGGGCCGGAGCTGCGCGCGGAAGGACCTTCTTTGGGTCTGTTGAATGTGCATGCCTAAGAGAGCGCATTGCATAATGTGTTGTCCTTTAGGCTTTGGAGACGTGCGTCCGTCTTCTCCGAAAAGATGAGGCCCTGTCCCCTCGAATGGGAGTCCTGGATCGTTTTGCAGTTCTTGGGCAATCCGGACACCTGCAACACGAAATCCTCCTCACTTTACTCCTGCTGCGGATGGTCCTAGCCGCTTGAATCTGCGCCGCCGAAGGAGGCCTGCGAGGAAGTTCTGGAGATCTTTTTGCCTCCTACAGCAGGGCTCTGGAACTCGACGGGAGTCTAGCGTACCACGTCAGTGAAATTGGCCATGGACTGCAGTGTTAAAATTTATCTATCTGAGGAGGGCCTGTTGTTGGCAACCCGCAACTGCAGACCCCCTGCGGAGTACACTTTGCATCCCTGCAGTCCATGCGTTAGCCTCCGATTTGGGGCGGGGGCTGGCTGGCATGCGTCCCTCTCGTTGACGGATGCGCGACCAGGGACGCATGGAGGAGGATGGGTGTAGAAGGTACTGTACCCTTTAGAGGGCACCATGTACTTCCTCTCCACGCCCCTGGCCGTTGAGGGATAACGCCGGAGACTGCCATATTGTGTCCGCTCTGCTTGGATGGAGCGTATGAAAGCAGCAGTGACCCGTGGCGGGCATCTGAAGACAGAATGTCCACGACCGGTCCTCCACCTCGGGGACTTCCTCCACTCTGCAGTTATATGCCTCACGCTCCGGCCGCGGAGCAGTGTCCGGTGCGCGCGCTAGGTCGAATGGGGCGGCCTGAAGTGTTAGTGCCTCCACCGCCTCGTCGCGGAGAGAGCGAAGGAACCGCGAGACACAAGTTCTCCTCAGGTTCTTGCTCTAGAGAGGGGGCCTTTGTTGGCGTGTTCAGGGTCCTGTGGTTGCCTATAGGTGTCGTCCTCTTGGCGTGGACGCTGCATAGAGGCCTCCGTACCCGACGGTGAGAAGTCGCAGGCTGGGATACCACAATGGGATCACCTTCGGCTTGATGATAGGCCAAGTGTCCAGAAGGACAGTGCGGTGCCTGTCCCAGACCCGGTGCTCTCTAGGTCCTCAATCACCCGTACAGAGCGCTGTCCGGGCGAGCGAACCAGGGGCTGCCGTGACAGCCAAGGTGGAGCAGATCGTCCGTGGGACTGGTACCCGACCCTCGCGTTTGATTGGCGAATGGTGCGGATCTCGTACCGGGTCGCGGGACCGGAGCGGGACTGCTACCAGCTGGTGCCTGGGAGGTAGATCGCAAGCAACGACGGGGAGATGGGCTCCGTTCGGTCGTATGGGAGTAGACCGTCGGACGAGTACTGGTCCGGTGCCCTGGACACGCTGCCGCGAGTACAGACTGGCCGCCGACAGAGACCGTGCCGGGTCCTGCGAGCAGCGTTTGACGGAACGGGGGAAACGTACCTGATCTCGAGATCTCGACCATGTCCTGTCCACTCTCCGAGACATCGGTCGAACATAGCGCTTCCCCGTAGATCGAGATCCCGCACCGGCGTGCCGGGGTTGAGGCGGAGGTTCAGTCAGCGCTATCAATTCCCTCGCCTTCGCAAGAGTTTCCGTAGCTAGTGGGAACAGCAAGCTCGACCAGGACCATCGCCGGGGAGCTGTTGGCACTGACTCAACGGCTCTTGCTGGCCAGAGTCGACGGTGCTGGGAAACCGGTGCCGTGGCAGATGGCGACAGTAGCCGACGGCCGGCTTTCCCACGCTCAGCCTGCAGGTGTTGTAGCTTCAGACCGGCAGGAGCCTTGGCATTCTTCGCTTGGCGAGGAGCGGTGCCGGGCTGATTTCTGCGCCGGAGACTGTTGGCCGCGTGTTTTTGGCGTGCCGTCGTTCGTGCCGATGCGGAACTTCTGCCCGGTACGGACTTCGGTCGGCTCCGGTGCCGGAGCTGCTGGGGTCAAGTGGCCTCCATTAAGGAGCTGCTTAGACGGGATTCCGCTCCTTTTTTGTCCTGATTCGAAAGACTTCAATTTTGCCTTTCATCAGTGGACTCCCAGGACTTCGAGGCAACATCGTGGGGCTCTCCGTTGGCATCATTGGCGGCACGGGCGGCCCGAGCACTGTTTGAAGCCGGAGACGCAGCATGAGCCGAGGTCCAGGGGGTTGAGCGACGCATCGAACCCAGCTCTAAATATATACAAATTCACACTAACTCCATTAAGCTAAGAATAACACTAACTACAACTAGGCCCCTCTATTATAGCGAGACTATCGCCTGGAATAGGCAGGGTGGAAGTGAGGCTGTCCGCGAAGAGTGGATCTAAGAGAGAGCTCCTATGAAGTCTATCCTCTGCGTTGGTACGAGGATGGACTTGTCGAAATTGAATCAAGAGCCTTAGAGTTTTCGAACAGCTCTGTTAGATGACCAGCTATGTGTGTGCAACCTGAGCCTCTGAAAGACCCGCGACAAGCCAGTCGTCCAGGTAGGGAAAGACACATATGCCTCGTCGAACGGAGGAAAGCGATGCCACTACCGCCATACATTTTATAAAACACCCGCGGGGCAGAGGAAAGGCCGAACGGCAGGACCGTGAATTGGAAAGTGGCGGTCCCTGTTTAGCCACAAAGCGAAGAAAACGTCTGTGTGGTGGGTAGTAGATCGAAACATGAAAGTAGGCGTCCTTCATGTCGAGAGCAGCGAACCAGTCTCGCCGTGGTTCCAGGGACGGGATAAATAGACCCAAGGACACCATGCGGAATTCACTTCTATTCGAATGAAGGCGTTGAGTCCGCAGCAGGTCTAGGATGGGTCGGAGACCCCTTTTGACTTGGGGATAAAAAATAGCGGGAGGTAAAACCCTCTCCCTCTGAGATCTTGAGGCACCTCCTCTATGGCTCCGATTTCGAGAAGCGTGAGGACCTCCTGGTACAGGAGATGCTCGTGAGAGGGGTCCCTGAAGAGGGACGGGGGGTGGGTGGGAGGGAGGAGGCGAAATAAACTGGAGGTGGTAGCCAATACTCCACCGTGCGCAGAACCCAACGATCCGAAGTTAGACGGGTCCACGCCGGGAGAGAAGGGAGAAAGGCGGTTTGAAAAAAGGAAAGGAGACCGGAAAGGGACTGGTGCTCTGCTCTCGAGCCGCAACCTTCAAAAATTTTGTTTAGGTTCCGAGCGGCTGTTTGGCGGAACCATTATTTTGTCCCCTTGGGAACCAGACTGACGTCTCCGGTTCTACACGGCCCCGTCGTACTATAAAGTCTTGACGGGGGCGTGGGGGGGGTAGGGGCGCGGAGGCTGCGCGCGGAAGGACCTTCTTTGGGTCTGCTGGCATTGATGTGCATGCCTAAGGAGCGCATGATATGTGCGTTTGTCCTTTAGGCTTGGAGACGTGGGTCGTCTTCTCCAAAAAGAGCCCTGTCCCCGAATGGAGGTCCTGGATCGTGTGTTGCAGTTCTGGAGGCAATCCGGACACCTGCAACCACGAAATCCTCCTCACTGTTACTCTGCTGCGATGGTCCTAGCCGCTGAATCTGCGCCGCTCGAGGGAGGCCTGCAGGGAGGTTCTGGGAGATCTTTTGCCTCCTCCAGCAGGGGCTCTGTGGAACTCCGGACGGGAGTCTAGCGGTACCAGCTCAGTGAACTTGGCCATGGACTGCCAGGTGTTAAAATTGTATCTACTGAGGAGGGCCTGTTGGTTGGCAACCCGCAACTGCGACTGCAGACCCCTGCGGAGTACACTTTGCATCCCAGCAGGTCCATGCGTTTAGCCATCCCGCGATTTGGGGCGGGGGCTGGCTGCCATGCGCTCCCTTCGTTGACGGATTGTACAACCAGGGAGCATGGAGGAGGATGGGTGTAGAGGTACTGGTACCCTTTAGAGGCACCATGTACTTCCTCTCCACGCCCCTGGCCGTTGGAGGGATAGACGCCGGAGACTGCCATATTGTGTCCGCTCTTGCTTGGATGGAGCGTATGAAAGGCAGAGCGACCCGTGTCGGGGCATCTGAAGGACAGAATGTCCACGACCGGTCCTCCACCTCGGGACTTCCTCCACCTGCAGGTTAATGCTCAACGCTACGCCGGCGGAGCAGGTCCTGGTGGGCGACGCGTAGGTCGATGGGGCGGCCTGAAGTTGAAGTGCCCCCTCCACCGCCTCGTCGGCGAGGAGGAGACGAGCGAGACGGGGACCACAGGTTCCTCCTCAGGTTCTTGCTCTAGAGGGGGCCGTTTGTGTGGCGGTTTCAGGGTCCTGGGTTGCCGTATAGGTGTCGTCCTCTTTGGCGGTGGACGGCTGATAGAGGCCTCCGTACCCGACGGGTGGAAGTCGCAGGCTGGGATACCACAATGGGATCACCTTGGGCTTGATGATAGGCCAAGGTGTCCAGAAGGACCAGTGCGGTGCCTGTCCCAGACCTGGTGCTCTCTGGGTTCATCAATCCCCGTAGAGAGCGCTGTCCGGGCGAGAGGAACCCGAGGAGGCCTGCCGTGATGGCCAAGGTGGAGCAGATCGTCCGTGGGACTGGTACCCGACCTCGCGTTGTATTGGCGAATGGTGCCGGGAGTCGTACCGGTGCCGGGACCGGAGCCGGACTGCTACCAGCACTGGTGCCGGAGACCGGTAGATCGACCAAGCACGACGGGGAGCGGGATCGGGCTCCGCCTGGTGCCGGATGTAGATGCGAGCAACGACAGTGAGATGGGTCGTTGGGAGTAGGACCGTCGAGGCGAGTAGCTGGTCCGGTGACCTGGACGACGGTGCCGCGAGTACGACTGGCGCCGAGAGAGAGACCGGTGCCGGGACCTGCGAAGCAGCGGTGTGACGGACTCCGACAGTGGGAAGGAGGGCGGGTGTGGAATGAATATGAAGCAACACATCCGAAAACAACAGTTACAAAGGTGAGTAACCGTCTTTTCTTCTTCGAGGCTTGCTCATATTCATTCCAAGTAGGTGAATCCCAGCCTTACCTAGGCGGTGGGTCGGAGTTGGAGACTGTCGAATGTAAACAGCCAGCCAAGAGCTGCATCGTCCTGGACTGCTGCACCAAGGCGTAATGGGCAGAGAACATGTGCACAGACGACACCTGGCTGCACGACAATGTCTGTAAGGCACACGGGCTAGGAAGGCAATCGAGGAAGTTGTGCTCTCGCTGGAATGTCAGTCACTCCTCCTGGAGAGTGTGAGCTAAAGTGTAGCATGTTTTAATGCAGCGCCGTCACCAGGATGAGATGTTTGGACGAGACAGGGTGACCTTTCATCCTGTCGCACAACGAGCATAATTATACACTTTCAAGTCTTCTGTGGGAGGCTATTATCGAAATCTGAGTTGCCGTATGACGAACGCCAGCGCTCTGCGAACACAATAAGTGAAATGTAGGCTCTGCTCCTGCCGGATGCTGAGGTTAGGATAAAACACTGGGAGGAATATGCCTGGTTAAGGTGGAAAGGGGAGACCACTTTGGGCAGGAAGGCGCGGAAGTGGCGCGCACTGCCACCTTGTCCTGGTGAATATCGTGTAGGTGGTCTGCCGACAAGAGACGAGCTCAGAGACTCTCCTGGCGATGTAATGACCTACCAGGAACGCCACCTTCCACGATAGATACAGGAGAGAGCAGGTCGCCAAGGGTCTCGAAGGGAGGGCCATTCAGCTTTGAGCAGCAATCTCTCTCTTTACTATAAGTATAAACTAGAGAAAAACGGGTTGAAAGCTAGGGAAGTGGAGGTCAGCAAGCCGCACTCCACTGTTCCAACGACCGACACGGGCGGTAAGAAGGAACTGAGGAGCGGCCGGGTCGGCAGGGGCATATATACGGTGCCGCAAAGGCGCCACGCCAGGGGGTGCCTGCCGACCCGCCGGATGTTGCTAGGGGAAAATTCTTCCGCTGAACGTGCACGCGGCGCGCGCACACCTGCTTGGAATGAATATGAGCAAGCACTCGAAGAAGAATCTGCTATCCCCATACATTTTTTTTTTAAAGTAATATTCTTCAGAGTGCTTTCCCAAATCAGAGTGCAGTATATTTGTCTGCACATTAACTTCACACCCAAGGAAGCTACTGACCAGAAGTTATTCCTTCATTACGCAAGGGTTGAAATAACATTTTTTGCCTCAGTGGGACTACATTTTGATCATTCTAAGGAAAACAGAACCCAAAGAAGGAACGCACTGAGCTAAAGCCCTGCCCCTTTTAACCAGAAGCATCACTTTGTAGAGATCTAGCTGGCCTGACACACATGTGATGCGTGCCTGGAATAAATCCCTGTAAATACATACATGCAGATTATCCTTCCTCTAAATTTATCCAAGATTCATCAATGAATCTGGTAAGAAGAATATAAAATGTTTAAGAAAGCTGATAGCTAAATTGACCTATTTTATACATTGTATTCAATACTGAACGAACTGAGATAATACTGATTTCATGTCGTAAGTGTTTTGCTGAACAAGAAAGGAATCTTTGCAGCCTTGAGAAAATTAACGTAAGTAACCAACTTGTCCTTATTTACCTAGATATATGTGCATATTTTCTGAAACCTGTGTGTACTTTTGGTGTCAACAAATATCTTAACCCAACAGAATTGATGTGCATTTGAACATTAACACAACAGCTTAAAAGTAATAAAGGAAATCATCAGTTAAGCAAATAGTCACATCTAACCATCCTTAATTTCCAGGTCTTACTACACACACAATTCATTGCACAAGAAACTCCACAGCTATACAACAAACTATTTCAATTATAATAGCCACTCGTAATGCACACATCCCATGATTTGAGAGCACTCATACAAAACATGAACTCAGCCCTGGACGAGATTAATATATTGTTAGTAGAAATATCTGTAAGTAGAAATATCTGTAACAACAACATGTTATGTCCATAAAATATGCCCGCACTGAGGCACTGGCATATCAAGAGCTCTCCATGTGCTGCTTTCTAGACACTCTACGGAGCCCTTCGTTCACTCTTGCCTCCATACATCACCCTCTTCCCTGTCCGCATGCTTTGCTGCTCACCTACATCCTTACACAGTCTCAGCTCACCCATCTGTCCTCAACCCATGTCTTGATTCATCCTCACCCCTGGACTTCAGCCCATTTTCTAATAGCATAATTGGGAGTGGCTGTGTGTTTAGTACAAGATTGTTTAACCTCCAGCCATGTTCTAGTTGTGGTCTTCACCTATACAACTAATGCCTCCTCACCTCTGTAGGGTGCAGCTAACATGCTCAGGTTTGTCACACTGGGACTCCTCTTCAGCAAGCCACACGAAGTCCAACAGAGGGAAGAGCATCCTCAGGAGCTGAACTATCAAGGTCTGCTCCTCAGGTGCATTAATCTGCAAGTCTCCTTCTCAACCTAATCTTTTACACCATCCAACAGTGAGCAGAGAGGGAAGAGATTCTTACAAAAACAGTGTTCACTGCAGGTCATCATCACCTAAACTCTGAGACAATTTTTTTCTTGGGATCCACTTGTAGTTTGCCAAAGAGGGGCTTCAGTCTTTTGGAACCAAGCTGATATGTCATGTCATTGCTTCCACCAGTGGATGTCCGCACATCTGCCAGGGGCCTGGAATGAGTAGGCCAGGGAGCTAGAGAAAGACTAAGGTAGTGGTTGGCTTGAGTATGTTTACAGGTAGGACTACTCAGCCATGCCAAAAGATGCCACATCATCTTAAAGCAGAGATACGGGACAAATTAAGCAGCACAGCTGGGGAGCAGTAATACTACATCCTACTTTCATCATTACACAGCTCAGTCTACATCCTCATGATCAGGCTAGGGAATTCTGAGGAGTGGAGACAGGGAGCAAGGAGACAGGCCAAGCAGCTGGGCTAAGAAGAAAATGTCTGAAAACAGAAATAATCCTACAGTGGGATAGTTCCACCTGCTTCTTTCGGTGGAAATAAAGGTTATTATGATGAATAACTTTCTTTAATTTGTTTGTATTTTAAATTGTAGTGGTGGCCTGTGCCTAAGAAAAGGCTCGTGTAGAATGTATGTGAACTCTGCAGTTTGTACCGACTGTGATTGTGTAGCTACAGTTAACAAGAAATATCAGAGGTACTTAGGGCTAAAATTTCTAAGACGGCTGATTTTTTAAAAAATAAAAATCTCTAGAGAAGTTGGCAAGTATTTTATCCAGCAAATATTCCATGAAATTTAACACTATTGTTCAGGGGAGAAGTACATTTTGAGACTGAATTCAATCATTACTATATAAAACACAAATTTAGTCCTGCTTTAAGTGAAAAGCTCAATGCTACCTGAAAGATGGACTCCTCCATATCTGAGAGCATTAATATATGAAGGTTCCAAATGTATTAGAGACAGCCAATTGCACTCCATTATAGAATGTATGGAGTAGGATTTGGCTTTTAGCATGAATGTATCTTACCAATTTGAAAGTATCCTGATTTTTCATATATTTCTTGTACCCTTGTCTGCATTACCCTCAGCCTCCTTTTCTTGGCAAGATAATTGAGACACTGGTAACACCCAAGCTCCATGAGTATCTATTCTCTGCCAGCATCCCTGAAGTCATCATAATCAGCTGTCAGATATCAAGATATGGCATCAAAATAGTTCTGCTGGTACTCATTGTTTACCCAAAGCCACTGAGAAGTTTGGGGGGCAGGGGAAGGTCATATGGTAATAGTACTTCAATTTTTTGAAGACTTTGGTACTGCTTATCACATTGTGCTGATGACACGTATACAAAATCTTGCAGAAGCAAATGGGACAATATGCTACTGGTTTCATTCATTCCTATCAAACAGGGCCCAGGGGATCATGACTGGCCTTTACTCCCGATCACCAATGCACTAGCATAGGAAGTACTGCAAGGCTCAATATGCACTCAATTTCTCCAAACTGTTATGCAGATATTGAAGAGGAAAGAACACCAGAACCTCTGATGCTGGTCACACTCAACTGTCTATTTCCTCTCTGAGGAGGCAGGCCCTGACATCACCTATAAGTCCCAGTGCCTAGAAAGATCAGGACATGGATGAAGAGTAACTGGCTCAAGCCAGGTAAGAAATAATGTCAGGAAGGGATAAATGCATTGAGGAATCTGCCAATATTATCAATTATTGAAGGTCAAACCATAGACTATCAAGACAATACAAAGCCTGGGAGTCAGGGAAAACACTGTCATGCCAGAAATTTCAATCTGGGGACAATACAATCAGAAAATAAAATAACTTTAACAAAGGCAGTTGTCCCAAACGAAACTAATATTGACTAAGAGTGCAGTAAATCAGACATGTCATTACAGTATACTAACTAGACTTCTCTGGACTTAGATGATTACCTAAGCTTGAGGAACACAGAGCTGGTTTGGGTTTATGATTTCAGTTGATACATTTAGAGTAACATTAGAGTAACAAAGATCTAATGTTTATTAGCCCTTCTCTACTGGTTCTCTTCATAATCTCTAAAGCAGTAGAACATGGTCAGATTCATTCAAGTCTCAGCACTTTTAAAGATACATACCAGATATGTAGGACAGCACTCGAGGTGCAAATGGTTTTTATTGTTTAATTGCTACATAATCTCACTTTAAGAACTATAAATCTAAAACCAAGAACATACACTGTATGCATTCCCTATCTCTAAACCATTCGGACACATTGCTTGGCTATTGTGCACCTGTGATAAACAGGGAGGTCTGTGACACAAAGCCTGTGTGTGTCACACAATCGAGTGTGGAGAGTTCTGAGAGACCGTCCTAAAATAAACATGTCAACTTCATAAGAAGCTGAAAGATGATTGAACTCAACTGTTTTCAGATGTAAAAATATATTGTTGAAGAATAGCTATAATATATATTATATCCTAATAAAATGTAAAGATACAATTGAAAAGTTGTCCCAATAATGAGGAGTGATGGGGGCACAGAAGCTATAAAAGGTGCGTGTGTTTTAGTTTGATAGTTCTATTTTTTCCTGTTTTGGCAAATTAGTTCTGTGAGTGAAAATTATCTTATTATTGAAACACAGTGAAGACAGTTTTAATCATGTAAGGGACCACCAACAACTGGTTGAGGAGAGGTGGTCTTTTAACAAACACGGAACAGAACTATGCCCAATATAGCCCCAGTCCCCCACCACTTATGCATGTGTTTACCACTATGTGAGTAGTCCCATAGAACTGACTGGATTACTGAGACTTAAATATGAGCAAAGTGCTTGCAGGATCAGGGCATACATTTGGGAATTCCTTAGGGTGGTCTCTAAAGTGAGGAGGTTCCTATTAAGGAGAGTATCTTATTTCACTGTATATCAAAATAAACTGGCCAACTCCCAAGTCCAGAAGTATGGTGGATGAGTTCCCAGTAACTGTACAGTATGACTAACCCCCTCAAAGAAAATTCAACAATGCAAAAAAAGTAAGTTGGGAGAGGGCATTGATAGTGTGTATTTTAGAAAAGCCTTCCGAAGTGTCAGCTTTGGTGGCATTTTAATTGACTTAAACCTAAAACTAGAAACCTTAAGTACACAAGAAGTTAGAAAACAAGTCCAGCAAGAATCCAAGTACATTCTTATGCAAGCACATTAGTTTAAGAGCCTCCTTTTTATGCTGTAATGGAGTAAATGTAAAGTTCATTCAAGCATGCAGCTAAGGGAATCTTCTGGTGTATTTATTTTATAGGTTTTAGACTTGGCCCAATTTAATCATGTAGTACCTTTAAAAGTAATAACAAAATCACAACATTTTTAAACCTTTCACTCAGCAGTATCAACTAATTTAAAATTTGTAGGCACTTTTGTTCCTCCACAATCGGGAGTGCCAGACAAGTATATGCATGTGCCTATAATAATCACTTGTCACTGTCCTTGGGGAGTGGGTGTTCTCTGCATTACCCCACTCCATTTCTTGTTGGCAACATACTTCGGGAAAATCCAGTTCCAGAGCCAAGATTTTAAAAATAGATATTTCTTCCTTCAAGGCCTCCTACAGCCAGACCACTTGTCTCCTGCCAAGTCTGCAGTTCTGGCAGAAGTACCTTTTTTTCAATCCATGATATGATGGTACTGATTAAACAGTGCATCTCCAAGGCAGTAAGAGGCCTTTGTAAAAGCACAGAGGCAGGTGCAGAGCTCAATTAGAATACTCTAAAGTTTGATAGACCAGATTACAATGTTTGGGATAAAGGTTTGACACCCCAGTTTTACAATAAAGCACATTCATGTTATTTGGAGAAGAGAGAGAAGGATGCAAGGCTTACAGTCTCAAATTTTTACTTGTACTATTTATTGGAACTAAACAGATTAAACTCTACAAGTGGTATCAGCATGATTCTTCATAATCTAGTAAATTAAGATCTGGGAGGGGAAATTGTTATATACCCACATAACCCTATTTCCAAGCTGTAGCCTCAATTCAGGAAAGCATGCTCTAGTGGTTTCTTGAACAGGTATTGATTTAAGATCATGCTGACCTGAGTGTGTAAATAATGCCATTGTTTTTCTGTTAAGAATTAAAAATAATGACTAGATTTTTTTTTTAAAAGGGGATCCAATCTTTTAAAAATAGGACTTCAGAAAACAGTTGGGTATCAAATTCTTCAAGTAGAATATTTTAAGACAAGCACAAAATTTGGACTCGGACTGAAATTCTCCTTGTCATTCTTCCAAAAGAATTTGACAGAAGTCTGTAATTAATTATTCCTGCCAGAACCATGGCTTAATAAAGGTATTTAAATACTCTAAGAAAAAAGCCATGCCAACGTGCATTGGTATCATTTAAAAAGGCATTTCATGTAAGTAGTAGAATTGAGATTCAATCTGTGTTTAAAAATGTGATGGCCAGTTTTCAAGAGAACATCTAGAATACATGCAGAACTAACCAGCAAAAAATGAATTATCTTGCATCAAGCTACAGATGTGGTTAGAAAATTAGCATGCAACACATTACATTTTGTAAGCTGACAAACATGTGACAAAGATATGCAATTAAGCATACACACAGATCACATTTTCGTAAGTTACAAAAATTGCCCAGTTTATTCAGTACTGAACAATGGAAAGAAAAGTGCCATTTGAACAATTTATGTTGAAGTTATTGATATATTTGTTATTTATTTAAAAAAAACCCTTTTATATGATGACTGACAAAATAAAATGTTTATCTAAAAAAAATTCTTAAAAAAAGTTTAAGGCAATCAAGGCCTATCATCAAAAACATTAGTATTTGTGTGTCTACTTTCAGGATTGATACTACGTGTATTGAAACCAAGTCAAGACAAGACTTTACTCTTACATTTATCCTCTTTGCCCAACAAGATTTTAGCAATTTTACAGTAAAATGTTTTACAAATATTTATCAGAATTCAATATTAAACAGAAGCATATATCAATTTGTTTAGAAATCTTTTTTTAAATATTGTATGATGCATAAATCCATACAATATTAGGAAAAAATTATTAAGAATAAAGGCAGCAAGCCAGGCAAAAAGTTTTGCTCACTTTCGAAGTCAAGGAAAAAGTTTGCCCCCGATCAAGTTCTGTGCAAGTGAGTACTTTTCAAATCTTTCACATTTGGTTACTGAAAAACAGAAAAGAAAGGGAACAGGCATCCTGAGTGAATGAATCATCTTGGAGATATTGATTTGGATATTCTGATTCTGCTGGAAACTTACCACTATATTTGATCATTAAAAAGTTCTCTTAACCAGCTTTTAAGTCATGAAAAAAAAATTCTCATTGTCTTGTAATTTTTTGAACTTACTTTCAAAATCCAGGAAAAAATGTGGATAGTTTTCAATTTCCCTGGTAAGGACCTTAAGAAGATTACCCATCCCAGCAAACCTAGTGAATGCAACAAAATCATAAAATAATTATACTGTATATGCAAAATTAGAATGTTAACACTAAGGGCTTGACACAGTCTGCAACATCTATTAAATTTCAAGGTAAGTTCTGGACCTTACTGAAAACGTTTAGTATTAATTGTGTGGTATTTATTTACATACCAATGCAGAGAGAGAGAGAGACCTTGTCTATACTTGGAAATACCTCTGATGGAGAAATAGACGGTCAGCAGTCAGGATAGATGCATTTGTACTGACCCTTAAATGCAGGCGAAGATATGTCGGAATTACTTCACTTTGCAAAACTTACAAACCCTGAATGGTTGTGAATCCTCCCAATGCTGAATCAGGCATATTCCAAAGAAAAACAAGGTCTCAGTCCTGGATTTGTATTTAAAAATAGAAACCCAAGTAGTTATTTATTTAAAAAAAAACAAAAAACACCATCCATTAATCTAAGGAACAGAACCAAAAAAAGTGACTGTTCTCTGTGTTTCTAAAGTTAACAAGATTTAAATAGCATCATCATCATAAGCACTACACCTCTATCTCGATATTAACTGTCCTC
Organism: Chelonoidis abingdonii; assembly: GCF_003597395.2. Taxonomy (NCBI): domain Eukaryota; kingdom Metazoa; phylum Chordata; order Testudines; family Testudinidae; genus Chelonoidis; species Chelonoidis abingdonii. The sequence continues at coordinate 26,152,560 of NC_133771.1, read as the reverse complement.
GGGAGCAAAAAAAAAAAAATCTTACTATGTTATATCGAACTTGCTTTGATCAACCAGAGTGCGCAGCCTCGCCTCTCTGGAGCACTGCTTTACCGTGTTATATCAGAATTCCTGGTATATCGGGGTAGAGGTGTACTACAAAAAGACTGTTGAACTTTACCCCTTCATTGTAGTACAATTATTAAAAACTTAAAGGTCAGATACTTGTTAGTGATTTAAGAAACACCCAGGCCTCATCTTAATGAAAAGACCTACTGTCAGAGAAAAAAAATTCAGAAATTCCTGAAAAAGTGGAGTGTCTCATTGACAGACATGGAAGAGGACCTCTGTATGGCCTTGTCTTTGTTGGAAAGTTTTACCAGTTATACCAGTATAATTTTTCTACATGGAGATTCTTATTCTGGCTGAGTATAAAAATACTTTTTTCAGGTTAGTTTAACCCTACTTCCCAAGAGACGGAGAGACAACCTAAACTGAAAAAGGCACACTTATAATAGGAGAGTGAGAAAGCATTAAACCAAGTTACACTGAAAAAAACTTCCATGTTTAGACAGCGCCCATAGCAATCTAGGACGCAATATTTCCCCTTTACCTTCATCTACACAAGTGCCTCTTTCAGAAGTACTATATATTATAAGATAAGCGAGGCACTATATTAATGACAATTTAAGCATGGCAAATATGTTTGTCAAACCCTATCATCCATAGATCTTTGGACTGGCACCTGATAGTTATCTATTTTTTAGTTAAATCTCTCGCCTTCCTCCTCTCTTCATTTAAACGAGTATTAGACCACACGTGAAACTCTGACTTATTAAGCACACATACAGTGTTAATATATGTAATTTGAGGAGTGAGGTTTTTCCAATGATCCTATAAACCTTGTAAACGAAAGGTGACACGGCACCTGCCTGTCACACATTTAAAGGATGTGTTTCCATGACAAGAAAAAACAGGAATAGCCTTGTAGTGGAATGTTTCTATGATTTTAAAGCAGCCCTGTTTATTTCATAAAGTGTTACAACTGAAATTAACAGTCAATGATATGATCTCACTTCATCTAGAAAGCCATATTAGGCTTTAAATGGTTGTACATTTTTCATGGAATTCAACTATCCAGAAGTTTCCTTTCCAGAACACCTCTAATGAGCAGACTGTCAAGCCCTTTACAATTAGCAACATTTTGCATTCAAAATATTAAAACGTGAACATCAGTTTTCTTCAGAAAGTTATACCAGCTCATATGCAGAAACAAAGATTACTATTCTTTTTTTTAAACTTTCAAAGCGAGATCTGTATTGTAACTACTGAGTTTAACTTTCCAGTTAGATTACAAAAGTGAACAAAATGCAAATGGAACCAAAATCAGTTTATAGAGTACTAAATCACATATTTCTTCAGTAATTTAACATTTCATCCCAACAACAGTAATACATTGCTACCGGCATCATGCAGAACAAACAAACAATATGCAGATCTCAGTTTCCTTTTCATAATCGTGGAAGAAACAAAGCACTGTTATTGAACCTTTGCTTTAAGAACGCAGTTAACAAGATCCAGTTAGTCTGGCTTTGGATTCCTCACTTCCGACTCATTTTAAATTGTGTCTTACCTCACTGTTCAGACAGCATCTGATAAAGCAGTTTCTTCTAGTTCCAAAGTCAGCACTACATCCAAAGACTGGCTTGGTCGACAGCATGCTAGAAACAGCAAGAAAGCAGTCCCCTTTGCCAAAAAACAAACATGCTAGCCTGAGACTAAAATTCTTATTTCTGACCCTAGGTATTTTATGAATACACTGTAGTGCAGCACTCCAGGGCTAAGGAAAAAAATCTAAGTACATTTTCTGGACTTAAAATTATATATACCTGAACTTCCATTTTAATTTATTTTCTTCCCTCATTTGGAATAGTCATGTAATTAAATTATTTTCACCTCAAGTTTCATTTGTTCTCCGTCATAAACAAGGATCATTTAACAAATAGTGATTTCGTAGTGATCATTGCTGATCGTCATGCTGCCACTTCTGATGTTCTAGAAGTTGATACTTCAACATCCTCTACTAACGGGTGTCTAAAGCTACATAAAAACAAAACAAAACAAAAAAAACCATGAAAACTTCTGTATCAAAATGATTTGGTCAAGCTGATTACTAAATGTTGCTCCTTGTTTTGTAGTACTAAAATCAAAAGGACAACAAAAAAGATATGGGTTGAAACAAAATCTTGTCTCAAGTTACTGAACTTTCAGGCTAGAATACAATGTTCAACATCCTCTTAAGGGTTTCTGTTCATAGATTTAAATGCAAAATCCAACTTCAAGTATTTAAAAAAAATATTAAACATCTTAATTTCCCAGTCTTCAGATTGGGCCCATTCTTTCCTTCTACATAGCTCTCCACTTCCTCCACTATGAGAATAGTAAACCAGATGGAGTTAGAAGATTTGTTTGGCAGCAGTCTTTAGACTCAGACAAATACTTTATGTGCATACATGACACAGTAGCTCATCATCAATGGAAACTTAAAGAACTAAATGCCACCCACAATCATCCTCACAAACTGAACGTGATCACAAGTTCTCACGAAAAGCAAAAGATTAAAAACAAATTGGGAGTCTCTATATACCAGGTTAGTTTGGAGTTACGAGAAACCAAACACACTTTAGGATAATGTTGAAAAAGTGAGATTACCTTATCTTTGAACACTAATAATTCCCCAAAACTCTATATAAGATTTGCTTTAGATATGGCAGGAAAAAAACCTGTATGTTGAGCTAAGATCAGATACATGAAATTTCAGGCAGACTGGTTTAATTCTGGAGATGTTGGAAGAGACCTATAACGTAAAGTCACCTTCAATCCTCTAGAGAAACTAGCATCTGTCCATTTATCCATCCTGGTATCCCAACCTAAAACATAAATATAGCTCCTCCTAATTAGAAAGCCCATAAATCTCAGGAATAAGAAACATTGTGTATCTGTTGGAAACACTTGCAAAGCCAGTCCAGCCAATAAGTTTTGAAATTCCTTTTGGATTTTAGGCACAGTCTTCTCTAGCATATGTGCAGTGTGCCTCACATGGCATGTGACCAGGTACACTGAGAGACTATCACACCAGAAGGGATGAAATCACACCAAGGCAGGGGTAGGCAAACTATGGCCCGGGGGGCCACATTCAGCCCTTAATATATTTTAATCTGGCCCTTGAGCTCCCGCTGGGTAGCAGGGTCCGGGACTTGCCCTGCTCTGCACATGCCAACGCGCCGAATAGCTCCCAGAAACAGTGGCACGTTCCAACTCCGGCTCCTACACATAGAGGCAGCCAGGGAGCTCTGCATGCTGCCTCTGCCCCAAGTGCTGCCCCCACAGCTCCCATTGGTTGGGAACTGAGGCCAATGGGAGTTGCGGGGAGGCATCTGCAGATGGGGCAGCACGGAGAGCCACCTGGCTGTGCCTCCACATAGGAGCCGGAGTGGGGACATGCCGTTGCTTCCAGGAGCTGCTTGATGTAAGTGCTGCCAGAAGCCTGTGCCCCTGACTACCCCCCGTGCCTCAAACCTGATCCCCCTCCCACCCTCCAAACCCCTTAGTCCCAGCCCAGAGCACCTTCCTGCACCCCCACCCCAGACACCTCACTCCTCCTGACCCCAAACCCCAATTTTCTGAGCATTCAGAAAATTCATGGCCTGCCATACAATTTCCATACCCAGATGTGGCCCTCAGGCCACAAAGTTTGCCCACCCCTAGGGACAGCTAACTATAAGCAAGGTTGCTAAGCAAGGTTCTACCAGTTTTCAGGGATATGAATAGAAAGGTTTTGAACAAGGAGGTGGGGGGGGGAAGGGTGTTTCAGAAAAGAAACAAATGCAGGATTCCCCCCACCTTGAACACCCGCTCCTCCTCAGGGTGCCAGCCTTTAGTTTTTTACTCAATGTCACTCAAATATTTATGTGCATATAATATTTGACTACAGTACGGTAAAAATGCCTGTAACTCTCTGAGCTACATTAAACTACAATTTTCAACATTGTTTCCACCAGTTGAAACATTCTAACACTGTATAGGAAAGGCCTATACAGGATCCTTACGGCAGCGGGTGGTGTGGGGTGGGGTGGGGTGGGGAGGTAGACCAAACTATGACCACATGAGTGTAGCTAGCATAGGGTCAACAGCAGTGTTAATAGTTAATAAATGCAACATATTAATCTCATATTTCACAATCGTTCTAGCTCAAACCTCAGACAAATATATTTGTTTGGAGAGCTGACTACTCTACCATATTTCAGGGTATAAAATGGAGAATTTCTACAAAATAACTTCCACCAGAGAATCTCAAATGCAGTATTTTAAGCTTTATCGTGAAGGAAGATGTAGAAGTGCAAACCAGTTTGCTTGTGAACTTTAACCTGATAAAGAATCTTTTGTGGTAATGGTGAACTCTACAAATTAGCAGCTAACTATTTCAGCTCAGGGATATGAATATAATTTGTCTCCTCAATCACACAGAGTGGATACTCAAGTGAAAAGCTGATAGACTGGCAAAGCATATATAATCATTAGTTTAGTTTTAGAAGAACACAATGTTCCGTTTCACTAACCTGGAAAGTATTTGCTCTCTAGTACTGTGGACTCAGTTTAAAAGGTGAGCTTCAGCTCAACATACACATGATTAAAATGTGTATACTGTAATACTCCTAAATGGGGTGCCAAATTCTGTTTAGTGTCCAAACCACTCAAAATTGTTGAAATAACTTACCTTTCAGTGGTATGCTTTAAATCAATGAAGTGCTGACATCAGAATCTCAGCTATATATTTATGCTTTCTTCTGCTCTCCAAACAGTTCAAATTTAGTTATGAATTTACATAAGCATGTAAGAAAAACATCTTTTCTATTTAATTTACATAAATTTTCAAGACAGTTAGCATCAAATCCCAATTTATTCCTCAGGTGCTCTGAATTTGAAGCTCTAGACAAAAAACCAAACCAAAATAAAATAAAAACAACAAAACCAGACAGATCATAATAAAAAGCAGTGAGAGTTGAGGATGTTATGTCACTATATACACTTATAAATGGGCATCTGGGATCAGACCTGAAGAAGATCCCTGTGTAGCTTGAAAGCTTGTCTCTTTCATGAACAGAAGTTGATCCAATAAAAGATATTACCTCACTCACCTTGACTCTCTACATTCATTGAAATCAATGAGGGGGAAGACACGTACTGCCTCAGGCTTTGCATGCATGGGGGAAAACTGACCAGAATAGCTAAATTATATAGGAATAGTTAAATCTCTGCAGGACTGGAGGACTTAGTGAGAGCGTCCAGTCTTCAGAATTTGCTCTCAAATATAAGTCTGCCTTTAGGCCACGATGTAAAATTTACTTTGTTTTTATTGTTTTAAAATAAAAATTGTTTTCTAATTTTATAACTTAATACATCAGTAGCAAAATATATCAATGTGCTTCAAGTAATAATGAAGAGAAAAACTGATCACTACATCACCCGCCCTAAAAATTAGGTAATGACTCAAATGTTTTTTTTGAGATCTACGTCCATAAATTACCTGAAAAAGCACACTTGTTAGAACTCTGAGAATACAAAACATACAGAAGGATAGATAATTTCACCCCTTTCTCATTCAGTTACAGTGAGAGCAGGTTGAAATGTTTCAACAAAATGTTTTTTTCACTGAACAATGATTCCTCAAAAACAAATTATTTTGTGGGAATGCTTCAATTTCTCAACAAAAGTTCCATCAAAAAAAGAGATCGCAGAATAGCCAACAGCCCAAGTGGTTAAGACAGTTGCCTGGGTTCAAGTCCCTGTTGTGTCTGATTTGGAGGGACTTGAACCTAGGTCTCCCACACCCCAGGTGAGTGCCCTAGCCACAGGATAACTGGCCACTCTCCCTGGTTTTCTCAACATTTTTTGAAAGATCTCAGTTTCATCCTGGTGTGACAGATTTTTTGAAATCTTGGAAATTTTCGGGGGTGGGGGGGTGAGTAGAGGGGGAAATGTTCCCTCCCAGCTCTAGTTTCAGTTCAGTTGAAAATTTAACCATTGCTGGGGTGGAGGGAAGGGAGAGAGGGAGGAGGGACAGAGGACAACATTGTAGATTTTTTTTAATCCTTCTAAACTCTCTGCCTTAACACTAGAGAGGGAAGGGATAGCTCAGTGGTTTGAGCACTGGCCTACTAAACCCAGGGTTGTGAGTTCAGCCCTTGAGGGGGCCACTTAGGGGTCTGGGGCAAAATCAGTATTTGGTCTTGCTAGTGAAGGCAGGGGGCTGGATTTGATGACCTTTCAAGGTCCCTTCCAGTTCTAGGAGATGGGATATCTCCATTAATTTATTTTTATAGATTGTGGAAGGATGTTCTCAAACTCCTATCAACATCTTTGTATAACTCAACATCTATTCTGTATGTATCACTTATTTTACATTAAAACTCTAACATTTCTAAAAAGCTTTTAAATGCAATTGAGATTCTTTTGTATCCCTCTGGGCTCCCCTATAGACCATAAATCCTGCTGTATGGACCTCGTAGGAATATCTATAGTAATAAAAAAAACCACAAACTGCTACTGAAGTTATCCTAAAGCAACTAAACATAAAGATAACAATGTTAAAACAATGGCCCTAGAAACCTGTGTTCTATTAAAAAATTGGAAAGATGTCTTCTTTTTCAGGAGTATAAGGCTTCCAATCCTAATCAACTGTGAGCTATTAGATTTTAAAACCTATTACTGACCTAGGACCAGCTATTCTTTATCTGGGCCAGGAACAATAGCAACAAGACTTGTAAACTGCCTCATTCATCTCAGTGAGATGTCAACAATAACTATTTCATGCCTCATGTAAGAAAGAACTGGAGTGTGTGTGTGTGTGGGGGGGGAGGAGCAGATTTTCCACAATTTACTGAAAGTTAATGTCTATTCTGGTGCACAAGCAGATAGTGTTCGCCTGAGCTTCATCACCTGCACTCCAGTCAGACCCTAAGTGAAGCCAAACTCAAGGAGCTCAGAGACCACACAAAATCATATGTTGATCAGCAGCAATTATTCATACATTCACAGAGTTTAAGGTCAGAAGGAACTATTAGATCATCTAGTCTGACCTCCTATATAACATAGTTCATATAATTTCATCGAGTTATCCCTGCATTAGGTCCAATAACTTGTATGTGGCTAAAGCATATCTTCCGGAAAACATTCAGTCTTGAAGATATCAAGAGATGGAGAATCCATTACTTTATGTTTATAGTTTGTTCCAATGGTTAAAACATTCACTATTAAAATTTTCTGCACAGATTTCCAATTTGAATTTTTCTGCTTTAACTTTCAGCCATTGGTTCTTAGTATACCTTTCCTCTGATAGGTTAAATATCCCTTTAGTACCTTGTATTTTGTCCTCATTAAAAAGTACTTATACGTTGTAATCAAGACACTTCTATCTTTTTGATAAGCTAAACAGAGAAATTTAAGTCTCTCACTGCAAGACATTCTCACATCTTTGAATCATTTCCGTGGGTCTTTCCTGCACTATCTTCAATTTTTCAAACCCCTTTTAAAAATGTTGACAGCAGAACCGGACTGAGCTTTCCAGTATGTGTCTCACCAATGCTATTAACACAGGTAAAATCGCCTCCCCTACTCCCAGAGTCACTGCTTTCCAGTATATACCACCCCTCCCCATTCTATAGGAATGGCCTACATTCTTTCTTCCTAGACTTATGTAGGTAGAGCTTGGAAGAGTACTACCACCTTCCCTTCCAACCACCTTCCAATCTGACCCATCTCAAACTGCTGAGATATCTGAAAGTTAAGCTGTAGTTGTGGGTTACAACAGTTAGTGGTCAAGATTGAAAGGTGCATGTTAACTTTACTCTATCACTTTATTAGAGCAGACACTTAACAGCTAAGGTTGCTAGAGGCCATTCCCAGAGAACTTTCATACTGCATTACCTACACCTATACTCAGTAAAATCATTCTGATTACCACACCAAAGGCAACACTATTACTCATCTCCAAAGAAGACAGTCATTTCAGCCCCAGTATGATCCACAGACGTATCCTTTTAAAAAAAACTGTATAAATAATTTCACAACAAAAACTAAAATCAATAATAACTGGGAAAGATTTACCCACACATCAACTGGTAGCAGGGTGTAACATACCTGAATTACAACAAAATAAAAAATGAAAAAAGAAAAGCAGGGCTATGTGATCTGTACAGAGCAGGCCACAAGATGGAGAGTAAGACATACATCACTGATAAAAAGCAAGTTGCAAACAATCCCCAGTATAAGAGTAACAGTTCAAAGAGGAGAGAATTGCCATAATACAGAGCTAGACAGATCATGCTCCAAAGTCTGGAATCCACACGCAGACTGTCGGCACACAATTAGGAAAGAACTATAGGAAGCATTCTACAGATCTGAAGGGATTAACATATCACTACTTAACAAATGGCCCACAAAGATAAATAATTCCCCTGATTCCATCACACCGGAGAGCTGGCCAGCATTGTCAGAACCTGCAATCCCAATGACAGAAATATACACTCCAAAGATACCTCACCAAAATCATGAAATAAAGGGATGATCTCAGATTATGCCACCTTAATTTCTCTGAACTGGAAGCCTTTTATCTAGCAATTACAACGTCAAAAATGTTTTTTGTTCCACATCCAACCCCCTCCACATATGTTTTATCTTGAGTTCCTACATACTTTGTCCTGAGCTATGGAGGCTGCAGTGTCCCAGAAGGAGCTATCTTGACAGCATGGAGATGAGGTTGTGTCATATCTTGATCTTGATCCACTGTGGATTTGCAGGTCAAGATCAGGACTTTACACAGTTAATAGAAGTGGAATGGAAGCCAGTGGAGGGACTGGAGCACCAGACTAATATGCTTGTGGCTGAGATGGGAGAATGGGACACATTTTGCACAGATTCTTAATTGTTTCCACAATCAGCTTTGTGTACAGTGTACCCAGTTTCAATCTGATGGATATACAGATCAAGTTCGTAGATGCTCATCTTAGAGAATAGGTAAAGTTTGCATGCAGGAAGTAAGTGAAAGAGGTTCTTTCCCCTAATCCCATCATTAATGTTATTTGATCACCCAAACTAAGAGAAAAGCAAAGTTGAATGTCAAGGCTTTGGCTTGCTTTGAGGAATGGGGTAGATGCCTTTGATAGAAAAAGGAATACAATGTTTTGCCTAATTCAAGGTCTCCCCTCTTCAAACTTCAAACAGAGGCTACGTCTACACTACAGGATAATTCCGAATTACATTAAACCAGTTTTATAAAACAGATATTATAAATTCGATTTCACGCGGCCACACTAGGCACAGTAATTCGGTGGTGTGCGCTCCCATGGGTCGATCTTAGACGCTCGATTTTAGGAGCGTGCCTGCATTGTGCGTAGCTATTCCATAGTATCCACAGTTCCCGCAGTCTCCCTGCCCCTTGGATTCTGGGTTGAATCATTGTCGTGGTGTTCTGGGTAAATGTCGTCAGTCATTCCCTTCCTCTGACCAGACAATCCTTCGCCCTTTTCCTGATTCGCTGGCAGACGCCATAGCACGGCCAACCATGCGGCTCGTCCACGCCTGTTTTATATTATTACGTCACATAGGCTGCTTACTTGGACCCGTGAGCGAGAGGCGTTGACTCCAGCGCTACACAGAAGCCATTGCATTTGCTTTGCATGATGCAAGCATGTGGTTGCCAATCCTTGCTGTACTCTGTCTACGGCGTGAGTAAACTGGCAATTGAATGGCGGTTTCTTCTCCCCCTTGCGCTACTGTTCTACTGCTATCGTGATGTTGCCCCTGGCTGAGATCGGCCGGGGCGCAAAAGCAAAATGGAATGGAGTCCCGAGTCAATCCGCTCTTTGATGGTTTCTAAAGAGAGTGCGAGTCGATGCCTAAATAGGGGGCAAGGTGTACTAGAGACCAGTGTATCACAGAGCCACAGCTGCTCTGTAGTAGTATTCACGGGGTGCCCCCTGCAACAAACCACCGTGTGTGCTTTTCCCTCCTCCCCCAACCTTTCCTGGGCTACCGTCGGCAGGTTGTGCCCGCCCATTTGTCTCAGTGATTATAAAGAATGCGAGGAATTAGAGAGAAAACACTGAGTTTTTAGTGAGCATAATAAGCATGAGGAGCGCGCTCCGTTGGTGCTATGAGTAGTCGCAAGCAGTGCAGATCTTTCTTTACACATGAAAGGGAGGGGTGAGCAGTTGTTATGATGAAGATGTTACCAGCCGTTCTGTAACATCTACTGGAGTGACCTAGGATCATCCTGTTCTGTTTAGCAGGCGCCCCCCGGGCTGGTTCCTCATCTCAGGCAACATGTTAGATATTGAAGACCGATTGATCAAGGCAGTGGCACTCGGGTTATAAAAGGGACCGTTACCAAGTCTTATGCACCCGTCTGCCCTCAGAGCAGGAGCTGAATACTCGCGCTTCATGTCTGCAGCACTCCCTATCTCCAGCGCATTCAGTAGACATAGGGTGATCATTGCACGAAGTCAATAAATGATTTCTTTCCCTTTCTTCCATAGAGTAGTGGGGTGTGGGAAAGTAAAACTGAGGAATCATATTCCTCTGACCACGCGGTCCGGACAATGGTTTGAACCTACAGGCCACTGGAGCTCAGCCAAAGATGCAAAATAGTTTTTCGAGAGAATTGCTTGTGGACTGTGCGATAGCTGGATCCTCCCAAATACCCTCGCCTCCATGCGCATCCATTTGAGTATGGCTTGCGTTCGCTTGTCACGCAGCACTGCTGTAGCTGGGGCTTATTTCAACGCGCATTGGCACTATAGTCACTTCGCCGTAGCACGGAGCTCTGATAGACAGATTAATGAGTGTTTCTCACCACTTAACGGGCTCGATATGACACTATCGTCCCGTACCGGTCCCACGCCTGTGAGCTCTTTGGAGTTGTGGGATGCTCGCTCCGTGTCAACTGATCGAGGTCTCCATGGTCTCTGGCGGCATACAGTGCCGAGAATTACAAGTTCAAAAGTTCGCGGGGCTTTTCCTGTTTACCTGCCCACTGTGTCCGAGTTCAGATTGCTGTCCAGAGCAGTCAGTGGTGCACTGTGGGATACCTCCCGGAGGCCAATAATGTCAATTTCCGTCCACATTAACAGTATTCCGAGGTAATACTATCGATTTTAGCGTTACTCCTCTCGTTTTGTAGGAGTACAGAAATTGATTTAAAGAGCCCTTAATTTGATTTAAAGAGCACTGTAGTGTGGACGGGTACAGCGTTAAGTCGATTTAACGCTGTTAAACTCGATTTAACGGCGTAGTGTGGACCAGGCCAGAGACTGGTGTCCCTAGTCTCTGTTTGCCAGAAGCTGGGAATGGGCAACAGGAGATGGATCACTTAAGGATTATGAGTTCTGTTCATTCCTTCTAAAGCACCTGGCATTGGCCACTGTCGGAAGACAGGATACTGGGCTAGATGGACCTAGTAGGGCCGTTCTTATGTAACCACATTGCGTAAACCTGGGTCGAGTTTGAGTCAGCTATTCTTCAGCCAGAGAGAAGTCTTAAAGATGATATCACAGGATGTTCCTCCACTTAACCCACAACAAGACCATAGTGAAAGAGGTGAGAAGCCAACACAATAAATACCTCCCAGAAATTTGCAAGTTTAACTGTCTGAAGTGATTTATTTGGAAAATATCCTATAGAACATGCACAGGTTGAAAAGGAAAGCATCACTGATCAGATGCTGAGTACAAATGCAGAAGAAAATTAGGAACAGAAGAACTTGCATAGTACTTTAATAATGTAGCTGTTCCTTTTTGTCCATCACTGGTTGTCTCCTTTTTTATTCAAGCTCTTGATGGTGCTTTGTGGAGTATACTGAACTGTACTCAGAGCAAATTCAATACAAATGCTTTAAAAACAAGATGAACCTTTTCATACCCTAGTTTTATAGAAATGAATAAATATTTTACCACCATTGTTGTGTGTGTGTCAAAATATCAAATCTAAAATCAAACCTGCATATCAGTCCTGAGGTAATTGGTGATGTGCACTTCAAATGTCAGCAACAAGCAGCTAATGCTTGTATTATCCCCAGTCTGAATATGTATATTATTTTATTTTTCTATTTGTAGCATTTATGGATAAGGTAAACTACAGAGCACAAATCTGAACTAATTCTTGCAAGTATTCCACTGTGACAAATCTTATCTTGCTTATAATGCTAAGCAAGCAATTTATTTGGAGAAGAAATTCTGTGACATCATCAAAATTCTGAAATAGTGGTTATTGACACACTGTATGCAGTAATATTGCGAGACACTGTGATTAAGGATGAAATATTAAGTCTTTATAAAGACTATAGATTGTCCGTTTAAGTATTTTCGTATGCATGGGGGTTACTATATTTGATAGTTCTGTTACACAAAGTAACAAATGGTCATTGACTCCTGTGTAATATTACCCTTTCATATTCCATTGACACTTCCAGTGAACAAAATGCATTATTCTACAACATTGCAAATCGGTTAGTGGGGTACTTAAATCACACATATTTTGACTACAACTATTAAGATTCTAACTCACCTGACAGTTTCAAATTAGTTAGTTTAAGATCTGGTACCATTTCTGAGTGACAGCAGGAGAGAGATGAGAGAGATAGAACATACATTTCTATTATTTACTATGTACATTACAATAATGCAAGGAAGCCACAAAAGTGATTGGGGCTCCATTGTGCTGTACCAACAAAGTAAAGAGGATAGAAGAGTTTACAGCCTAATTTAAAGCCTAATTTAAATCAAATATAACTAGCACTAAAGAGGACTGGGAAGGGGGGTGGTAGGTGGCCCGCTGGGGAAGGAAGTTTTTTTTGCAATGAGGTAACTCATAGGCTAGCTAGATTTTTAAAAAATAAGATATGAACAACAAATATATGGAGCCTAGGTTGATGGCTGGCACTGACACTATTGATTGACAATTTATAAAAGGGAGCAGGACAGTTTTGTTTTACTCTCTGCTTTTTACTTCAGAAAAATCAGAAGCAGCATTCTACAGTTTTACAAGACAAGAGCAGTAATCCTTCAGCTCAACTCCACGCTGATTAGGCCTCAACTGGAGGCCAGTTCTGGGCACCACATTTCAAGGAAGATGTGGACAAACTGGAGAAAGTCCAGAGAAAAGCAACAAAAATGATTAACGGTCTAGAAAACATGACCTATGAGGGATGACAGAAAAAACCGGGTTTGCTTAGTCTGGAGAAGAGACAACATGATAACAGTTTTCAAGTACATAAAAGGTTGTTATAAGTAGGAGAAAGAAAAAATTGTTCTCCTTAACCTCTGGGGATAGAACAAGAAGCAAATGGGTTTAAATTGCAGCAAGGGCGGTTTAGGTTGGACATTAGGAAAAAACTTCCTGTCAGAGTGGTTAAACACTGGAATAAATTGCTTAGGGAGGTTGTGGAATATCCATCATTGGAGATTTTAAAGAACAGTTTACACAGACATCTGTCAGGGATGGAGTCCTGCCATTAGTGCAGGGAACTGGACTAGATGACCTCTCGAGGTGCCTTGCAATCCTATGTTCTATGAATACCTACTAGATGTCTCAAAAGGAGCATATTGTTAACGATCACACTTTAATCTAGGGACCAACATATTGAATCTTTAGGACTTCCTTCCTCCAAAATGTTAGCCAGGCATTCAAGTTAAACAGGTGTTAAGAACAGCCCCCTCTGTCCTACCTACAAGATATAAACTTTTAGCCAGTTTTAACTCTTCCCCACCACCCTACCCTCAATTGTTCAAAATTAATTTTCTTCATGCTTTTGCTGTTACTTTAGTAACTCTCAGTCTTCTCCACTGGAAGCTCAGGTTCTGTCTAATATCAGCCTAAGCAGACTTCCCCATGTATACACTTTGGGTTTGGCTACACTCAAAACTCCAAAGCGCTGCTGCGGGAGCGCTCCCATGGCAGCACTCTGAAGTGCGAGTGTGGTCGCGGCGCTCTCTCCCAGCACCGTAAGTACTCCACCTCCCTGTGAGGATTAGCTTGCAGCGCTGGGAGCCACGCTTCCAGCGCTGGGGCACTGTTTACACTGGCGCTTTACAGCGCTGTAACTTGCTGCGCTCAGGGTGGTGTTTTTTCCATACCCGAGCGAGAAAGTTGCAGCGCTGTAAAGCGCCAGTATAGCCAAGGCCTTTGAAGACAAGAGAAGTCAAAGAACAAAAACCACACTCCAGGCCATTTTCTCCTCCTTGCACAATACCTTTTGCTAATTGCCACATTACCTTCCTTAAAGGGCAAAATAAAAAAAACAACTGCTATAATAGTGGAAATCCTAGAAACTCTTAGATAGTTAAAGAAGATTGATATCTTGTTTTTCCTAAGTAGAATGCAAAATATCAGCTTCACAGATAGCTTCCCTACCCCCAGCATGAGCTGTTACAGTCTCTAACTACCAAAGTCATAATAAAAGAAAATCTGCAATGTGGAGAAGGCAGCTAAACAAGCCCACAGATGGTCTGGAAATAAAAAAAAATCCAACAACTGATCAAATACAAAGCACCTTGTCACAACACACAATGAGAATTAGCAATTCAAAGTTAAATTTGTTAAAATGGTAAAGGAAATTCTATCAACATATTTTAAATTAACTGTGGCAAATTACTATCAGACACTACTGTTAATTTAGCTATGAAAATCACACAGTAATTTTTTAAGACAATAAAATTGATTCACAGTAGAACTTATGTTCAAGTTCAGCTTTGCTATACACTATTTTGGATCAATTCACTACTATTAAGTCAAATTTGCATAGTAACTAATCATATAAACCCATTTATGATTCTCAGTTTACTCCCTTCATATTACAAGATGTCCATGAGCAGAAAACTCTATTATACAAAGAAAACAGAGTATTGTTCAGTGATGTGAGAACAGTTAAACACATGCACAAAAGTGGACATTGTGCAGTTGTTTTGACAACCCTGCAATGCTACTCAGTGGATTTCCTGTGAAGGAGACATTTAAAACTCACAGACCAGTCTATAGACATTTGCTCATTCAATATGGCTTCATGTGAAAAAGGGATGAAACAAGCTTCAGAGTAAGACATTTGTTAATTAAATAGTGCCATCTGCTGCTTGCAAAGGCAACTAACAAGGAAGAGACACATTTCAAGTATTTTTTATTCTAAAAACTCCATACTATTAAAGTATTGCCACTGTCAAACAGCAACAACATACAAAAAGGCTTGAAGATGAAAACTCATACTCTTCAGAGACTAAAAATTATATGGAGTTATACATTTTTTGCTGTGGAAGTTACTTAGGCAATCTTGATTAGTTGGGGGGAGGGGGAAAATCTTTAATCAATAACTCATCCTGGGTTTTGAAAATTAAATTAAATTATTTCCTGTTGATGCATCGAAAATTCTGCAGTTGAAACCCAGGGCCTGTTCCAAAGCCCTCTAATGCAATTAGAAAAAAAAACCAAACAAAAAAAACAAACAGCCAGGCTCATGTGAAGTAGTGGAAATGTATTTTGGGAAAAGTGGTCCAGACAACACTACCAGCACACATGAATGTATTCAAGACTCCAGAGAAAAGGAGAGTAACTACCCCTTATTATTTGCCGCCCCCACCCCCCCACTAGGAAGCATTTTTTTCCCACAGTATAAGTTCCATTGAGACCACTCAAACTTCTGTTTGTTTTTTTAAACATTAGTTTACAATTTTTTAAAAGTGGGTGCCTAAAGCTAGGTAATGGGAGTTTTTGGGTGTTCAGCACTAGAGAAAGATCAAGCCACTTATTTCCGCACCTAAAAAAAGATTTGAGTCTAACCACGCATCCAGATTTTTTTTAAGACTTTAGCTTTAAAATTCAGAAGCCATGCTCTAATAGCACAAGTCATATCAGCGTGTGTATCAATAGGATGCACTTCGAGTGGCTTTGATGCACGAGGTCAAAAGCTTCTCCTTCATGTCAAAGCATCTCTGCAGACAAGGGGAGCTGTACAGAGTCACTATTCATTCCTGTCCTGGCTTGTTCCTCCAATAAGCCCACCCTGGTTGTGTCCCTGCGTACAGTGTCCTGCCATCACACCGGTTGCATTTGCACTATTTTCTTTAGCGTCCTATCATGCTTGTCTTCTCCTCACCATCCTAATCTTTTTGATTGTTGCCAATGCAATATCCTGATTTCACATCCTACTCTGCTCCTAACAATTTATCTTAAATCGTTCCATTTTATACCAGCCATCTTTCAAAATAATCTCATCTTTACTACTTCTAGATTTATGATATCTGTTTCATTTAAAGCAGCTGCTTCTAAACTATAGCGTAATACTGTTACCATGCTTTGGAACCAAAATGAATGGCTATAGCAGCCACTATTTTGTCAATGTCTATGCAGCACTTGTAGCTGTGGCCCATCTCCTTATAACCTTTATGGAGCCATTGACACTAACCAAGCTTTCTAGGTACGTAAAATTTTACTTGTTTATGATTTCACCGTTGCTGTATTTCAACACTGTCTACTGCCCCTTTTCCAAGATGCAACTACTTAAATCTTCCTGGCATTTACTGTAAGTACAAGTCAACTACACAAATTTTCCAGAGTAGTGAAAAGTATTGTTAATTCAAACAAGCATGCCTACCAGCTGTACAATGCAACCACTAAAGAGCTCAACTCAAGTTTAGAGTTGTCACACCCTCCAGCTCCTCTAACATTTTTCCATTTTCATCCAGTTTAAAAACCACAATGAAAAACAATGATGATTCCCTGCCCCAATGTCTTACACTGAAATTTGATTTGAACCAGCTGCTTCATTTTCCACCAATTCTTGTAACACTGAAGGAGTCTTCATATACAGCTTTTTAAACTAAAATGATCTTATCTGGAATGCTATATGATTTTGCTACTTTCGATAATGCTTCCCTCCAAACTGAATCAAATGCCTTCATAAAGTAGATGAGAACAACGAACAGCCTTAAGTCCCTTCTCTCTCCTCCAGTAACTGTCAGAGCCTAAACATCTGATCCATATGGCCCCGTCTAAAGTCACACTGCTCCTCAAAAACTGGCCTTAATCTATTAATAATTAACTGTCATCATGATTTTTGACACATCCAAAATCTTGTACCATAGCTTGCTCAGATACACTGGTACAGTTGGGCAGTGGAAAGTACTAGAGAACACACTTCAGGAAACAATCATTGCTGCATTGAAGTGATCTAATAGGGCATCTGCATCTTAACACACAATTCTGTGTTTAGAAAAAAAATATTAGACTCCTCTCTAGATTTCTTAACAAATTAAAGGAGGATTCCATTAGAATTTAAAAGAACTATTTCCATCCCCATCCTGCACTTTTAAAATTTTACTTTTTGCCAAACCCCTTCTCTGCTCATACCATCTTCTCCTTTTACCAGAATGCTGGACCTGTGCAACATCATTTGAAAAAGTGCCACTTTTAGCATATTCTATCTAGAAGTAAAAGAAAAATGACAGTATAAAGAGCAATATTTAATTCTTCATATGAGGCTGTAGTGATAGCAGTTATCCACTAAGTGGCATTATTTACTCAACTATACCAATTCAGCAAAAAATCATCTGAACACAGTGCATATATTTACCTAAAAATGAATAGACTGAAAAATTGTATTATGGATAAAGAATTTCATTTATGAATGTCGAAGATTTAAGCATTATTCCAATTTAATTAACAGGTTTCAAGCTTATTAGTAACCTGGCACTACCAGGTTATTCATTCAGTCAACACAATTGTAAATACATAAAAGAAATGTCCAGTCAAAGCAATCATGAGAAAGATGCAAAACAGAAATGTCATATCACATTGTAATTTGGGAATCTGTCCGTAGGATTTACAAATTATGAGCTATCTGCCTGAGGCTGCAAACTTAATTTTAATGTGCAGCTTTTCACCTTCTCTACTGCCTGTTTGCCTCCACAGTGGACTGAAGCTCCAATACACAAAGATAGAGGGTTGACCAATAGAGGGTAGTTGACTAAGTACCTAATTTCTGGAAATCCATTCACTTTAGATAGACTGATTCCTGCTCAGAAGGACAGGCATAGCCAGGAAGACATCATCTTGGCAACAAAGTCATTTGACAGTGTGTGTCATGTGGGAAAGTTGGTCAAAGGTGTCAGCTGAATCAGGGAGAGGGAGGGTGAAAAGGTTTTTTAAAAAAAGAGCAGAAACTGGTTTGCACAGGGGCCATTTTTCTCCAGTCCACAATGGATAAGCTATCTAGCAAATGGCAGCCATGAACCAAGGCATCAGTAAGTGCCAAAAACTCACAGCTCTAGCTAATTCAAGTTGTGGGTGCTCAACACTTCTAAAAATCATGCCAGCTATTTAGATGCCTAATTTTAGGCAGCAGTATTTGAAGATTTTGGCCCTAGTTTCCAGAAGTTATACTACACATAGAGTAAAGTATTTTCAGATTGACTAAGATGCACTCACTGTTTACAGACAAAGAGCTAGTTCATTAGAATTAGCTTAGCTTCTGAATGGGCCTGATTTGCCTCATGTTGTCATTCACACCTGCAAAACAGTAGTGTCTCAAGTAGGAATGAAACACTACTATTTGGTTTTGGTGGCACTTTATGTCTACTTTGCACAACTATAAATGACTACACTAGGCACAAACAGAAGGCAGTAGAGAATTTGTATCAGTACATACAAGAGCACAGTGCAGTTTTGGATCTGACTTGTGGACTAGATAATGACTTCTTCATTTAGGCCCCAATTCTGCAAATACATAAGCATGTGCATAGCTAAATTCGCATGCTTAAACACTTGAAAGAGTGAGGCCATTCTGTCTGTAAAAATGGATTGTTCCCGATTTGTGTAGGCACAGCAGTGTTCACACCAGGCCAGCCGCCTATTTTACACATCCACCTACCACAAACATTTAGTGCACATGAATGAACCTATAACCAAATTCTTCACATCAATTAATTCAAGAGCTGTTTAAAAATTGTTCCTTTGCTCCAGTTGGAAAGTATTTGAGGAAGAAGTCAGCAAGTTTTGTTAATGGAGATGGACACCACACAAAAAGGAGGTGTGTGAGAGAAAAATAAATTGAGTGCTTAAAAAAAAATTCACACTGTGCTTACTCCCTACAGCCTCTCAGTTTGCTTCTGGTGATAGTTCAAAGCCCTGGTCTTACAGCATGAAAAGTCAATGGAACTTGTGCCCCTACATCATGAAGGTGCCTTTGAAAACCCTACCCATAATATTTTAGGTCATCAATAGGCTGGGCACAAGCTGCATCGGAGAACACCTCTCCATTCATGCCCACTGACACAACTCCAGTCGAGAGTGCAGCCAGGATGCAATTTATCTGGGCTCAAGAAAGGGAAAAAAAAAGTGATCCGAGTAACTACAGGCCTGTTAGTTTGACGTCTGTAGTATGTAAGGTCTTGGAAAAAATTCTGAAGGAGAAAGTAGTTAAGGACACTGAGGTCAATGGTAATTGGGACAAATTACAACATGGTTTTACTAGAGGTAGATCGTCCACAACCTGAGCTCCTCCTTCAATGAAGGTCAGGTAATTAAGACAAGAAATCAGACATCAATTACTGGATTTAGTAAGGTTTGACAAGCGGTGGGTTCTCATGGGAATTGTTTTTAAACTGGAAAAGATGGGATAAATGAAATTAGAAGGTGATTAGGAATTGGTTAAAGGAGACTCCAACGGTCGACTGAAGGGACTGTCGGCCGAAGGAGATTACTAATGGAGTTCGTCAATGGATGGTTTTGGGCCAATTTATTAACCTTTTTATTACTGCCTGGCAAAGAGCGGGAAATGCTAATAATATTTGCGATGATACAAAGCGGGTGGGTATTGCACAAAGAAAGACCGGAATCATACAGGAAATCTGGATGATCTTGTAAACTGGAGTAATAGTAAAGGAAGAATTTAATAGTGAAGAGCAAGGTCATGCACTTAGGTATAATAAAAAATTTTCGATATACATTGGGGGGTATCAGTTGGAAACAACAGAGGAGAGAGACTTGTATTGGTTGATCGCAGGAATAGAGCGCAATCTCTGTTGTGGCTGCCGTTAAAAAGCAAATGCGTTTTAGGGTGCATCACGTGTATTTCCAAAAGCATAAGGTGGTTAGTACCGTGATAAGCGTGGTGAGACCTCAACCTGATACTGGTGTGCAGTTCTGTCTCTTCAGTTTAAGAAGGATATTCAAACTGGAACAGTTCAGAGACGGCTTAGTGATGATCCGAGATGAAACTGCCTTATGAAAGAGATTCAAAGAGCTGCTGTGTAGCCACAAAAAAATCGGGGGAAATGCTGCTATAATATATACAGGGGATAATTTAGGGGGAGAGAATTTAAGCTTAGTAGTAATTAGACAAAGACGAATGGAACATAACTGGACCGAAGTCAGCTTGAAATTAGAGGAAGTTTAACCATTAGAGGACGTGAAATTCTGAACGCCTAGGTTAGTATGGGGCAAAAAGACATATCTGGCTTAAGACTAAGCTGATAAATATGGAAGGATGGTAGATAGATAGTTATTTTGGCAATTCCTTTGGATTATCAGCGAAAGGTCTGCTCAATTCTGCAATGGGTCGATCCAGCGTTACTGCAGAGATCTTTCCTAGCTGGTGGGGAGCCTGCCCAGCATGCTCAGCGGTTAGCTGTCGCCATATTTGGATCGGAAGGAATTCCTCCCAGCAGATTGTTGACGCTCTGGAGGTTTTCGCCTCCCTGCAGCCAGTAGGCATGGTCACTTGCTGTGGATCTTGCTTGAGGTTGTCCGGTACTCGCGAAAAAGGTGTTCGTTTAGTTCTTTTTGATCCAGTGAGAAAGAACCGCGAGACCAACAAAACTGTAAACTAAACAATGATGAATCTTTCATTGACTGGATAAAACACACTGGGCTGGAGGAGCACTTTTACCAACTAACAGAAACAAACTATTTATTGCAGAAACAAACGAAACTTCATAGCCACTACAGACATGGAATATAAAAACTGTACCAATCCTGAGATAAAACTATTTAATCTATGAACACAAATCAATTTGAAAAGCAAACAAATACACAATCAATGATATTGCGCGCACTTAACCAACATTATTATCAGACATTAAATTGAACTAATAGTAATCTTCAATAAATCAGAATTGGCACCATATATAGAACTTTATGACAGACAAGAACAACAGACTTTAATACAAGACAGCTACATATGTGTTATACCCAATATAGGGAGAAGCAAGGAAAAGTTAAGGCAAAGCACAGACAGTTAGCACAACATTAGCACACAATACTAATACCAGATGCAGACTGACACAGCAAGCAGACACAGAACGCATATCGGATACCGGGGATAATATAAGTAATCCGTAATAATTAGCAAATCCGTAGAAAAATACGTTGCTAATCAAAGTCCATGGGTAGAACACAATGAAATAAAAATGCAGAACCAAGAAATAAAAGTAGCATGGATAACCAAGAACTGAATAAAACACACGTCCGAGCCGCTGTAACCTGGGAACCTGCAAGAGGCTGATCAGGTCCTTATCAGTTAACGGACACTCCCAACAGACCCTGGCTTGAGGCATAGTTTATTCCAGGGACTGAAACACAATGCACATTTGATTTGTCACTAGCTCCCACCCCCAGTTCTCGAGCTGTTGCCCTACGGGCAATTTCACCACGACAACATGCTGAAGCGCTAGAGAAGCCTGCACACAGCACACTAGCCTAGGTTTGCACACAACCCTAATCTGACCTTGTGAACTGTCTTACCATTGGTCAGACTGGGCCCCTTTGCACAAGGCACTAACCTGACCCCTGGGTTGCTGGGCAGAAGAGCAGGAGACTGCACACGGCCCTAGCCTAACCTTTAGGTGACCAGGCAAAAAAAGAGCGGGAATCTGCACACTGCCCTTTAAGGGTTGCACACAGCACTATGATGCTGCATACAGTACCAGTGTGATCCCAAGATGGCCGACAATTGGCCATACAGATGCCATCTTAGGTGTGTCCGGACGCCATCTTAGGCCAGAGGCCGTTGGGCTCCGACAGAGGTCTTCAAACCACAATTTGAAGACTTCAATAACTCGGACATAGAAGTGGATGAGTAGGGTTCTGTGGCCTGCTTTGTTGGTCCCTTCTGACCTATGAGTCTATGAGAATGGGGCTCCCATCTATGTATAAGAAGGTTTTGAATGAGCTCTCCCCTGACATCTAGTGCTGAGGTGGGGAGGTGGAAAGACTAGACTGTGGGGTAGACTGTGTATACACGAACACACCTGCTCTGCCGAAGCATCCAGCAGACAGAGCTGTGTTGCCCAAGTGATCAATATTGCCTGGCATTGAGTTACAAATCTCTTTACTACTGAATACAGAGATAATGAAGTGCTGTTACTCTTATTGTATGAGTAAGGGGCAGTAGGACTGTACTTAGCCTGTCCCGATTAAGGGGGTCACCCTCAATAGAACTGGTGAAGCAGGGGTCATATGCCAGTGGAGGGGAGCGAGGGTAGGGATGGGTGTTTCTATGTGGTGGTATGGACTCTCTGCTTAAGAGCTGTAGGCAACATTTGACCTGCCCCTCTTCACTGTTTAAAGACAGCTGATTAGACTCAGTTGAGTCTTTTTTTTTTTTTAAGCAATCAGTAGAGCTGAAATCACTGATAATCGGGTCCAAGCGCTAAGACTTTGACCTGCTGTGGGACAGCATTTCTGTGGAAGAGACTGCACAGCCTGCACTAGCAGTGAGGTTCCCTCACTTGCTGCTGAAATCACTGAGAGCTGGGTGACACCTCAAGAGATTGAATGGCACAGGTTGCAGCAGAGAGGCAGATGGCAGGAGAAAGCCATGGTGTAACTTCATAGGTGGCAGAGCAGATGGTAAGGAGGAGCAAACACTGGCACAACTAATGACTGCAGTGGAGCGAATGGTGGTGTGGAGGCAGCAGGCAGCAACACAGAGTGAATGACAGCAACTGTAAGCCAGTTACAACAGCAGCAACAGCAACATCCACTCCTAGGGTGGGAGATAAACTCATGTGAGTTTAACACTGAAACGGGTCTTCGCTGACCAAGGACAGGAGCTATGAGTGGGATGCGGCATGTTAAAGGAACATTTGTTTGCAGTGTGAAAGTCTGACAAAATGAGAAAATGAGGCAAAGGATGCTGCCCAATGTACTCTGGGGCGGGTATTTTGTTCATGGTCAGATGTGTTCAAATCATGGCTGTGGTGTTTTCCCAAATTAATGTCGGGTTTCTTTCTCCTTCTTTATTAAAAGTTCTCTGTGCTATACACAGACTTTGTGTTTGTAATTGGGGAAACATTACCTCTCAGAGGCGCCCAAGGGTGATGTTTAGTTTTCCCAGATTACTGGATGGGGGCTTGAGCCGGTTCTGTGCTGTATTGTTAAGTGGGACATATTGAACCTGCTTGTTGCTCCACCTGGAAGAAGGGTTACACAAGATTGGGGCCTCTAGGTGCTGTGACAATACAAATATTAAATACAACAGCATCAACAAAATGACAGTAAGCAAAAACTGGCACAAGTGGGGGAAGGTTTTGAAAAGATTGCTGAATCCTATATGACCATTTCTATACCAATCTTGTTTCTGTGCATGATAACAGAAACATAAATGCTTATGACAGATAAAACAAGAGTGTCCAAGTAAGCATGTGCAGTAGAATCATTTTGTCATTGAATCTGAATACCTAGATTGCTCTACAAGATGTTTCTGGGTTTATTTCTTAACCAACCTTTTTTTTAAAAAAAGAAAAATAGTTATAAGCAGTTACATATTTTGGTCCCTTCCACTTGAAAAGGATGAGTGAAAGTTTGGGGTCCATTTCAACCACTGGTCAAGAGACATTCATGAATTATGAATGTGCCTAACACCATAATATTTGTGTGTAACAAGAGTACCACAGTTCACTGGTTAACATATTGATCTTCACAGGGCTGGCCTTACCATGAGTTGAACTGAGGTGGCCGCTTCAGGTGCCATACTGTGGCAGGGGGGAGACACGCCCCTAGGACCCAGAGTGTAGAAAACTGTCTGCTGCTGCTGCATATGTATTCTCTCTGCTCTAGATGCAGAGAGATAGCAGAGTGTTGTGCTGGAGGAAGGAGGGCACAAGAGACATAACAGGCAGGCAGGAGAAAAGGTGAGAGGGAATAACAGAAAGCAGCAGGAGCTGCAGGGAGAGGGAGAGAGAGGAGGAGGAGCCTCTTATGTACCTCTCTAGCAACCCCAGGAGCCTGGATTGATTAACACCAACTTCTCAGGCAGCTTCCTGTTTCCTGCTGCTTCCCTGAACCCACTTGAGGAGAACAAGTATCAGAGGGGTAGCCGTGTTAGTCTGGATCTGTAAAAGCAGCAGAGAATCCTGTGGCACCTTATAGACTAACAGACGTTTTGGAGCGTGAGCTTTCGTGGGTGAATACCCACTTCGTCAGACGCAGGTAGTGGAAATTTCCAGGGGGAATGCAAGCCAGGCAATATAATACTAATTGTGCTAGGCAAGTAAGTGAAAAAAAGACATAACCGAGGTTAAGTCTCTCAGTCCAGGGAGGCGAGTAGGCCCTGTTCTAAGAAGAAGTGTGAAAACAAAGGGAAGGAGAATGGTCTCTGTAAATTTAGCAAGCCATTCAACTAGCTTGTGATGTCACCAAGATCATGAATAGGTAAATTTTGCATAAAGTGAACTGAATCTCACACCTTTCTCTTTGAAGTCTTCGGTCCTGAGTTAGTTTTTCATTTGATTTTTATTGCTGCAGATAGCCACATTAAAGTCTGCTAATTCTGAAGGAGTTGAAGTGCTCTCCACTACAAGGATTTTTTAATTAGCCATTCTGAATATCGATTGTGTCCATTTAATTCCTTTTCCGTATGATTGTCCAGTTGGCCGATGACAAGCAGAGGGAGCTTCGCTGGTCAGGATGATTGGCGTATATAACCCATTGGGTGGACGTGCCAGGTGAAACCATGATGTATGTGCATGATCTGGTAAGGGTCCTATGATGTGGTCGCTGGTGTAGATATGTGGGCAGAGTTGCATCGAGGCTTTGTTGCATGATTTGGTGTTCCTGACTACGTACTGATGGAAGTATCGCTTGCAGTTGCTGGTAGAGAAATACGTTCAGGGGTTGCGCAACGTGTTGTCTGTGGGCAAGATTGGCCGCCCACCTCCAAGATCACGTGAAAGTGTGGATCATTGTCCCAGGAATGGGTTGTAGAATCCCTGATGATGCGTTGGAGGGGTTTTAGCTGGGGCTGTTAAGTTATACCAGTGGAGTCCTGTTGGTTTTCTTTCTTGGAGTTTGTCTTGCATAGTGTATGCTCTGGTATCAGCGGCTGCTCTGTATGATCGTTTTCCTAATTACCTCGGTGGGTATTGAGTAGTTTGAGAATGCTTGGTGAAAAACAGCAGATCAACTGAATCATGATACAAGGAGCCAGTTTTTAGGGCGCGACATTACAGATGGGATATACTTCCCTTGCTGCGTTACTTCCAACAGCCTGCTATTTGTTCCCCTTCAACGAGTGTATGAGAGCGCGAGCGAAGGAAGCTGGCCCACAGAACAAAGCATCATGAGTGAAAGTAACGACGAAACCCCCTCGGGCAGAATTCAGAAAAAGGCGGCGCAAAAGGAAAACTTGTTAATCTAAAGCTAGAAGGAGCAGCTCAATCTCGTAGATAGCATAGACACATGAACATTCAGAGGGAGCCTCCGGCCCGAGGAGGATGCGAGGTGTGGAAGAATGCCTGAATCTTCCAGTTAGGGTCATGAGCGCAGGACTGATAGCTACGAAGCATCCATACTTATCTCAAAGGGATAACCGAGCCGCAGAAGAAAAAGTGTAGATCTGAGAAGAGTGTGGTGGAGGCAAAGAAACACTGCTGAACAAAGGATCTAGATTATCTGGGACTTCGCGGACCCACTTGAGTCATAGCTCTGAAATCCTTGCTGAATGGACCTCACAAATGAAAAACATTAGTTCCCTCAAGGCTATAAAATAGGAGTTCCATCCAACTTATATTACTGCGTGAAATCCCCAATGGGTACAAAGTGAGAGGCCATGGCTTATGAAACTCAAAAACCCCAGATTACTGCATTACTGTTTGTGTGCAAACTCTTCCAATCTAATGTTCCAGCCACACTGTTCTAATGGGAAAAAGAACTCGCAAATATGTGGCTAAAAATCTGGCAGCCATGAGAAGGCAGCAAATCACCAGAGAGACATTCCATAGGTGGATAAGTGCTTGAGATGAAGAACTAAGGCTAAATTGCCACCACAGCTGATCAGCATCAAGAAGAAAGATTCCACCAGAGTCTCTTTACTGGCAAAATTTCTGAAAAAGGGCTCTTGCCATTGTGAGAATGCTTGCTACCCAAAAACCTAGCAACTGCGTGGCAACGTCAAGATCAAGCTGACGTGCCAAACAATGGAAACTTTCCTTATAACGGGAGGCTGATGGCTGAGTCTGATGCTGTACTCCAGGACCCTCCAAAGAAGAGTCACCACCCAAGAAATGTACATCACGCGACTACCTTGCACAAAATCAATCAATAAGTGAAGATCACATTTTGCAGGTATGGCACAAAAGTCAAACAGAAGAGGTGTGGGCAAGATCTGAAGTCAGCAAGGTATACTCTGTATTCTCTGGACACTGCACACTTCGTAACGATAAATCAATTGTTCGTATGGCTCCGTAATAGAGGCTTTTTGTAGACAACAGAACCTAGGTGAAGAATTGTCCTAGCAATGTCACTGAGTCAGAGAGCATTTCTAGAATTTATGACATTGGCGATGATAAAGCAGCAGCGGTATAACAAATGGCTTCTAAAAAGCTGCGATAGATACAGTAATGATCTTAGAATCCTTAGAATTATGATCCAGTGGCTTGGCTTGACAGGGGCCCCTCCCTGGGGTTCTGGAAGGGCTGATAGTCAGTTTAGTACGCTCGTCGGTTAAGCTCTGATCGCTTCTTGTTTACTGACAGCTTGGTGATGGTCACTGGCATTGAGATTTGACTGGCAAAGAGTGGTGCTACGAGTGAGGAGTGTTATCATGCTTTTGGGTGGATATGCTCAAGGCCCAAGTGTAGGCTCCTCTACCTACTGACGATTTTATTTGCAGATCACCAGTAGTAGATTGTATCCTGGAGCGACGGTCAGTGCTTGAGATTCCTGACCAAGCGCGTAGCCCTTGTTCTGGAAGGGCTTAATCAGTTGCTTAAATGCTGTCTTACTCAGTCGCACCCCTCTGGGCTCTTAAGGAACAAACAGCTACAATAGCCAGTGGTGCATGATGTGGTGATTGTCTCCACACACACTGCTTAGAAGCATTGACACAGGCGTCCAGGGCTACATAAGTTGTGAGTTGTCGACTCTCCCTAATAAAACCATACATCTTCCTGGGTATAGAGCACACTAGCGTGGCTAACGAAATTGCCTGATGTGCACTGGCACAACTGCTTACTAATGAAGCTACTCAAACTCCTTAATCTATGGCTAAGTCACAAAGTGCCTCTAGGAATCACTTACAATAAGCAAGATATGCCTCCATAAAACTGAACTCATGAATAATAAGTAAAACTAAGTTATCACTAAGGATTAACTAAGGAAACACAATACCTACTAAAACTAGCCAAACTTAGGCGAATGAACTAAAGCTGAAGGAAAAAAAAATGAGGAGGTCTCACCTTATATCATGACAATGTCTGTCAACTGCGCCTGAGGTATGAAATGGAGAAGGAGGTTGCAAAATGCGTCCTAATGGCGACCCACTCTCGTAGGTTGAACAAGCGACGCATTCAAAGCCTCCAAGGACAAACTAGGCGCCCAACACCACAACTCGAAAGTCTGGAGGGGGGAGTGTGGCAAAAGACCGACCGATAAAGAAAACGTGAGCACAGACCCCTCAACACAAGCTGGGAGGCTGAGACGAGGGTGTTCAGTGGAATGCAGGATAGCTAGAGATGAGAGATGTTCCCAAACCCTAACCAAAACGGTCCCAGCAGCATAGTTGTTGTGCGAACTAGAATCCAGTTTCCACACCGATGAGTGGGACATAGCAGTCACACATGGTGTAGTAGTGGTGAGACACTCAAAACGCACAGCAGAAAATGGAAAGTGGAATCCATGTACAGAAGGACACTCCGAGGTATAATCGAAAGCGAAAACAGAGGACAAAGAGATAATTAATCCACATCGCCAGATGGCGTTCTATAGAAAAGAAATAAACATGCGGAACTAATGATGGATATTATAAATTTTGTCCACATTCCCAAACCAGAACACTGAAATAAGACAAGGACCAGATACTAGGGGAATCACAATTTTGCAGACAATACCAAAGATGAAGGTAACCACCCTAGAAAAGACTATGGCTATATAACTATAGAAAATTTATACCAATACGAAATTGCAGGTGGGGTGAAGCAACCAGGATTACTTGATATATGGACTGGAATATAAAATCATTGTATATCAAATAAAAATGTTACAGGGTGCCATAGAATTAACCTGTAGTATATTGTAACATGGAAAAAGGAGACAAAAGAAATAGGATGTAGTCTTGCCAAACGATATCATTAACCTGTACTAGTGTAAAATAGGAAACAGGCATAGTTAAAAAATGAGGGTCTGAGAACAATACTATGTTCAAGCTTAAGATATTAGAAACTGCGAAGGAACCAGAAGGAGACTAAAAGTAAGAGTAGAAAAAACTTCAAAGAAGGGAGAAAAAAATAAACGAAGACAGGAGACGGGAAACAAAAAGTATAAATGAGAAAAACTCAAACATAGATATTCAAGTCATACCTACAGTCTGGACCAGGTCAGCTGAGGGATTTTCAAAACGTGTTCTGAGAGTGCACAGAAGTTGCAGAGGAACTTCACACTGAAGCTATTTCCCACCCATTCAAGAATACAAACAAGAGTCACTGAAGAAGACGACATTTTGATTACGAGGCACGGGATAATCCCATAAGAGACCCCAAACAACAATTCAAAGTTGAATTCTTTAACCAGGTGCTAGATTGTGCAATACAATCAGTTGAAGAACATTTCATGCAGCTCAAGGAACAGAGCAGTATATTTGGGATGTTGTATGATATTCCAAAACTCCTCACTATACCTGAAGAAGACCTACACCAGCAATGCAGGGCACTAGAGACAGTGTTGACACACGATGACATGCGTGATATTGACGTGAGCGATTTAGGTGATGAACTGAAAGCTCTTTCAAGATACATTTCAGCAGGATCAACTCCAAAGGCTATTCTGGAATATATGACCACCCTTTTTCCAAAATGCTTTTGTTGCTCTGTGCATGCTTCTAACACTTCCTGTAACAGTTACTGCGTTCTCCACTGGCTTCTCCAAGCTGAAGTTAATAAAAACACATCACGCTCCAGCCTCTCCTGTGTCATCGTGGTTGGCCTTGCAGCCATCCCAAAATAGCATGAGCTGGCCCAGACTGCGGATTACCAGGAAGCAGTTCAAATCTTTGCAACCAAGAAGGCATGGCAAGCACCACTCTGATTATTCAAAACAGATAAAAATGCCAGTGTTTACTACGCAGACAAGAAAAGTTACATTTGCCATTCAGGTGTTTGAAAGTTAAGTGTTACTTAAAATTTTTGAACAAGGGATTTTAAGTTGTTAGCTCTCCTTTATTGGTGTAGGTAGCAGAGCAGTACCAAGAGAGGAGTAGAACAGGAAGGCAGCAAAATTGAGGCCTTTCAAAGTTTTGGGCCAAGCGAGGGGACATGGGGGTGTCATCTGAGCTCCCTGTCTCAGGTGCCAAAATATTGTGGACCAGCCCTTGATCTCCACATTATGAGCTCATACTAAATCTTGCTAAAATACTGTCCAGGCTAGTCTTTTCGCCTCACAATATACTGTTGTAATATTTGGATAACATGCTGAAGTTGTCTATCAGAAGGCCTGGATGGCTCAGATGGTTAAAAAGAGTTCATAAGTTCTTTAAGAATCTTAGTTTTCCAGAAATAAGTATTAAAAGGTAAGATTTACAGCTGGTTGAAACTTTCAAACGGAAGACTTCATTAAGAAAAATTGCAAAAAAACCTATGTCAAAGTGTTGTCAGTTCCACACAGTGTTTGGTAACAAACATTCTGGAAGTTCTCATTTGCCAATTTAAAAAA
>NC_133771.1:26115748-26122238 GCF_003597395.2 Chelonoidis abingdonii | reverse complement strand
GCTCCACAGTTCCAACGACCAACACGGCGGTAAGAAGGAACTGAGGAGCGGGCGGGTCGGCAGGGGTATATATTACCCGCTATGGCGGTGCCACTGTAGGGGGTGACCTGCCGGCCCGCTGGAGTTGCTAGGGTAAAAGTCTTCCGACGAACGTGCACGTGTGGCGCGTACACACCTACTGGAATGGATATGAGCAATCACTCGAAGAAGAATAGCCTTTTAAATTACTTTTTGCAATTTTTTTTTTCATTTTTCGAATAGATCTACTGGAACCCACTTTTGGTAGCAAATTGAGTTTAAGTCTCCTCTTTCCACTGATGACAGAAGTGGCAGATGTCTCCAAAGTTTCATGAGCACAGCTCTGAGTAAGGAATGTACCCTGTATCTTAAGGATGATCATTAATACTCCACCCTGACATTTTGATTCAATTTTCAGTAACTATTGTGACTAAGATAGACAAGTGTTGCCAAAGTCATTATTTTGACAGAATCTTTTGCTGGAATAAGCTATGAAAGTTTAGCTAAACAATCAGCAACTCATTTAGAGCTTTAAACAAGTTCCTGCAAATGTAGACAACATATACAAAAACTTATGTATCATCTGGTAATAAGCAACTGAAAGTTAGATATATAATATATTGGAAACAAAAGAACAAATAATCAGGGCTTGCAGAATTTTCACACCACCAGTATTTCATGCAAAAAAATAGTTGTACCACAGGAGCCTTTATAAGCCACAACCCTGACACTTAACAGAATAAAGATAGTAGTGTTTTGTATTTGATTCTAATGCTGTTTAACTTTTTATTTAATAAACTTTAAAAAACCTGTCATTAACTCTGTCTTATGCTTTTGTTATTCCTTCCTACCTTTACTTCGCTTTTTATTATGGATAAGACTCTCTTCTGTGACAGATCCTCTTCTCTTTTGTTCTTCTCTCACCCACCTACATCCTTTCCTCTTTCAAACAGTAGTTTCACCGTTGTCCTCTTCCTTCTCTCCCTTGCCTAACATCTCCCCCGCTCCCCAAACACCTCTACACCAAACAGCCATTCATTCATTGGCTCACTCAACTTCCTCTCCCCTGTTCAGTGGGGAGCAATGGCTTTTGGCTGTGGAGCTCCTTGACTCCTTCCTGTGAAAGTGGCAGCAGCACATGGGCTGCACTGCTGCCCAGCCCCCATTCCCTCTTAAAGAAGCACAAGCCCTAGAATTTAATTGAGAGCAATATCCTTTCTATACTTGTATGTCTTTTTATACTTAAAAAAAAATCTTGTGGAAATTTGTCAGTAATAATTTTCTGTTAAATCCTATAAGATTCTTTCACAAGAGACCCCCGTAATGCAGACCAAGAAAGAAAAATAAGTGAGACCCAAATGCCAAAGCATCTATGTTGATTATTAACTGCACTTCAGTGTGTGTTTATTTATGGACTTGATGGCGTAATTTTACATGGTAGAGAACAATACTTCCCTCTACAGCAGAACTTACTGAGTGAAATTCTATTGCCTATGTTATAAAGAAGGTCATACTATTTAATCATTTGTGTCCCTTCTGGCCTTAAAGTGAATCCATAAATCTGCTAGTGGTTCTATTCTGTTCCTTTTACATCTATAATATTAGTATTGAGTTCCCTGGGTTTCTCAGAGTGTGGCTGAACCAAATCTGTTTTGTTAGCATCCCCAATGACACAGACTTCTGATATGATGAACTGATTTGTTTCTGCTCATAACTCTGATTTTTCTTTGATGTTTCTTTTGGGGGTCACTTGCTCATAGCATACCATGCTGGATAATGCACAACAGCTGTCCTGTTGGCAGAGTAGGGAAAAGCTATCCTAAAGACTCATTTCCACATATCTGAGGGCTCTCTCTCTTTCTGCTAGGAACCACTAGCCCAAACTGACTTCCTCTAGAGAGCCTTGTCCCACAAACAAACACTACGCTAACAAAACTGTCCCTCCCGTAAGGATTTGACAAGGGACAGTCCATTTCAAAACACCAACATCTGCCAAAAGTTTTCAAACAAGCTAAGAAGAAGAGCTGGTGAAGAGCAGCTTGTCTGAGTCAGAGCTGAGGAGAACAATTCTGTGGCATGCTGCCCTAGAGATCCCAAACATTTCTCATCAAGAACTTGTCCATCGTTAATAGTGCTAAAAGGAACATTATATTTTCCTCTTCAGTCTCTGTTCCCCTCAAGGGGTGGGCAGCAGTAGCCAAAGAGCAAGGCTTTCCCCCACAGAGAAGTGTGATGGGAGACATCATTGTCAAGGACAGAGTACCACTGTGTATGTAGGGTGTTCAGACCAGGCTCCCTTCTAATTCATGATGTCTCAAAAGTCTCTTCTTGAAGGGAGACCAAGAGATCATCTATAAGGCAATTTAGTGCATCTCAAGCTGGGGTGTAAGTGTACAGTGCTCTAGCCTGCCGGGCACTAAAAGTTCTATAGTACGCTTTGATGGCCAGCTGTTTCAAAGTTGTTCCATGCAGAGTTGCTGCTGCTGTCTCTCTCATGGAAACACTGTACCAATCATTTCAGCAGTGCAGGCACCCCTAATAAAGCCAAGCACATCTAACAAAAATACACTCTACAAGTCTACAATATGCTACATTTCAGAATATAAATTTACTTTCATTTAAACACTGCAAAGGGGAAGGCATATAAAAAAAAATCACACACACTTGACAATCTCTTACCTAGCAAGGTAGTAGTTCCAGTTCAGGTTCAACAATCTAGAATGATGGAGTTAGAAACTCAGCATCCGTCTGTCACATAAAACACTCAGGATCACACCCGGAATCACTACACTTTTTCTTTCCTTCAACTTTGCAGATGACACTTCCCTAGCTTAAAAAGAAAACAAATTGGGTTATATCAAAGAAAGCCCATACTCATTCTTTAAAAAGTGAAATTTGGAACATTGTTAAAACAGAGTTTGAAAAACAATTTTAAAGGTGTGGCAGAGCTGAATTTTGAAAATATTTAATTTGAATTTTTATTCATGCAAATATTCAATTATTGTTGAACTGCCTCAACAAATTATTTGCGATTAAGTTGATGAATTGCTGCCAAGATTGGTGCAAGTGGTTTTCGTGCAATTGAGGCATGTGCATTATGTTAAGAATTCAACTAAATTATGGGAATGCATGAGACACATGCCTTGTAAAATTTAGCTGCTTGTCATAATACCTATATTCATTTAAAACAAAATATTTACATAAACTGGAACTGCTTTTGCCAAAATCCTTCGCATACTGGAAGATTTGAGATCGGGCTCTCATACTTTCAAAAGATTACCAAAGTTTTAAAAATCATATGTAAATATTAGGGAAAAAAATACACACACAAGGGTTATTTCTAGTCTAACAATATCTTTTTTTATGGCTAAAAAGCCACCGTTCATTCCACAGTCAAACTCAAGAACAGCTACACAGTTATGATTCCTGATGTCAGATTTGTGTCCATTTATTCTTTTGCGTAGAGACTGTCCAGTTTGTGTCTGGACACAAATCTGACATCAGGAATCATAACATTCAAAAACCAGCGGGAGAACACTTCAACCTCTCTAACCACTAAGTGACAGACTTGAAGGTGGCAATTTTGCAACAACAAAAAAAAAAAACAGACTCCAAAGAGAGACTGCTGAACTCAAATTAATATGCAAATTAGATACAATTAACTTAGGTTTAAATAGAGACTGGGAATGGTTGGGTCATTACACTAATTGAATCTATTTCCCTATGTTAAGTTCTCCTCACACATTCAGGGTCATTCTCAATTATCACTTCAAAAAAGTTTTTCTTCTCCTGCTGATGATAGCTCATCTCATTGATTGGGAACTCTTCATTGTTATGTATACTTTCCACCTTTCATGTTCTCTGCAAGAAGATATTTAAACAATCTGTGTGTTCCATTCTATGCATCCTGAAAGAAGTGAGCTGTAGCCCACGAAAGCTTATGCTGGAAATAAATTTGTAGTCTCTAAGATGCCATAAGTATTCCTGTTCTTTTGAGGATACAGCTAACAAAGCTGCTACTCTGAAACCTGTAAGTGAGGACTGGTCTGTCTCCCAGATCCTGAAAGTGAAGACTGTCCGTCAGGAAGGTTGTAGATCCTTGATGATGCGCTGGATGCAGTGACGTTCTTCTTTTTGTTCGGCCGTCCCTGTACTAGGTGAATTTCTGGGGTATTCTTCTGGCTATGTCAATCTGTTTCTTCAAAATTTAAGCATGATGGGCAACTGTAACTTTTAAGAATGTCTGATAGAGATCTTGTAGGTTTTTGTCTCTGTCTGAGGGAATGGAGCAAATGTGGTTGTATCTTAGAGCTTGGCTGTAGACAATGGGTCATGTGATGTGGTCTGGATGAAAGCTGGAGGCATGTAGGTAAGTATAGCGGTCAGTAGGTTTCCAGTATAGGATGGTGGTGTGTGTGACCATTGCTTAATAGCAGTGTAGTGTACAGGAAGTGGACCTCTTGTGTGGACTGGTCTAGGCTAAGGTTGATGGTAGGATGGAAATTGTTGACGTCATGGTGGAATTCCTCAAGGGCTTCTTTTCTATGGGTCCAGATGATGATGTCATCAATATAGTGCGAGTAGGGGCATTAGGGGACGAGAGCTGAGGAAGCATTGTTCTAAGTCAGCCATAAAAATGTTGGCATACTGTGGGGCCATGCGGGTACCCATAGCAGAGCTGCTGACTTGAAGGTATACATTGTCCCCAAATGTGAAATAAAATACCTGTGCGAGAAGGCATCATCTGATTTACATGGATGGCCTTGGCTGTCATTCAAGATGCAGTTTGTAGTGACTACCTCTTGACCGCTGAGGTTGTGAATGGCGTGAAATGCTGGCTTCAAGTGAAATTTGACATCATCCGCCACTTGATTATAATATTCCTCACAATTGCGGAGCGTCAAGGTGTTAAATTTTCACTTCAGTTGATTGCTAGCATGCTTATCACCATGCTGGTGGGCTGAGGCCTTCAATTTAATTATCTGGAAGGCCTTGTCTGATAGCCATGGTCATTGCGCTGGATGCCTATAGCCAATCATCTGAAAAGTCTAAAGATAAACCGGTCATAGGTTATCCCACCGCATCAATGGAAAGTTTGTGAATCACAAATCTCCTGAAAAGTGATACTTCTCATAATACTCTTGAGTGAGGGCTGCTGTAATTCCATTTCTGGAGACACTGCTTTTCAGGAGCAACAATTCTGAAAATTAACCAGGGACACAGTAGACAGTATCTTTGAGTTTCCAGGTATACCACAGAGGTACTCAGCAGTTCCTTTTTACATTTAGTTAAAAATGTGATTAGAGGTTTCCTATATTTTCTTAGATGACAAATGTTAAAGGTCTTGATCCTCAGCTAGTGTATATCAATCCACATATTGCAGCAATCAAAGGCAACTGTATCTTTACACTTTTGGTACTGTGGGGAATAAATGGAATTTTAAGTGCATCTTCTATCTAGAAGCCTGGAAATTCTCAGTCTCTGCTTAATAAAAATAACTAGTGTGCCCATCTCTACTGTATCTGAGCATCTGACTCTTTATTCTAATTACCCTGGATTGTTTCCAATATCAGAAGAGACTCTGGGCCAAAATGGTCAGTTGCTGTAAATTGGCATAGGTCCACTAACTTCAATGAAGGTATGCCAATATAGAGCAGCTGACAGTACAGCCTTCCATTGCCACTTATTAAGTTGGCTGGTTGTTACGTGGGGATCTGGAGAGGACACTTAATCTCTTTGAGAAGCTAATGAGAATGTAAAATAAAATGACCAATTTTTTGGAGGCTGTATGTTTGCTACTTTTTATGAATAACTGGAGGGGAGGGGATGACATCTTATGTTTTCACTTGTTTCCAAAGCAACTAGCAGATGTAGACTATAGCAGTTACTTCAGACCAGATAATCCTCTTTGTTTGTTAACACTAGTTTGTTAAAGAACTTTTTAATCCTAAAGAAAAGGCACCAAGCTCTAGATTTTTAAGATTTTAATTTTATAGTTAAAACAATAGTTTCCCCTCGATTCTGATTAAAAGAAACAAAGCAATGGCTCTTTAATTGCCAGTGGTGAGATTTTCCAGTGGTTTACATAAATGTCTACACAAGGTACAAAGTGGGTATGAAATACTGCCCAGTTCAAACATACTCAGACTAAATAAGTGGCTCTTTAATGCACCTCCTGCAGCTATTTGCAGCACATGATATTAAAACACGATGTGATTTAATTAACAACCAATAAGGATGCTTTTATTATGTTATTAACCAATTGTAGGTGATAAAACAACACTTAGTCACTTATTTTGCTGTGAGAATTTTTATATATTACACACACACACTAAACATTTCCCCATCATATTGTTTAAACATGAATATATACTAAAGTAAATGAAACAATGAATTCACACTACTGTGGCTCTTTTGTGTAATGTTGATCATTAATTTGGCTCCTGAACCATTGAGGTCTGAGTATCATTGG
>NC_133771.1:26006827-26109704 GCF_003597395.2 Chelonoidis abingdonii | reverse complement strand
AAAAAAAAAAAAAAATCAAACCATATAGCCCAAACTCACTTCAAGATCTGAAATCAACCAACATAAATGATTAAAAGCACACAGAATTTTTTTTAAAAAAAAAGAGGCAATATTTGATGCAAAAACAAAGAAAAACTATAAAGAACCTCAGGACATACACCATATAGATGCTAATCTGTTCAATACTGATAACACTAACAGCGGTTCTCAAATGTTCCCAGCATGGACTACCTTTAAGAGAGTCTAATGGACCCCATTTTCCAATATCCCAGTCCTAATCTCATTTGTAATCATTAACTGTCCTTGTAGTAATTACAATTGTTTATATGGAAATATAACATTAGGAAAGTATTTAGATATTGTTT
The DNA here is from genome assembly GCF_003597395.2 of Chelonoidis abingdonii. NCBI lineage: Eukaryota > Metazoa > Chordata > Testudines > Testudinidae > Chelonoidis > Chelonoidis abingdonii. The sequence continues at coordinate 26,109,339 of NC_133771.1, read as the reverse complement.
ACTGTGTTTGTTATATTTGCTATTTTGTCCTTCTATTGGAAGGAAGTCACACTTCCTCCCTTGCTACCTGCAACTATTTCCTTAACAACAACTCATTGATTCTTCCACCACTCCCTTGAAATTCTGGTCTGTCACAATCGAGACCTATGTGCAGGAAGAAGGGGACTACCACAAGAGAGCTATGTAGTGGTAGAGGTTGCTTCTGTCTCGCTGACAGCTCCCGAGACAATTGGTAGCTCTATTCTCACTGGTAGATGACAGTTCCTGTCTCTGAGGCCTTGCCTACACTACAGAATTTCATATCCACTATCCAGCACCGATAGAGTTGCATTGGTGATAGCAGCAGTGCCAGCACTAGAGTAGATAGGGTCTGACATTTTCATTACCATATTGTGAAACCTTACTCTGAGACAGTGCTGAAAATACCTAAGCATGGTCTATGCTAGAGCTTACATCACTGATATTAAAGATGTAATGTAGATGAATATAGAACAGCTCCCATTTCTTCTTCTATGCAGGAGCCGCTTCTGCTGGAGGCAATTATGGTGGCTCTGCCTTGTTGCTGCTTCTACAGATGTCCAAGCCTTCAGATCTGAAAACAAGGCGCAAGCAGCATATAACCTCCTCTATGGAAACCACCAGCAGGCTACACCACAGTTTGAGAACCGCAGAACTACAAAATTACATAATCATGTGCTAACAGAGGAAAACAAATTATACTAAGGGAGGGTATTATCAGGCTGAAGCAGCATTAGACACTAATAGTTTCTAGAAATAATGACAACTCAGAAGAGAAAGAATCCTAGCAATTTCAACTTCCAGATCTAATCTAGAAACAAGCCATTTAAACAAATACTATGAGAAAATCCTTCCTCCCTGTTGAAGTTACTGATAACTCAAAAGAAAATGATCTTGAATGCTTATGAATCAATGTTCTAACAGATAAAGTACAAGATACAGTATTCATTAGTGTCTACTACAGACCACCAAATCACAACAGGGAAAAAGGATAACTGCCTCCTTATGCATCTATCCATAATGCATAGGAGAAAAGGTATGTGATCATGGGGGGCTTTGATTTAAATGATACATGTTGGAGGTCTCATGCTGCTAGTACTAAAATTTCTTTGGAATTTCTAAACATTACAGATTACAGTTTCCCAACTACAAAATTACACGGTCAACATGGGGAAAAAAATTATTAGTGTAGAACTTGTCCTAACAAGGAGCTGATCATAGAACTAAAAGTTAATGTTAGTTTAAGTACAAGTGATCATGACTTGGTCATACTTATAATGTGCAAGCAGAATCAGTCTGACCCAGTAATTATATATATATTTGTTGCTTTAACAGGGCCAATTTCACAAAGCTGAAAACAATCATGAGCCAGCCAATTAGCTAGAAGGAAGAACTGACTCAGAAAAATGTGAATGGTAATCGGGAATCATTTAAGAACACCTTACCAGATTCCCAAAAAGCCACAATCCAACAATTAAGGAAAACTGTGCTGGTTTTAAAAAAAAAAAAACACCACACACAATCTGGCTTAGAGGGGAAGCGAAGACATCTACAAAAAAAAAATTAAAAATATATAACAAATGAAAGAAAGGTAAAGCTCATTGTAAGGAACATAAACCAGAAGTAAGAAATTATAGTAAAGTGATTAGAGAAGCCAAGGGACACAAGAAGAAACCTATGGCCAGCAAAGTTAAGGACAATAAGGAGGATTTAAAAAAATATATTAGGAACAAGAGAAACCTAACAATAATATGGGTCCATAACACTACATTATAAATAATAATGCAAAAAAGGCAGAAGTGCTCAGTAAATATTTCTGTTATGTATTTGAAAGAAAAGATGATGTAGTTTCATCATGAAATAAAAATACTCTTCATCCTACTGGTACCTCTGGAGAATATTAAACAAAAGCTAATATAGACAGACATTTTTAAAAATCAGCAAGTCCAGAAAACTTGCATCCAAGAATTTTAAGAGAGCTAGCTGAGGAAGTCATTGGAAGATTAATGGTGATTTTCAATCAGACTTGGAGCACTGGGGAAGTTCCAGAAGACTGGAAGAAAGCTAATATTGTGTCAATTTTTATAAAGGGTAAATGGGATGACCTCGGTAATTATAGGCCCGTGAGCCTGACATCAATCCCAGCAAGATAATAGAACTCAATTAATAAGAATTTAAGGAGAGTAGTGGAATTAATGTAAATCATCATGAATTTATGGAAAAACAGATCTTATCAAACTAACTTGATAATTTTTTTTGATGAGATTACAAATTTGGTTGATAAAGGTAAGTGTGCTGACATAATATACTCAAACTTACATAAGGTATTTGACTTGGTACTGCACCGTATTTTGATTTAAAAAATGGAATGATATACAGCACGTTAAATGGATTAAAAACTGCATAACTGATAGGTTTCAAGAAGTAATTCTAAACAAGGAATCATCACTGAGTGGGTGTGTTTTCAGTGGCATCCCACAGGGGTTAGTTTTTGGCCCTATAATGTTTAACATTTTATTTTACCTGGAAGAAAAAAACAAACAAACAATCATCCATCACTGATAAAGTTTGAAGATGACACAAATGTTGGAGTGGTAAATAATGAGGAGGACAGGTCACTGATTCAGAGTGATACAGATCGCTTAGTAAACAGGGCAAGCAAACAATAAGCATTTTAAATACGACTAAATGTAAGTGTATGCATACAGGATCAAAGAATGTAGGCCATATTTACAGAATAAGGGAATCTATCCTGGGAAGTAGTGACTCTGAGAAAGATTCAGGGGTCATGGTGGATAATATGCTGAACATGAGTTCCCAATATGATGTTGTAGCCAAAAGAACTAATGTCATCCTAGGAAGAATGAACAGGGGAATCTGGAGTAGGAGTACAAAGGTTACTTTACCTCTGTGGGCACTAGTACAACCACAGATTGAATACTGTGTCCAGTTCTCATGCCCACAATTCAAGAAGGATGTTGATAAATTGGAGAGGGTTCAGAGACGAGCCACGAGAATGATTAAAGGATTAAAAACTCTGCCTTATAGTGATTGAGCTCCTTGAGCCTATCTAGTTAACTTAACAAAGAGAAGGACAGCAGGTAACTTGACTACAGACTATAATTATCTACATGAGGAATAAATATATAATAATAGGCTCTTCAGCCTAGCAGAGAAAGATATAATGCAATCCAATGGCTGGTAGTTGCAAGCTACAGAAATTCAGACTGGAAATAAGGTGTAAATTTGACAGAGAGGATAATTAACCACTGGAACAAAATTACTTAGGTTCATGTTCAATTCTCCATCATTGTCAATTTTTCAGTCAAGATTGGATGTTTTTCTAAACTATGTTTATATTTATATTTACATTATAAACATATAGTTTATATTCTAAACTATATGTTTATATGGGACTGGGTCTGTTCAATATCTTCATCAACGACTTAGCTGTTGTCTGCAAACTTAATAAGCGTACTTTCTATGCCAATACCAAACTGCGAGGGATTGCAACTGCTTTGGAGGACAGGGTCAAAATTCAAAATGATCTGGACAAAGTGGAGAAATGGTCTGAGGTAAAACGGATGAAGTTCAATAAAGACAAATGCAATGCCCACAACATTCACACATACAGAAATGGGAAGAGACGTCTAGAAGGAGTAGAGAAAAAGACTAGGGTCATAGGGACACAAAGCGAAAAGAAATCAACAGTGTGAGACTAAGTCAAAAAAAGCAAACAGTATCTGGGATCTAATTAACAGGGTGTTGTAAACAAGACACAAGCAAGTCATCTCCAACTACCTGCGCGGAGCCCAACGAAGTATGTGTCCATCTTGGCACCACGTCAAGAAGATGGACGAAATTGAGAGAGGTCAGAGAAGGCAAAAGAAGGATAAAAAGGTCGCTGAGAACAGACCTATAAGAAATGCGAAAAGATAGTGGTTTGCTGTTTTGGAAAAGACAGAAACGAGAGGAACATGATAGCAGTTTCAGGGTATCTAAAAGTGGCATCAGGAGAGGAAAAAATGTCACCTACTCGAAATGAACAAGAAGCAATGGGCTTAAACTGCAGCAAGGGAGATTTAGGTTGAACATTAGGAAAAAGTTCCTAACTGTCAGGGTGGTTGGACACTGGAATAAATTGCCTAGGGAGGTTGTGGAATCTCCATCTCTGGAGATATTTAATAAGAGTAGGTTAGATAAATGTCTATCAGGGATAGTCTAGACAGTATTTGGTCCTGCCATGGGGCCAGGGGACTGGACTCTATGACCTCTCAAGGTCCCTTCCAGTCCTAGAGTCTATGAATCTATGTTCTAGGAATTATTTGAGAAATGATCTGTGGCCTATGTTATATAGGAGGTCAAATTAGATAATCATAATGGTCCCTTCTGGCCTTGGAGCCTATGAAACCTGTCCTCAGACATTTCTATTGCAATCTATTAATTCAAATAAAATCCATAGAAAATTAGATCCAACAAGTCTCAAATAATATATCAAAGGAGAAATTCAAACCTCTAGGTGTACACAGTAATAAGACTTATAGGAGCTGTTTCAACATAGTTCTGGAGTCCATTTACCAGAGACAGGATCATATGGGCTAACCACCATGCTGGGACTGCTTCAGCCCTCAAAAAACAGATTCTTCTGTATTAGAAGGAACATCAGTAAGATATTCCAGTTACTTGATCATCATCAAAAGACTAGCCAATATCATCAGACTACCCAAAACCAATGTTCCCCATCTTTGCACTACAGAATGGTAATCAACATATAAGAAAAAGAAATTCGGAAGTGCATTTCAAGCTTCTCTTTCCCCCCAAAAAAACTTTGATTCAATCCATGCAGTGTTGCTATAGCTGTGTTGGTCCAAGGATATCAGAGATACAAGATAGGTGAGGTAATATATTTTATTGGACCAGTGCCAGCTGGTGAGAGAGAGAAGCTTTTGAGCTTACACAGAGCTCTTCTTCAATGTGACATTCTGGATGGAACTTTGGGTTTCTGAAAAATGGAAATGATGGTGGATTAATTAGCATATGTACCAATCCATTCTCTGTGAAACAAAAAATACTACATGCTAAAACAGATGCCATCAAGTGGCAAGATAGCAGAAAGGACCATGGTATCAATCCAGACATGTTCAACCTACACATCAATGATCAAATTACACTGCTCAAACTGTGCTCTTACCCAGAGCTCTTACTAAAAACCTTCAAGAAAAAAAAGTAGTCAGTTGGTATACAAATGATCTTGTCATAATCTGGCCAAGTCTTGCCTTAGACTTACTGAAGCACAAGGCCTCCTACAAGGTAATCTAGAGAGAGGGAAAAAAAAGGCCATGTTTTCCACGAAAAACTTCAACTAAAAAAGACCCTTCAAATCATGCATTACTCATAAACCTGCTTCAAAATGAAAGCATCAAGGAACTACATACACCATGGACCTTCTATTTCCTAAAATGCCAGTGTATGCCTACAGTTCCCCCGTAAGAACACCGAAACACAACAGGATAATGGATACTCCTGGGGAAATTTTGCGCTACTGCACATTTGCAGAATTCATGTGTCCCGCAGAATTTTTATTTTTCGTGTAGAAAATACATTCTGCCCAAAACATGCTGCAGTTCCTTTCCACATTTTTCCCACCAGAAGTTGCTGTGGCATCGGAACAGCCAGCAACATGAACCCAGCCAGCTGTTCTGGTACCACAGTGGGTCTCTAGTTGGCAAAAGGAAGAACTGCAATACTTCTGGGGCAGAATGTATTTTCTGTGGGGAAAAAAAAAAAAAACAAAAAAAAAACACTACTGTGCATGCACAGTGGCGCAGAATTCTCCCAAAAATAGAAGTTCATCACAGCACCCTCCCCACGGAGCCACATTAGGACAGACAGAGTGGGGCACACAAGGCTGCTGGGGGAGGTCACAGACTGGGGTTCAGAATGGCTAGTGAGGGGACACATTGGGGTGTGGGCTCAGGAAACTGTGGAGTGACAGCATTGAGCCAGGGGCTGAGTGTGGGTGCAAGGCCACTTGGGGAGGGAAGTTGCACAGACACATGGTAATAAGAAAGGAGTTTACAGGGGACCCATGAGGATGTGTGGAAGAGGCTTGGGATCAGCCAGGGTCTGTATGAGGGAGGCTTCCCAACTCCCTCACAATCCCACTTCTCCCTCCCCCAAAAAACTTGTTCCATACTTCTCCTACCCACATCTAACAACCCTCCAAGTTCACTCCAGGCTCCTTCCCTCTCTCTCAGCTCCTCCATTACCCCTGACTCCCCCAAGCCTTAGCACTGCTTCTGACAGGTGAAGGAAATACAGTTATGTATTGTAATTTAAAATAATTACTCAGAGTTCTGTATTAATGTGCCTAGTAAGGAATCTATTTGTCAAAAAAAATTACCAGAATCTTTTTATTTGGTCTGTATTGCTACAGACATACTTACTGAGAGATATTTTGCAATAAATTACCAAAAAAGTGTTATTTTGACAAATAAAATATGCAGAATTTTAAAATATAGTGTGCAGAATTTTAATTTTTTGATGCAGAATTCCCCCAGGAGTAAATGGAGTAGGAAGTTTATGAATGCAAAATCTAAGGCCCAAATATGACTCATTAATTGACAAGTCACCACAGAGCACTAGAGAACTAAACCCAGGAATCTGATAAACACACTCCACAACCTATATAATCATTCTCATACCACATCAGTATTGTCCTCCAGATCAAAGTAGGAATACATTTACAAACTGGGCCAATATTTATTGCCAGAACAAACAGGATTGCCGATAGACCATTCTACCCAGAACTACTATACTAGCAGAACTGTATCTTAGAAGAGTTGTTCTCTAACTTTTTCCACTCTCCCGCAGACCACTTAAAAATTGCTGAGGGTCTCAGTGGACGACTTAATGATCTTTCCAAATGTTGTCTGTACCATTAGTTAACTATTGTAAAGCACTTTGTATAAATGCTCTATTAAAAAAGCTCTTAACAAACAAACTAGTTTTGGTCTACAAATAAAAGCATACAATTCATATTTTAATATCAGTATTCTTACCTTTCTAATGCGATGGATGTGCCCTCTCCCGCCCCAGCCGTGGCGGCCTCCAAACTGGGGCTGGGAAGGAGGGGGTCTCTCACCGCCACAGCAGCCACACAGCTGAGGCTGGGAAGGAGGGCTGTCTGTCCCCCAGCAGCTGCAGCCCTGAAGGTGGGGAAAGTAACCTTTTTCTCTTGTCGCCACAGCTCTGTGCATCCCAAATTCCCCCCATGCCCTTGTCTCATCCCACTACCCTCTCCCACCTACTTCTTATTCCCCTCAAGGCCACACCTCACTTTACATGTGAATCTTCTCCAGTGTCCAGGCCCCTAATTAGTAGAGCCACACTTGCACAGCTCCACTAAATAGGTGGGTGGCCCTTCACTCATGTGTGGGCTGCCTGAATGGAGCTCACAGACCACTGGTGGTCCACGGACCACAATTTGAGAAGCTCTGCCACAGAAAATTGCACACACACACACACAAAATGGAATCTCTCAAACATCTAGGGCTCAATCCTGCAAAGATTTATTGTGCGCTTCACTTCAAGCACAGTGACTATTCCTTTTGACTAAGTACCCCAATTCTGAAAGCTCATTTGCATGGAGATTCAAACCACAATTTGAGGACTTCTATAACAAACTCCTAACCCTTGTCTGAGTTATTGAAGTGGATGGCTGAGATTGTGTGGCCTGCATTGCACAGGAGGTCACAGTAGATGATCATAATGGTCCCTTCTGACCTTAAAGTCTATGAGACACACAGCACTATAAACTAGGAGAGAGAACAGTGAAATCCCAGAGAAGTGACTAATCATAACTCAGGGGCTAAATTAGATAATCATACCTCAGCAGTTTCTAAAGTGCTTTACTGATTTGTATATTATTAAAGTAGTCTGTGAAATAAAACTGATTATTCATATGCAGGGCCGGCTCTAACCATTCCGTTGCCCCAAGCACGGCGGCACGCCACGAGGGGCGCTCTGCCGCTCGCCGGTCCCGTGACTCCAGTGTACCTCCCGCAGGTGTCCCTGCAGGGGGTCCACAGTTCCGCAGCTCCGGTGGATCTCCCGCAGGTGTGTCTGCGGGAGGTCCACTGGAACCGCCTGCCGCCCTCCCAGCAACCAGCAGAGTGCCCCCTGCGGCATGCCGCCCCAAGCACTCACTTGGCATGCTGGGGCCTGGAGCCGGCCCTGTTCATATGAATCTCACTGGAATTAACTGATATTTATTTAGGATAAAATAAAAATTATCCCAGTTTTGGCCATTTCTAGAACTCAAAATTAACAAAACTTTACAAACATTTACAAATATTTGAATTGAGAACGAGTGCCCCCATAATCATAATCTGATATGGCCCCCAAAAAACTGTCCTAAATCATTTGTATTGTGGTACCATCATAAAAACTCCAGTTAGGGTTAGGCACTGTACAAACATATAGAAAAATAAAAGCATGCTCTCCATTTCAGTGAAAATAGAGGACACTCAGTGGCTCGCAGTATTATGTCCTACACCCTTTGTTATGGAAATTATTATTATCATAGTTTGAATTTTATAACTATAAATAAAAATCTAATAGCTACACCATATGTATAATTTCAGAGAAATTTCATTTTACCCCATTTTTCCTTGAGCTTTTGGGCTAGTTCAGTATAGAATATTTTAACTCACCCATTTCAAATTATTTTCTCTATTCACCATACCTAGGAACAATGTAGTAAAACTGAATGAGATACATGAAATGTATTACTAGTAGAGTGTTAATAATGAGCCAAAAGCATGACATGCAGTGTAGTCAGAGAACTCCATACATGGATAGCACTTGCAGTTTCTGCCGCCCCCTCCCCCGAATCCTCATATATTTACTACATGTGTTTTATTGTCCAATTGGGACATAAAAGTTAAGGGTTAACAAAAGCATAATCAATTTATTTTCAGGATTTTAATAGCAGATCATCAGAATTACGGTTAAATAATTTGATTAAGTTGTGAAAAGTGAAAGTGTTGTGATTTTGAATATTATTACATGAATTAGCAAATGAATGATCAAACTTTGTGTACGCAGCAGAAAGGGAGTTTCTGAATGTAGTCGTTAAAATGGTTTTAAAGAAGGCTACTGGCATTTTGCATCATGCCCAACAAAAACAAATCTCATTAAACATTATTATATGCATATCTGAATATCCTGTAATAAATGTGACTGATAGGAGAGGACTAACCAGTTTGAGGTTATTTGTACATCAGCAAAAAAAGACTTCCATTTTAAGGTGGAAATTTTCATTCTAGTCTAAATGATTAGCACTGTGTAGCCCAAATACTTTGGAGATGTGTTTTTAAACACTAATTTTAAATAACATGTTTTTTTTGGCCTGAGAAAAGCAGAGCATATCAAGCAGCGTTATGAAGATATTCTAAACCTCAGCACACTGACAATAAAGAATCTCCCCAGCACTATGACAATTACAGCTACTCTGATGACCATTAGGGTGTCAATGTTTGCCAATGGTTACTATGCAATAGTATCCAACATTACTACAGTTTCCCCCTGTGTTATCTTTATTTTTTCTTTTGACTAACAAGTACTGACTTTTTAATGTCTTCTAACATATGGAATTTTTTTTTTTTTTAAATTGAGGGTGGAAGGAAACAGGAATTCAAGAGTCATTACATAAAGGATATAAGAGGGTAGCATAAAAAGAAATTAAAAAGGGAGTGCACTAAAATATGAAGTACTCAGAACATAAAGGAATTAATAAGCAATCCTGAAACTCTAAGATACACTTAGCTGCATTTAGGTACAATCTTATAAACCAGATGTGCTGCAGTAGTTAGGCAAAAATGTAACGTTTGGAAGAATTTTAGCCTTAACTGTTAGTTTCCACTTTTGTGGGTTTAAAGCAAGCTCTTAATGTTACTCTCATGTAATCTGTAATTTTCTTTTATGTCCATAAACAAATTACAGTATAGCCTTGGGAGGGTTAAGAAATTTCTGATCTCTATAGGACTTTGCAGTTTTATTTATTTAAACTAAATATATGAGGAGTTAGGAAAGAAAGTTTGTATTCACACAGAAATCATGTCTAAGAGAAAAATGACAAAATTGCCGGTGTACAAATATTCTCTACACTTCACTAAAAAGGAAAATTTAATAACATCACACCTTACAAAACAGGCAAGGAATTAGCTTTATTTTTCTCCACCTGGTATGAGGTTTCTCTGTTTTTTTGCAGACAAGTGCTGGGTACTCAAAAGGCAATCTTATGTTACAAATGCATTTCATTTCTCCAAGTAGAAGCTCAAAGTGAAAATGAAGTTTAGATTATTATACATTTCTAACTAAGCAGATGCAGAGATGCCGGGAGAAGGGAAGGGAAAAATCAAAATTAAAAGAAAAAAAAGACAGCAGAACATGAAAATTAAAAAGGGAGAAAAGTGAATGTCTTTCTAGCGCTTTATGGGACATACGATGTCAGCACATAAAACAGGAATGCTGAGAGCTTAGCATACTGAAAGCCAGATCAATAAAATAAAAGGAAGACTGCCTTGAAGCGAAATTAAAAAAAAAAAAAATGAGTAAAATCAAGTGTGGTATCAGTTCAATGTCAGAGACATCACAATACAGAAAGCGGTTTAAGGATTCAACCAGGAGGGTGGAGTTAATGTTACAGAAGTCTTTTCCATCCATCCTCATAACAGAGGTAGTTTTTGGTTTAGTTTATGTTACTCTGAAAGAGGTTTAAGCTAAAAAAGAAAACCAACCTAATATCAGAATAGGAATGTTGTCACAGGGATTATACAGATATAACTATACCAGTATAACAGGTAAAACTTTTCTGCATTGGTGAGGCCTGAGCAGTCTCAATGATTCAAAGGGGGACAAGAAAGTAAAAGTTGTTTTTAAAAGAAAAGAAGGCAAATGAGTCTCACCTTGGTACTGCCTCACCCTATTTATAGGCAAAGCCTACGACACATTTTGCAGTGTGCTGGATGCACAAACTATAATAAAGGGGGGGAAATTACACAACCATAGAGCCCAGTGGACGTGAAGGACCCTCTCCTTCAACCACCTAAATACGTGTGCATTATTCCCCCACACCCTACTTCTGTTTGCCTCATCCACCTGCTACGGTTTGAAATAAACGGGTCAGCTCTCTGAGGATATGACTGCCCACCTATTTGCTGAAGTGTCTGTGCGGTGCCAGCCCCTCACTGGGGGGCCGCAGGTGCTCCAGGAGAGCAGACCAGGCCCTGCGGCCCACGGGGAGGGGGAGCAGAGTGGGCCCTCCGCCCCCACCTCGAATAACAGGGGAACGGACACGAGTTAGCCCCACATTCCCCACCCAAACCCCAGGGAAGCGGCGGGGGGGAGCAGCAGCAGCCTCGTACGCTGGTTGCCACCCGCCTTCACAGCGAATGAGGCGGCGGGAAGCCCGGAGCCAGCAGGACCCCCCGCGGGGGAGGCTGGACTCCGAGGCGGGGGCAGCTCGCAGGGAAGAGCGCGGCCGTACCCTGGTCTGCGCCCACATGCCCCAGCGCCCACCCGCACGGTCTCCCGGGGCAACGCAAGCGGCGACACGGGCCCAACGCCACCGCTCCCCGCGGAGGGGCCTCGCCCGGCCGCCACCCGCTCACTCCTTACCTGAACCGCTGTGCTCCGCCGGCAGAAGCCACCCGCCCCAACGCCGCCTGCCCGCGCGACAGCAGCCCAGTGCCCGCCCAGCCAAGGGGGCGCAGCGCACACTGCTCCACCCCCCCGCCTGGTGACCTATCACAGCCGCCCAGGCCGCTATGGGCGGGCACTTCGCCCCTAGCCCCGCCTCTTCTCCCTGACAGACAGGGCAGCGGATTCCCACCTTCCCCCTCACCGAGCTAACGGGCAGACCGTGGGCGTTGGGAGCAAGCAAATCCAGGGTAAGTGGGGGGGAGAATAGGCCCTTGGACCTTCCCCAAAGCCAGGGTAAGGGGGCGGAACAAGCTCTGGGACCCCCCACAACTGCAGTGTAAGGGAGGAAACTGGCACTGGAAACTCTAAGCCCCAGTGTAAAGGGGGGACAGGCACTGGGACTCGCCAATCCCAGTGTAACGTGGAAAGACAGGCACCGGGACCCCCTCACCCCCAGTGTAAGTAGAGGAGTAAACCACGCACGGACCCAGCCTTCTCGGTCAGTATTTCCTCAGCTTTTCCAGTAGGGTGACCAGACAGCAAGTGTGAAAAATAAGGACAGGGGTGATGGGGGGTAATAGGAGCCTATATAAGAAAAAGACTCTAGAATTGGGACATCTGGTCACCCTATTTTCCAGCATCATGGCAGGTACCATTTCATTGCATAGCTTATTAGCTCTCATCTCTACCCAGCATCCACAAAGCATTCCCATTTTGGCAGCGTGAAGCAGTTGTTCTCCTCTCTGCCTCATTGGCCATCATTCCGACCCATACGTTGTGGCTGACCTAATGGTGTTTTTTAATTTTCTTTGCATATTCTTGTCACAGAGAATTCCCATCACCTCCCTCTATTTGCATCAACTGCTCTTCCTGTGACTTCTAACATCCGCAATCAGATTGCCATCGTAGCTCAAGACTGAACCAAAATGTTTAAATTGTTGCACAGACTTTACAAACCTGAGTTGTATTCTAACCTGATAAAATCTGTAGTGAAGACAATACCTATGATTGGAACTGGAGTAGTTCTAATGGATAAGAGAAGTCAAGATTTGAGATGCCTGTTTTGGGTCTGTGTGTGATGCTGGGAAGGTCGGAGCTGCAGCTAAATTGATTCTCTATCCCAGCATTTCTCAAATGGGGAGTCCCAGCCACAAAGGGGGGAGACTGACAGCTCCGGCCAGCTCTGAAGGCAGTCCTGCCACCAGCAGCAGTCCAGAAGTAAAGGCAGCAATAGCATATCAAGCCACCCAACCTTTTGCGCTGCTGCTGGCAGTGGCTCTGCCTTCAGAGCTGGGTGTTCCATGACAACAAGGCTGTTGTGATTATGTCACTTCCCTAAGTAACGTCCTTGTTGTCATGGAATGTGATCCTTTTGTAGCATATTTATAAGCAGGATCTGAATGAATTCTCCCCTGACAGCTAGCTGGGTAGGGGAGAGACTTCAGGAGTAGGCTATATTTACATAAACACCCTACTCTGCTTAGATATCCATCAGACAGAGCGGTGTTGTTCAAAGTAATCAGCTTTGGCTGGTTTGGGGTTACAAATCACTTGCAGGGGTAGTGAAATGCTGTTATCAGTGTTGTTGTTGTCGTCGTCGTTATTGTATAAATAAAGGGGAACAGAACTGTGCTTAACCTGTCCCAAATGAGGGGGTCACCCTCCGCTGAAAGAACCTTGTTAAGTCAGGGGCTCGAATGCCAGAGCTCTATGAAAGTAAGAGGGGTGGGGACAAGTGTCTTAGCTAGGAAATGTGGACATTATCTAAGGGTCCCCAGCCTGGTTTAATCTATTCCTTCCTGTTGTTCAAAGATAGAGCTAAATAGGCTTTAGGAGGAGCCTTTTTATTATGTTAAAGTGCTCAAATGACAGGTGAAATTGCTTCTGATATGGCAGTGTTTCTACCTAGCTTGCAAAGAGCTGAAAATCACTAAAGCCTTGTCTATGCTTGGGGGTGGGTAGGAATGATCTAAGATATGCATCTTCAGCTATGAGAATAACTTAGCTGAAGTCAACGTATCTTAGATCAACTTAGAATCACTTCGCGTCCTTGTGGCATGGGATCGACAGCTGCCACTCCCCCTTTGAATTTGCTTCTGCCTCTTGCTGAGCTGGAGTTCAGCAATCAATGGGAGAGAGATCGGGGATCGATTTATCGTGTCTACACTACACATGATAAATCGATCCCTGATAGATCGATCACTATCCGCCAATCCAGCGGGTAGTGTAGACGTACTCTAAGAGACTGACCTGCAGAGGTCACAGCAGAGAAGCAGGTGGCACTGGCAGCAGAAGGTGACTGACAGTGGGCTGGCGAGGCAGGCAGCCAGCAAGCCAGAGCAGGTGCTCAGATGGCAGAGCAAGCAATGTGCCCTCTTCCTTGGGTGAGAGCTGAACTGACATACATATGTACCTCTGAATCTCGAGGTCCTCATTGACCACGGAAACAGAGACAGGCACAGAAAAGGACCTTTTGGCTGTAGAACTCAATATGATAGGAAGGCTCTGAGATGGAAGGGACTGCCCCACACAGTCTGGGTTGGTTGGTGTCCTGGTTGCAGGATTCATAATCATAAAACTGTTTGTGGCATTTTCCCTAATTAATGTTAGGTGACTTCTCTCCTTTTATTTAAAGTTTCTTTTCTACATTCAGACTCTGTGCTTGCATGTGGGGAAATATTGCCTCTCAGAGGCACCCAGGGGAGGTGCGTAGTTTTCACAGGTTACTAGATGGGGGCTCGGGCTGGTTCTGTGTTGCACTGTTGAAAAGGAACCCCTAGATATTGAATCCTGCCCTGGTTGCTGCTTGCTCCACCTGGCAGAAGAATTACATATTGTTGAAGACAGCCAGCCCCCACTCTAAAAGCAGGAAAAAATAGGTAGCAAAAATAAAAAAAAATACAGTACTGTAATTTCTTAAATAAATTAATTTTGTTAAAATGGATCATTTGGTTGTACATGGTCTGAAGAGGAGAGCTGAAGTCGACATAGATGGTGGAGAACAAGAGTTAGGAATCGTAAGTGTGGTAAAAAAGCGCAAAAACCAGAAAATACTGGTTTTTATTTGCTATTTGGATTTACTTACACTGGCTCAGAAGACATTCCAAGTCCCACTGTGTTTTGTGCAGAGAAGTTTTGGTCAATAACAGCCTAAAACCAAATAAAATATAGTGACTTATATACGTGGAGAAGTCTGTGGAATTTTTTAAAAGAAATCTTCATGAACTTGAGCAGCAAAAAGCGTTATATGTAAATCAGCAACTGTGACACCCAAAACTCTGGAGGTGTCTTACGCTGTTTCAATTTTAATTGCCAGGGCAAAAAAACCTCTTATTCTTCCTGCAGCTAAACAAATATGTGAGATTCTGACTGGCAAAGATTCTGCCACTCAGCTAAACTATCAAATGATACAGTGAGCTGTCATATTGACAATATGTCCAATGACATACAAGAGCAAGTGAAGGAAAGGATTAAAAAGAGCAAGTTTTTTTCCTTACAGATTGATGAATCCACTGATGTTTCAGGAGCAGCACAGTTACTGGTCTATGTTCAGTACATTTGAGAAAACACAGGTAAAGAAGACTTTCTCTTCTGCAAGGCACTGCCAACATATATTATGGAAGAGGAAATATTTAAGCTCCTTGATGCCTTTATAATGGGGGAACACATTAACTGGAACAGCTGTGTAGGAATCTGCACTGATGCTGCAAAAGCTATGTCTGGTACCAAGAGTGGACTTCTTGACAGACTTACAGAAGTGGCCCTAGAAGCCTAGTAGACACTGAATGACTCACAGAGAGGCTCTTGCTGCAGGAACATGGATCCCTATCTTAAATCAATTTTGAATCAATAGCAATTGTTATTTTTATTAAAGCAAAGCCACTGAATTCATGACTTTTTAAAAGTCTCTTCGGAGAAATGGGATTGGAGCATCAGCACTTATTACTGCACACAGAAGTTCGCTGGCTGACACAGGAAAGGGTTCTAACTCATCTGTTTGAATTGAGAGATGCAGTGCGTTTGTTTCTGACTGAAGTGGATTCCTTCCTGACGAAGCATTTAAGTGACATCAAATGGTTGGCAGCACTCACATATTTAGCAGACATTTTTGATTGTTTAAATTCATTGAATGAGTCACTACAAGGAAAAGAAACTAATTCTCAAACTCAATGACAAAATTAATGCCTTTGCTAAAAAACTGGATCTGTGGAAGTCACAAGTCAACAACAAACATTTTCAAATAATTTGCTATCATTTTTTTGGTGAGGGGAGGTCATCACAACCTGAAATATTTTCAAAGGGAAGCCCAACAAAAAAAAAGTTTGAGAACCCCTACTCTAGCCTTTCATTCACATAAAAGCAGTATGCTAGGTTTGCTGAAGCTACTATAGCTCTACTTGCTTTGCCACATCATGGCCATGGGTGAACTTTTCTTTTAAAACCCCAGATTTCTTCAGTATCTAACTAGAATACATGAGATGAATGGAGGGGATAGTCTTAGATACTAAGAGGCTATCCATGTAAGGCATACTAAGTGGTCCCCATCACTGTAGAGTCTAAGCTCCTTATAATCTTTCATGTGTTTGTCCTCACAACACCCTTCTGAGGCAAGAAAGTACTATTACCCATATTTTACAGACAGGGAAGGGGCACAGAGAGGCCAAGGTCAGACAAAAAGCTGGAAATTGAACTCTGGTATCTCAAGACCCAGGCAACTATTCTTCTTCTGTATTAAGTTTAAGACCTTGACATTAAGACCACTACACTACACTCTAACCACCTAGCCAAGCAACAGATACAAAATGATGTCAGTATTAGAGAATAAACCTGTGTCTCACCTGATGCTGGCTATTTTAAATCCAATAGAGTGCTAGAAAACATTTTTTCCATCTAAGTCTTTATGCTTCAGAAGTGGTTCCAGACTTGGTGAAACCAATTTCAATTTACAAAATAATATTTTAGACCCATTATAAGAATAAAGAAAATATTTTAAAATGGAATGCACTTTTATTGAGATGGATGAATAAAATATACATGTATGCTCAGTAATATGGGTCTGTTATAATAAAAGACAAATATATATTGTTTTAAATTGGAAGCTGAATTAAAATAGAGATAACAGTTGTCATGGTACAAATCCCCACTCTGAACCTTAGCGTCCAAAAGATGGGGTACCAGAATGAATTTCTCCAAGCTTAATTACCAGCTTAGAACCTGTAGCGCTGCCACCAACCAGGAATTCCAGTGCCTGGTACACTCTGGTCCCCCCAAAACCTTGCCCGGGGAACCCCAAGACCCAGACCCTCTGGATCTTAACACAGGGAAAGTAAACCCTTTCCCCCAGCGTCTGCTTTCCCAGGCTTCCCCTCCTGGGTTCCCTTGGAAGATCACTGTGATTCAAACTCCTGAATCAACAAACAGAGAGGACACATTCACCTTCCTCCCTCCTTCTCTTTCCCCCTTCCAGACTCTTCCTGAGAGAGAATGTAATCCTACACAGAGAGAAATTAGCCTCTCTCTCCCCCTTCCTCCTTTCCCCACCAATCCCTGGGTGAATCCAGACCCAGTCCCTGGGGTCGCTCACCAGAATAAAAAAACAATCAGGTTCTTAAAAAGAAGAACTTTAATTAAGAGAGAAAAAAACAGTAAAAATTATCTTTGTAAATTTAAAATGGATTAGTACAGGGTCTTTCAGCTATAGACACTGGAGTACCCTCCCAGCCTAAGTATACAAGTACAAATTTAAATCCTTTCAGCAAAATACAATTTGAACTCCTTTCAGCCAATCACACAATTAAACTCCTTCAGCCAAATGCACAATTAAAACTCCTTCCAGCCAAATGCACATTTGCAATAAAGAAAATAAAACATAAGCCTAACCACTTTATCTATCTTAGTACTCACTATTGTACTTAAAGAGCCTTTCAGGGAGATTGGAGAGAAACCTGGTTGCATGTCTGGTCCCTCTAGTCCCAGAGTGAACAACAACCAAATTCTAACAGGCACACCCAGAACTTCCCTCCCTCAAGATTTGAAAGTATCCTGTCCCCTGATTGGTTCTCCGGTCAGGTGACACCCAGGCCTACTGAACTTGTTAACCCTTTATAGTCAAAGGGATATAAAGTACTTCTGTTCTATTAACTTTTCTTATCTGTTTATGACAACAGTAAAGAAGAAAACTGAAGAACCACAAGTAAATGTTGTTAGTATTGACAGTAAAGTTTAGATTTTGTTTATTGAACAGTTCTTGTTATAAACTTGTTAAAAGAGGAGAAATATGTTTCCCTCTTGTTATTTTAATGATTGACAATTATTTACCAATATGTTATACATGCAAATATGTTTGAATGGAAACACACAAAGTAGAATTTGTGTAATATCTACTGGGCCATATTCTCAGATAATGTAATTTGCTGTAATTCCATTAATTTATACCAGTTGAATATCAGGCTCTTGGGCTTGGTCCTCAGCTTGTGTGAAGTTGTACAGTTCCGTTGAAGGAAATTGAGTTATGCTAATTTACATCAGTTGAGGATTTAGTATAGAGGCTTGATTAGTGATATTTAATCAAATTTTCCCTTTTACTTCTCATTTCATCCAAAGAGAGCTCAACCCTGCTCACAGTGGAATAACCAAATTTGGACCCCAACTATTTCAGTAGCTGCTCATACAGCTCAGTCCACTGACCTTCAGAGCATGGTAGAAAGGTTACCTTTTTAGGTAGGCCTTGGCTGGTACTGCTGGCTTAATGTTGTCCCCGTGAATTAGAAACATCTAACCAATTTGAACTTGCACTTAAAACTTTATGGAAATCATAGGCATCTGTGATGGGGTGTCCACCCCCACAGAAGGCAGAATAGGTTAAATTAGGTCAATTAAGCTTATATTCTGCACCTGGAGGAGAGGCAGGGAAAAGTAAACCTAACGGAAGACAAAGTTCAGCTGGGAAGTAGCAGATTGGGCCTGTATACAGGGATTAAGCTGTGAATAGAAAGGCGCTGGACTACAGGGACAGACTTAAGGTTTATTTGGTGGGGTATTTGCTTAGGAGTTTGATGGATGATCTATTAAAGCCAGGGCTTTCTATAAATTGTGATTGGTTTCTGTGTACGTGTATTTGGCATAAATGTGGACTTCCTCATTTTTCATGTCTGGGTGGTGGTTGTGCTTGAGCAACTTTTACTGTTACAGAATATTTTGTTTGGGTGTTCAAATCAAGTAAGTTTAAGAGCAAGGTTTTCACCTTTGCATACAGAGGGTCATGCCATGCTCTAATGATTTAGGCTCCAATCCTGAAATTGTTAATTCCAAAGTACAGTCTCCAGATTCCTTCTAAGAAGAGAACAAAAATAAACCAGTTTTGGGAAAGCTTGGAAATGTGCTTAGTGCAGGTAGGAGAAAAAATGCCAAAAATTCACTAGAATCCTCTTCAAGTCCAAATACTAAATTTTCCTAAGCATACAGCCTCACTGAAATCAATAGATAATGAAGACCTAGAGAAAAAATGTAAAACTCCCTATGTGCAGAAGGCAAGAAGTTAGATGCTGTTGCAGAGACACAATAATGTCACTAAGGAAATAACACCTTTGAGTCAAGATATTTCAGAATGGAGCAGCAAGGGAGTCACTTTTGACAGTGAGTGCCCAACTGATTGGAATGTCAGCATCGAAATATGTTAGGTCACCTTCAGAGAACAGGTTTTTTAGAGCAGAGACTAGATAAAGGAACTAGAAAAAGAGCCTGTTCTATATACTCTAATCCCACAATGCTAGATTTCATCAGAAGTTTGAATAATGAATTCAGTGAAGACTTAGAAAAGAACATATTAACAAGCAACTAGTGAATGTGTAAGTGTCCATACATCCCAAATATGCAAATCAACGGAATTGCCACAGTGTGAAATCCAAATCAACTGAATGCATGTATCCTGCTAGAGTTCTAACATTAGATACCTATCAGGAGACGTTTGTGATGATACAGGCGCATTGGATAAAAAACTATTACTATGCGATCTGGAAAGAGGAGGAATTCTCGGTCATTTGATGACACTCTAAATGGAGAGAGAAATCAGACTGAGAATACTGCAAAAAGGATTCTGTTTTGGATGACATTGTGTCTTCGGATGTGGTTTCAGAAAAGATAACCAAGTCAGAGAAAAAAATTAAATCTCAGACTCCTGAATGGAATTCTTCCACCTTGAGAAACCAGGACATCAAGGTTGGATCAAATCACAAGGGACACCTAAAATTGAATCTGACAAAAGTAACAACTACAAATTTCATCCCCATTCAGAAGAAGATCATTTAAAAAGAGTCAATCTTATGGAGTCCCTGTTTCTCCCACTAGTTTGAAGAATCAGGTAAAAGATTTTTTACCAAAAAGACAGTTTATCCAACCTGTGGTAGTAATAAATAATAAAACCAAAACCCAAAAATATTTCACCACACCTTCTGGTGAAAGCTATGTGGAAACTTCCACAGTTTCCTCTACTGATAACACAGAGAAGCATCACTTGCTCACTTTCTGAAAGTAAAACTGAATCCAAGACAGCAAAATGTGTAAAAATGGAGCTCTGATGGAGGAGCTCTTTTCTGTACTGAAGGGACTAAAAATAGAAAAGTAGACAAATCAACTGAAAAACAAACAGGTTCTGATTTAGACAGCTCAGAGCTGAGAAACTTATGTTTAGATGTTTCCAGATCTACAGTGAGAACTAAAGTTATGGGATCTCTCTTTAACCACACCAGCAAAGTAGATGCTAGTGCTTGCTCTTTAAGACAAGCAGATGTAGAACCCACCACTATTAATAAGGACAGTTTGTTACCTAAAATAACATCTTTACAGCCCCCCAACAAAATGAAATCTTCCAAGATAATGCTAATAGAGCAATTAATACAACCTCAAAATCCCACCAACCTGAAGAACAAATATTGCTATCAAACACAGAGATCAGGTCACCTTGTAAAGATTATAAATATCCCTTAAAATCTGATGTAGTTTTCAAAGAATCAGAATTAGAGCAGAATATGCTTTCTCAACTACAAAATGAAGGCAAAAAGACAAAAAACAGGAGAGTGTAACAAAAACAATTTAGAAAATATACAGACATTAGAGCAAAATATTGTCAATGTTCAGAAAAGCCCAAGTAACACTTGTAATGTTTTTGATGGTGATAATGAGAGCATTTTCGAGTCCCCATCGGACACAAAAAAGTTTACCGAAACAATCAAAAATCTAGACAGATCAATTTGTATAGCCCATAAGAAGAAAAGGCCAAAGCTTCCAAAGTCCCCCGCAACCACTTTACCAAGTCTAGTATCAGAGGGGTAGCCATGTTAGTCTGGATCTGAAAAAGCAGCAAAGAGTCCTGTGGCACCTTATAGACTAAGAGACCTATTGGAGCATGAGCTTTCGTGGGTGAATACTCACTTTGTCTACATGCGTCTGACAAAGTGGGTATTCACCCACGAAAGCTTATGCTCCAATATGTCAGTTAGTCTATAAAGTGCCACAGGACTCTTTGCTGCTTTTACAATGTCTCCAATTCATGAAGACAATTTAGAGAAAGTATTTAATCCCACTATATTTAGTTTATTTTGTGAATAAAGAGAGAAAAAGCACAGGATCTAGCACCAGCCTTGTAATTTAAAATACAAAGCCTAGAAATTGAAGCCAGAGTCAGAACCAAGCGTGCTTCTACAGAACAAAGTACACTTTTCAAATTACTCTTGTCATCCAAAAGAGATTAACCTGCACTGATTCAGGAAGTAAATGGAAAAGAGAACAAGGATGGTAAAGATGGTGAAATTAAGCAGTTCCGTCTGGAAAAAGTACTGTCTTCTCAAGCTTGCTAATATTTACAACTAAAGAAAAGATATTTACTCCCTTTATAACCTCAGTAAACACCATCAGAACAACTTTCACAGCTGACTCCTAAGGGATGCCTGCTTTACAACTTGATGCAGCCAGACCATTCAACATACCTCAAAAGTCTGGGTCCTTTTCAGGTTCAAAAGTTCCAAGTAACATGGAAAAATATTTGCAAACAGATAATGTGAAAA
The DNA here is from genome assembly GCF_003597395.2 of Chelonoidis abingdonii. Taxonomy (NCBI): domain Eukaryota; kingdom Metazoa; phylum Chordata; order Testudines; family Testudinidae; genus Chelonoidis; species Chelonoidis abingdonii. Next base: position 26,087,554 of record NC_133771.1, on the reverse strand, counting down.
AAGAACTAAATTTACAAATGCCAAACTATGAAAGCACTGACAAAAGTTTCTCAAGCTCATTAAAGTCTAGCTGATACGAACCAAATGTCCCTGCTGGTTTATTAGATGGGGAGGCATTTTCAGGAAACAGCTAAAACAAAATCCATCCCAGACCTGACCAGATTCTGATATATAATGAAACAAACTTTCACAAGAATGGTACATAGATAAAGCTGAATTCTGTATGAGAAACCAAATTTTGAAGGACCTCTATTCCTCTGGAGGAAGGAGAACAGAAACTCACTAATATTTGGGGTGAAAATACTTCAGAAGAAAAAGATTAATGTATATTTGCAAAGCTTGCAGTGACTAATTACATTAAACATATAGTAAAAGATCTGCCAAATTAACTTGTATACTGAACCCAGAAGGGGGTAGGAATTGTAACTTCATTTTTTGACGACAAACAGGAAACACATATTTGGCACAAGACAGCAGACTTGTTCTCTAAAAGTAAATTGGAGCACAGGGCTAATTTCTGAAGAACCTGGTTTCCAGGGAGTCTCTTTAATGTTAGTTCCTGGTGAATATCCTAATTTAGTGTTTTGGGAGAAGATGGAAATATAGATTAGGTCCATGAGATAGATCCCTTGAAAAAGGATGGCCACAAAGTTTAATCCATTGGAGAACCAAAGGTGGTAATTTATGAGAACTCTCTCTTTGAAGGTAAATATATGAAACTGGAATCAGAAATATTCACACTTACTGAGGAAGGAAAGCAAAAAGAAGTACCGGTAGGAAAGAAGACACTGCCATTTACATCAGTTGGGTCCATAAAAGTGTTTGGAGGTATTTGGACTGCTTACAAGAAATTAGTTTGCAGGTCATCATTTGCAGGAGGAAGGTGTGTACCAGGAATGGAAAGATAGGAGTGGTTACAGTGAAGAACTCGGAGATTTCACAAACTCCCATATGATAACATTCAGTGAAAAATACTTTGGGAGTAAAGGTTCCAATATTAATGTTTTAGGAATTATTTCCAATTTGAGAGACACTTGGAATGGCTGAGGACACAATCGATAAACGTGTTAAGTGAAGAGTGGGTTGTCCATGAGAATCCTGATTTTACAAGAGAGCAATACTTGATAAAAGACTGTATCTCAGAACTGAGGCTTGGGTAAGCCACAAATTGTAAGATCTTTTCAGTTCAGTCCATAGTTGTGGATACTATCAATAGCCAAATGGGGAAATTCAATGTCCAGTTATTTTCATAACCAGAATTCAAAGGTTACAGCCAAATATTTGAGAAAAAATCAATTATATTGATGTTTCATTTGCTATAACATCTTCAAAGATTTTGGGTGGCAGATGGATTGCCTATGATAAAGAAGATTTCTCTGGTAGTCAGTATATGTTAGAAGAAGGAACCTATCCTAATTTTTCTGCAATGGGATGTCCATCCCAAACAAACCTTAAATCTCTATATGTTATAAACATTAAGCTTTCTGAGCCAGTCATAGTCCTCTTTGAAAAGGAAGGTTTCAAGGGGAAGAAAATTGAATTTACTAAAGAAATCTTAAATCTTCAGTTCCAAGGATACAATCTTCAAATCGTTTCAATTCAAATTCTTGGTGGAATGTGGATAATCTATGAGTACAGTAATTATAGAAGACATCAGATGCTGTTGTCACCAAATGAAATCCCAGACTGGTATAAGTTAAGTGGCTATCACCAAACAGGTTCCCTACATACTTTATTACAGAAACATATGTACTTTAGAATTTGAAATAAGGAAAGTTTATGTCAACTGATAGAAATATAGATTATTTGAATCTTCTCAGAGCACAGGTTACAGAATATACTAGGTTAGATGACCAGGTCTGGGGTTATCAAGAGGGATTCAAATGCAGGATGGCTGACTATTTCTGCTTGACAGTTGTAGGAAATCTTATAGTTCCTAGGCCTTTCACTCAAGCAGAGTGAAGACAAACAATATTAACATGTTAATCTTGATGCCAGGATCCATAGCAACCGGAGTTTAAGAATTGAATTGAAATGATATAATAACATGAGAAAAGAGAATAATGGAAGCAAGGGGTGGTTATACCAATAGGAGAACCTGGCATATTACATACAAGACCTGCTGCATATAGACCTATTGTCCTCACATCATATGTGGGCAAAATTATGGGAAGAATGATAAATGAGAGCTTAGTAGCCTATTTGGAAAAAAATGAAATTATAAACTGTGTCCTGGTTTCGAGAATGGAATATACACAGTTGATAATATTGTAAGATTAGAAACAAATACAAAAAGCCAGGAGGAACAGAGAGTTCACTACAAAAGCAGTTTTCCCTCTCTTGGTATTGACACCTCCTCATCGATTATTGGGAGTGGACCACATTCACCCTGACTGAATTGGCCTTGTCAACACGGGTTCTCCGAGTTGTAAGGTAACTCCCTTCTCTTCATGTGCCAGTATATTTATGCCTGTATCTAATTTTTACTTCATGCCCCTGAAAAAGTGGGTTTTTTACCCATGAAAGCTTATGCCCAAATGAATCTGTTAGTCTTTAAGGCACCACTAGACTCCTTGTTGTTTTTGTGGATATAAACTAAGATGGCCACCCCTCTAATAGAGAGTTAATGATAATTGTCTTTCTGGACATTGAAAAAGCATTTGACATGCTAAGGAGGAAAGGCTTGCTGTACAAACTAGCAGGAAGTGGAATAAAGGGAAGACTGTTCTGGTGGGTAAGAGACTTTTGAAGTAATAGAACTATGCAAGGCTTTGTCGAATATTTATAAACATATTAATGGCACTCCGCAGGAGAGTGTTATCAGACCACCCTGTTTAATATTATGATTAATAATTTCCCGGGGAATATACAGGCAGGAATAGGTATTTGTGGATGACTGTGCTATAAGAGCCAAACATAGAAGACTTAGAATAGCTATGGAGAGAACCAGTGAAGTGTTATGGCGGATTTCAGAATGGGGATATACTTGGGGATTTAAGTTCTCATTTGGTAAAACAAATGGAAAGATCTTCACAAAAAGGAAGGTTGGGGAAGAATGGAACCTATATCTCTACAGAGAAAAAATACATGTAGTTCAAAATTTTGCATTCTTAGGAGTTATGTTCGATAACAAACCAATTTAGAAGGATCATATAAAGACTAAATGAAAAGACATACATCTATTTAAAAGTATTGCTGGGAAAAATTGGGATGCAGATAAGAACACATTGCTGATGCTGTGTAGGGTATTAATAAGACAAGTTTTACATCATAGACGCTAATCCTTTAATTCAACTTCTAAATCATCAGTTAAAAAATTAAAGTCAATCAAAGCCCAAGCTCTGCAAATCACATGTAGTGCTAGTATTATAACTCCATTGTGTGTGCTGCAGGTAGCAACCAGAGAAATACCTATACATTTAGGAATGAAATTGTTAGATTTAAAATTTTGGGAGAAGGTTAATGGAAATAGTGAAGATAAGAGTACTAAATGGATATATAAGGATTGTTGGGAATCAGGGGCCATGGATTCTTCCTAAAAGTTGGGGGCCCATGAGGCCCCACCCCCCTCCATAGCCCCATCTCTGGCCCTCCTCTTCCCCTGATGCCCTGCCCTCCTGGACAAGCTGGAATCTAGAACTGGGCCAGGGAGCCTGAGCCCCTCCACTTGCCCGGGGTGGGGAGGCCTGAGAGCAGCCCCCGTCCCGTCCCCCAGGGCAGGTGGAGGCTCCATGGCTCACCACAGCTGCCCATGTGGCTCTTATTCCTGACCCAGCTCCAGATTCTGGCTTGGCTGGGAGGCGGGGCTTCAAAGGGAAGAGGAGTGGCAGGGGTCTGGGCTTGTGGCAAAAAAGTGTATGGTCCAGGCCTGTTCACTTTCAAAAGTGGGAGAGCAATGGCCCCTTGACTCCCCCTGTTCTGGAACCCTTGTTGGGAATTAAGTAGACAAAAAATAACTGAGCACCACAAATGCCCACATGTTAACAGGGTCAAAGGTTGTGTAAAATATTTGGATGAAAAGAAATAAATTAAAATCTCTATTAGAGGAAATCAAACTATAGCTGGACAGTTGGCTCTCCAGTTTTAGATTTGGAATTATACAATAAAACAAATATGAGCAGGACTGTCAAATATGATGATTAAAGTTTATGAGATTATACATAGCAAATGAGGCCAGCATTGCCAAATCTATATTGTCAGCTCTAGTGATGACAACACTGGTAGAGTGGGAATAGACTTTTGTGTCCCTGAATTTGGAATTAAAGACCATCTAATCTTGTGGCCATTATGATGAGTATACTGTTGGCACTGATCTGGATAAGGGACATATACCCATCTGTGAAGGTCTATGCCCCTAGGGTCAGGGCAGAGTGGCCTAGCGGCCAGAGTCTATAGGGCAGCTGTTAGGTGCAGGGCAGCATGGCCTAGCAGCCAGAGTCTATAAAGTAGCCTTGGGGTGCTGGCCAGTGTGGCCTAGCAGCCAGAGTCTATTAGGGTGGGCGCCCATCAAAAGATGTGGCGGCCCCAGTAGGAGAGTCCATGCCCACCTGACTCCACTGGGTCCCAAGCCAGGGCCCTAACAAGGCATAGCAACTTGCCACTGACTCAGCAGGGGGGTCCTACTGAAACATGCTGAAATTTCCCAGCTGGGAGGTACCACTCCATCACCACCACCCCCCGGGTCACTTCCTACCAGTGTCTGAGTTGGGGTCTTCCAGGAGACATCAGGTCCTCTGTGGTCAGTTGGGCCGATCGCCTCCAGTGGCTCCTCCAGTCACCGGGGTACAGGCGGTCCCAGGGAGACTCTGATTCCCAGCACAGTCAAGGACTGTGGCTGACCCTCCACAGGAGCTTCCCAGACAGGTCCTTCCCCTGCGACCTCCAGCCCAGAATGAGCTGGGGTTCCTCCTTTTATACTGCTAGCACATTTGGAGCATGCCCTGTCCCACCAGGGAGCTGGAACTTCTGGTGTCAGTAATATGGGCTTAAACCTGTCTGGGCTAGTGCAGTGTAAGCAGACCTTGTCACACCTTCTATGACTGATATCCTATCTGACACTTTATTGGGTATAATAGCAATTAGAAAGGGAGCCCTGGAAAACAGAAATTACATAATATTGTTCTTAAATAAAGAGATAGTACAACTAGGTATACATATAGTAATAGTGTGGATTCCAGTGTATATCAGGATACTGGTCAATGAAAAGGCAGATAAAGTGCCTAAAGCAGCTAAGAGTGCCTTAAAAATGAGGACGTTGATATAAAGATTCCTCTGAGTACACAGAACTTCAAAAGTTTGGTTAAGAGTGAAATTAAGGAGCAATGGCTAGAACAATGGATCAAAGAGAAAAAAAGGATGAAGGTGCTGTGAAATATGTCCTAAACTTGAGGATAATGGTATACTTAATAGCTATGATAGAAGAAGTAAAATAACTATTTTTAGATTGCCAACAGGTCACTGTGACCCAAATAGTAATTTATATTTACTAAACAAGTACAAAGACTGGTTGTGTGACACATGCAAAGCTGAAGAAACAGTTAAGCATCTGCTGTGGCAATGCAGGGAGAATTACACAGAAAGAAAGATTCTTTATGAAGAACTGAGATGCCTCAAGGTGAAAGAATATGCCTCAAGGTGAAAGTCTGAAAGGATTAGTGAGAGTACTGGGGAAGTGCAATAGTATAATAAAGCATTACTTTTGCTTTTTTATGGATACGAGACTGGGTGAGAGGAAATAGATTTTTGCTTATGTAAAAATTGCAGTGGGTGGTGGTTCCAACCCCCCACGTGTTAAGGGCTGGAAAAAGAAAAGGAAAGAAGAGGACTGCAGGGGAAGTAGTCTGCAGTCACTTCCTGGGAGAAGTGAGGTTTGTTTGGGGCTACAGAGTTTAGCAAGAAGTCAGGGTGGGGGGAGGCAGTAGTCTACAGTTGTTCCCCGAGAGGAAGGAATTGAGGTCAGCAAACCCAGAGGGGGATAGGGCCATAAGATAGAGAAGGAAAGGAGGAAGGAATCCAGGGAAATAGCAATGTGGACTGGGAGCAAGTAGACCGTAGTTGCTGTATATAGGGGTCCCTGGGCTGGAACCTAGCATAGAAGGAGGTAGGGGGGAGCTGCATTTCCCTACCTGGTTTGGCAAGGCTAGAGGGCTAAGTTGTGAAGAGGGAGCACTGTGAATTATGTTACAAAAGACTACTTCAGCAATGGATTGACCATTGGCAGGGGGAACCATATGGAATGAAAGCTGCTACTCTATGCCTGGCCAGGAGGTGGCCATCACAGCACCATCCTCCCATACTGATATCAATATGAGTTTTGACATCCATTGATTTTGATGAGAGTAGGAAAGGGACCAATAATAAATAGATACTAAGGATACATTTATAAAACAATCTAAAACATAATTTTTTTTTAAATCTAATGATTTGCTGGAATATAGACTCTTGAATGACTCTTGAGTATGAATCAATTGTAACATCATCTTGAAAACATGGGAAATGAATACTCATCTGCCATACAGCCTTTTCTGTCTGGAGGGTAGGATGCCTTGCATATTTCGTTATGCAAAACCACACCAACAGCCATCTGGGTGCAAACAAAGGCCCCAGAACAGATGGGAGACTGAGTTATTTGCTTTTGATGTTGCCCAACTAATAGATTATTTAGTAGTTTTCTTGAGCATTACATCCAAGACCTAATATGTGGCATAAAACGATAACCTAGTTAATGCTCATTTTGCCTCTCTATGAAGGCCAAAAAGAGGTAATATCACTTTAACAAAAAGATTTAGATCCTGATCCAAAGACTATTAAAGTCAATATTAACACTCTCACCAATGTCATGACCTCTGAATCAGGTCCTTAATCACTCCCTCAATGTGTGAGAACCATAATTTTGTGATTAAAATGGAAAAAAATTGAAGCTAATAAATTATACTAATATCTAGCACATTATAATAATATCTTGCACATGTGACTTTGGCTGGAATTGTGGGAGCTTAGCCTTTCTGAAGAAAAAAAAAACATGTTCAGAGCTGTTTTCCGGAGTTGAGGGGCTTGATTCTTTTCTCAGCTCCAGTGACGTAAATCAGGAGTAACTCCACTGAAGCCACGGATGGAATTATATCCATGCAAAACCAATTAACTGTATGTGAGGGATGAATCCATTTTCTGATGTCTCTGAAATATGCGGAGCAATTGGCTTTTGCCATCTAGTATCCTTTTTGAACACTGTAACGCATTTTTCTGTTTCAAGGATAGGTTTTCCTGTGTTTTTGTAAAATCTTTTCTCTCCAGACAAGGAAGAAACCTATTCTTTGAGAACAAGGGTGAATCCTGAGCTCTCTTCTGGCTCCCCAAAGGGAGTAGAGAGCTCATGGATCTCCATTGCTGGGGATTCCTTCAGTATGAGGTTGTTCCCAGTAGGCACAAAGTTAGCATAATAAACCCCTAGGCCACTTCCTTTTGAGGCATCCAATGTAGAAGGTGAGGATGGGGCATGGCCATAGTGTGTTCTAACAGTCCAAAGTTGTCAGTGGACTGGGAGCAAGTCAGCCTTGCTCTTGGGTGGGGGAGCTCAGTCAGCCAGTATAGGATAGAACAACTTCATCTTTGCTGGGGCCAAGGCCAAAGATAGGCATAGAACTGGATGCAGCTGAGTATCTAAGCTTAAGTTTTTCTGCCTGTTTTTAAGTTATGACAATACAATTTTTAACCATCTTTATTTTGATCTAAAATTCTCTTTATTCCTTATTTAACATTGTAATTGTGGTACAATTTTTGGCTGTATAAATTCATGTTCAGTTTAATCCTTCCTGAGATATTAAAAACATCAGTTTTTAAAACGATAAAATCTAATTCATTCAGCAAGATTTATTCAATATCCACATGCTGGCAATTTAGATAGTACACACCACTAATGTGTATGTTTTTATACATTAATTTCCAATTGCCCTCATCAGTGATTTGGCATTAGCTCATTCCTCTCGCTCAATCTTACACAAATTAAACAATTTCCCTTAGGGAAGTGATAGTTAATTAACTTGTATAGAGTTTTAAAATAAGCCCCTGTGTGTATGTTCAATTTGTCATCATTTTAATATTTCTAAAGTATACTATTTGCAATAAAAATAATTCTATTTCTTCTGATTTTCTTTGATAAACAGGAATAAGTAGCTATAACACATTGAAAATTGATTATAGACTCTAGTAGGTGCAGGATCAAAACCTAGGAAAGCACTTTTGTTTACTAATTCCCAGTTGTGATTCTACAAAATATGTATACATTGATAATATAGTAGTGGTGTTACTATATAGGGCTAGTTAAATATTTGTTGCTGCTGCTTCTTTGGGAGGGGACATTGCCTTGCAACCAACATTAATGAATGACTAATTTATTGTACAAGGAAGTGCATCTAAAAGCTGAAATAGAATATTGACCCTTGCAATATGATCCTTCTATAGTGGCACCTGCACTGGAAAAAGATTATTAATGGAATTATAATTACCTTGTAAAATAGTTCCATTTTTCTTGAAATAACATCACTAATGCAAAAGTTATTTTTCATATAACTCAGAATGAATAGCCAGAATTTTAGTAGCTCAGTGAGTATATATCATTTCACTTACCACTAATGTTAATATGAATTTTTTTAAGTACTAAACTATTTTTAGCTGGTCTGCACAAACACAGTTACATTTGCATCTAGCAAGATGTATCCTGGCAACAGTATATTTTTAGATTCCTAACAAATTAGTCTTTTCATTTTATGCAAATAATCTGCTATGGCAAGAATAATGAGAATTCAAGATGACTGACTTTTATATCTAAGAGCTATAGATGGAATCTAGGAGAATAGTATGTTATACATTTTCCTCAATATGCCTGCTCAATAAAAACTGAAGGCTTGATTCTTGATTGAGAATTTACACTCAGCCCTGTGTGTTGCATAGGTGGGCCACCCTGGGTGGTACCCTGAGAAGGAACTATTAGCCAAAGTCTGAGTTCTTCCTGTGCACTCCCTTGATCTGATCTGTGGGGAGGGAAATAATTTATTGTAGCTCTTACTATTGTGCAGGATATTTCCCCACGTGCACAGTTATAGCTCTGCTGGCCAGCACTTCGGAGGTGAGGGACAGAATTAAAGCTTTACCCATTTCCCATCCTTCTGCATTGCTATTCTGCCCACTTGCTAGCAAGGAAAAGTGTTTGTCCCACAGAGCCTGCTCTTTCCAGTTATAAACACTAACTCAGTCAGTCTCAGCTACATCACAGACCTAAAGTAATGCATAATCCTTTTCTAACCTATAGCACAGATATGAATGTCACCAATGGTTATTTTATCAACAAATATTCTGCCAATCTGTGAACTGTTTGTGTGTGTGTATTTTATATATGTATTATAGAGGGAGCTGAGAGAAACCCCTATATTTTGGTTGATTTAACACTTTACATTATAAAAGATCTTAGAATTTTTTTTAAAGATGCTTGAACACCTCCATTGTTTGCAGCAGGCTTTTGAAATTCAGCAGGGACAAAGCTCTGTGGGTAGAGATGTACCTTTCACTCATCCCATAATCTCTGTTCAGATGTGGACGAATTATAAATTTATTTCCTTTTCTTGCTTGTATTCTGCCTGAAAGTTGCAGCTGTATGACAGAATAGTAACTAAATGTGAACATTCTAAAGAGCCAGCCCCAGGCATGCTGATGCCAAAGCAGCAACAATGTTTGGAGCTTCTGTAGCAGCAATGGGGGAAGAGGGGAAGAGAGCTGGGCCAGGCTCCCTCTAATTGTCCCTCCAGATGTCCCCACTCTGGATAACAGCTTTATTCTGCCAGTTAGTCTTGTAGCTCAAGTGGTAGACGTCTGTGCTGCAGTTCAAACCCTGCTGGTGATGTGTGGGTTGTTACATTTATACATAATAATTTGTTTTTACCTTAAAAAATAAAAGTCCTAGGGAATTACATACAAATATTACATGAGACTAACATTTTTGGTGTTGAAAATTGTCTTAAAAATTTCAGGGGAGTTTCCTGGTCCTTCTTGCAGGCTAGAGGGCTCTGTAGGTGAGCGTGCAGTTTGGGCCTAACAGGAGTTAGTCTGTAGATAGCCAAGCTAGATGATATAAATTGTGCCTCTGGGTTTTAGGGAGCCACCTGTTTTGTCTCTCTCTGATTTTGTGTTTTTATGTGTTACTCTGAATTTTAAGAAATAAAGAACAGTTTTGTTACAATATTCCAGCAAGAGTATTTCATAATTTTATCTGTGTGCAGTGAAAACTAACATTTAGATTGCAAACTCAAGCACTTGACAATTATGAAATACTAGAATTGAGAAAATCCTTATGCATCTGCATCATGCAAAAGGGCTTAAATCAAGTGGCATACTCTTTTTTTCCACAGAACCCCATTCAGTGTACAGGATGGATGCCCAACTAGACAAAATTAAGGTTGCATTGGCATCCTACATTCTGGCATTTTCTAACTGGAGCACTTGACTTTGCAATCTAAATAAACTTTTTCATGTAGTTTTTATTTATAGAATACAAACACCCACATAGTGCATTCTAAAGAATAGAATGACAAAAAGATGGCTAGACAAATGGTGGGTCTGCTAGAGTACAGGAGATTAAATATTAATTGAGTTAAATATTTTAAGTCCTATTCCTGCAAAGAAATACGGCATTTGCAGCGGCATTGGGAGCGGTGCATTATGGGCAGCTATCCCAGTGTTCAAGTGGCTGCAACGTGCTTTTCAAATGAGCGGGGTGGAGTGGAGTGTGTTGTTTGTATGTAGGGGGGAAGAGAGAGTGGATTTTTGGTGTGTTGAGAGTGTGTCAGCATGCTGTCTTGTAAGTTCAAATCCCCCTGCCTCTTACTCAGTAAACGTTTGTTTTGCCCCATTGCAGATAAGCAACAAAGAGAAGAGAGGCCACTTGACTTAAGGGGATTATGGGACATTTCCAGAGGTCAGTCAGAACTCTGTAACTTAACTCCCCATTTACACTAGCCCTGCAGCATCTCAGCCAATATGCAACAGCCGTTACTCCACCTCCACGAGAGGGATACCAGGAGTGCTCTAGCCAGGGAGACAGAGTGCTTTACGTGCCTTGCCAGTGTGGACGGGGATCAAGGTAGAGCGCTCTGGGAGGCTTTACTGCGGTATAAAGTGCCAGTGTATCCAAGCCCTAAGTATCATGATAAGTGAGAACACACTTTCTATGAATGACTTTTTTATCTGGAGATGTCTGGAAAGCCAGAAATTTTACACCTTCAAAATAAAGTCTCTTTCCCTTTTTTAGTCAAATATGAATAGAAAATTAAAGTATGACATAAAAGCATGGTTAGAGACTTCATCTGAGATTGTGCCAAAACTAGAGCTATTTTAATCATCTACCTCCTAATAATTTTAAGCGTAATCACTGTGTGTGCATGTGTGTGTTTTATAGGTCCCCTTTTCTACCAATTCACAGCAACTCTAAACGCTTGACTCTTTAGCTCAAGCTGTAGTCACTTATGCTTTTAGCTGTGGAGATCTCCTGTTCATTCCCTATTATGGACTTGTCTACCCTTAAAATGCTACAGGTGAGCTGCCAGAGGGATTCTCCCATCAGCATAGGTAACCCATCTGCCCAAGAGCCTGGAGCCAGGTCGATGGAGGAATTCTTCCATTGACCTACCACTGTCTACACTGGGATTTAAATCACTATAGCTACATTTCTCCAGGTTGTGGATTTTCACACCCCTCAGAGATGCAGCAATACTGATGTAAATTTCTAGCGTTGACCAGGCTTGTGTTGGCTAATATGGTGGCAGTCACATCAGCACATGCTGACATCTCTCTAGTGTATAACACCAATGGGGGTGTTAAGAACACTTCCATATACACAGATAAAATTACTCTACACTTCTATTCCTCTGTTACATTGTAAACTTGTCATCAGCTGAATAATTAGGGTCCATGCCACCATGTAATAAATGTCTGTCTCAAATCTGGACTTAGAGTTCAACATCTGAGTGTTTACTGTGAATCTCCCCCAAGCTTATACCCAGCTTGGATTTTATCTCGCTGCCACCAACTAGGACTATTTAGGGTTCCTAGTTACCCCGAGTCACCCCAACCTTTCCCTGGGGGACCCCCAAGACCCAGAACCCCTGGGTCTCCCTATCTCAACGGGAAAACAAGCTCTTCCCCCTTGTCTCCTCGTTATCTGCTCCCCCGCTTCCCCCTCCCTTTTCCCTGGGTGAGCCTGGGCGATGCAGTACTTAACTCCTTGAAGGCAAAACAAAGAGGGAAATCACCCTCCCCCTGAGGCGATGCATTCAAATCTAGTAAAGCTAATATAAAGAGATTTCCACCCCCCCTTCCTGAGCCTCACCGGAAGAATTCCCAAAGCTCAGCCAGGGTTTTGAAAAGAACTTTTATAAAAAGAAAGAAATACAAAACATGATACTGCATTAGAATCAGTACAGGCTCTTGCTTATAAGAAAATATGAATAAACCAGTCTGATTTAAGATAGCCAAATTAAACCAGTCCAGCACATCAACACACATGTAAATACAACACAAAGCATATAACAGCCTATTTGCCTTGTTGCCTTTGTACTTACACTTTGTAGGAGAAATTAGAAAGAAATAGGAGTTAGCAGGAAAGTTGTTTCCTCCATAGCTGGGAGAAACAAAAGACCTAGAGTACACAATTCCCGCCCCTGACTTTTAAAAAGTCCAGTTCTCTGATTGGTCCTCTGGTCAGGTGTTTGGTTCCCTTTGTTCACCCTTTACAGGCAAAGAAAATTAACCCTTACCTATCTACTTATGACAATGCTGTAAAAGGGGGGTGAGGAAAGAAGTTTAGTCTAAGGCCAGCAGTACCACCTAGTGGTTATACTCTGGACTGTGTCATTCAGTGGTGGGATTCAGTGACTGTGTTTCCCAGTGGCAAGAGTCAGTGACCAGGGATAGGGGAACCTAGGCCCTCTGTGCTCCACCAGATTCTAGCCCAGGGGCCAAAGAAACAATTCAAATTGCATGGCCTAGGAGACAGGTGCCCCTACACCTGTTCTGTAGGCCAACAAATTTTGAAAGAGAAAGTATTTAAAGAACATAGAGGTTAACCATAATTGGAATAAAATAAACATAATTTTAAAAATGGTCTGGCATGATCTACCTATCTCATCTCCTTCCTTGAGAAGATAACTGATTTTTTTAGACAAAGGAAATCCAGTAGAGCTAATGTACCTGGATTTCAGTAAGGCATTTGATACAGTTCCACATGGAAAATTGTTAGTTAAATTGGAGAAGATGGGGATTAATATGAGAATTGCAAGGTGAATAAGAAACTGGTGAGACTACAATGAAAGGGGACTGTCAGGCTGGAGGGAGGTTAGCAGCGGAGTTCTCAGGGATTGGTTTTGGGACCAATCTTAGTTAACATTTTTATTACAGACCTTGGCTCAAAAAGTGGGAGTGTGCTAATAATTGCAAATGACACAAAGTTGGGAGGTATTGCCAATATGGAGGACGATCAGAATAACATACAAGATTATCGGAATGACATTGTAAACTGGAGTAATAGAAATGGGATAAAATTTAATAGTGCAAGGTGCAAGGTCATGCATTTAGGGACTAACAAGAAGAATTTTTGCTATAAGTTGGGGATATCTCATTTGGAAGTGACAGAGGAGGAGAAGGACCTGGGTGTATTGGTTGATCACAGGATGACTATGAACCACCAATATGATGTGGCTACGAAAAAGGCTAATGCAGTCCTAGGATGCATCAGGTGAAGTATTTCCAGTAGAGATAGAGAAGTGTTAGCACCATTATACAAGACATCGGTGAGACCTTATCTGGAACTGTGAGCAATTCTGGTTTACCTTGTTGAAGAAAGATAAATTCAAAGTGGAACGGGTGCAGAGAAGGGCTACTAGGATGATATGAGGAATGGAAAGCCTAATTTACGAGAGGAGACTCAAAGAGCTTGGTTTGTTTAGCCTAACCAAAAGAAGGTTGAGGGGAGCCATGATTGCTCTCTATAAATGCATCAAAGGGATAATAATAATAATAATTAATAAATCAAAGGGAGGGAGAGGAGTTATTTAAGTTAAGCATCAATGTGGACACAAGAACTGGCCATCAACAAGTTTAGACTTGAAATTAGACGAAGGTTTCTAACCATCAGAGGACCAAAGTTCTGGAACAGTCTTTCATGGGGCGCACTGGGGTAAGAAACTTAACTGGCTTGAAGACTGAGCGTGATAAGTTTATGGAGGGGATGGTATGAGGGAACTGCCTACAATGGCATGTAGCCAATCTGTGACCACTACTAGTAAACATCTCCAATGGCTGGTGATGGGACACTAGATGGGGAGGGCTCTGAATTACTACAGAGAATTCTTTCCCATGTGTCTGGCTGGTGGGTCTTGCCTACATGCTCAGAATCTAATGGATCACCATATTTAGGGCAGGATGGAATTTTTTCCCTGGGTCAGTTTGGCAGAGACCCTGGGGAGTTTTCATCTTATTCTGCTGCATGGGGCATGGGTCACTTCCAAGTTTAAACTAGAATAAATGGTGGATTTTCTGTAATTTGAAGTCTTTAAACCATGTTTTGAGAACTTCAGTAACTTAGCCAGAGGTTAGGGGTCTGTTACAGGAGTGGGTAGGCGAGATTCTGTGGCCTGTGATATGCAGGAAGTCAGATTATCCCTTCTGACCTTAAAATCTATGAGTCTATGAAGAGTCATAATATCTTGAATACCACAAAAATCTACGTTTTCTGCACCTGAAGCTGTACTAAAGCCTTTCCTCAGACTTCCCTACCTTCTCAGAAGTAAAACCCAAGCTTTGCTTTAGTTCTTTTATTTAATAGAATTGCTCACACTGCATCTGTTCCTGATGATTGCTTACAGCTCCACTTGTGACTTTTGAAATTAGCCACTGCTGCCTAATGGCAGCCTTTAGCAGGGAGTGGCTGATTGCTTCAAAAATTCTATCTGGATCAAGACAGGAGAAGAACCACAGTTTTTATTCATTGAATGAGGCAATTTTTCTATTTGTAAAGTGACAATGGGGAAAACATATGAGCTTGGAGACGCTCATTTCTAGGGTGACCAGACAGCAAGTGTGAAAAATCGGGACGGGGCGGGGGTAATAGGAGCCTATATAAGAAAAAGACCCAAAAATTGGAACTGTCCCTATAAAATCAGGACATCTGGTCACCCTACTCATTTCCTTTCTCATCTGCAGATCAGCTGGAGAAAAACAGTATCATTCAGCTATTCTTAGAGAGTGGAATTCATCTTGTTCAGGGAGCCTATGCACCACTTAGGACAGGGCTACACACACTTTAAAATGCGGCAGTGGGGCAGCTGCAGCTGCGTGGCTATTGTGCTTCAGTGACAATGCTACTACGCTGATGGGAGTGGCTCTCCTGTCAGCTTAGTTAATCCACCTCCCTGAGAGACAGTAGCTATGTCAATGGGAGAAATCCTCCCATTGGCATAGCACTGGACCAGTATAACTGCAATGCTCAGGGATGTCGGTTTTTCACACCCCAGAGCGAGGTAGTTATACAGATGTAAGTTTATAGTAGAACTGGCCTGTTTCAAGGTGCTTAAGTGTGAGTTAAGTGGTGCAGAGGTCTTATATGGCATACATTACAGAGAAGATTTCCATATCAGGAACAACTAAAATTAAACAAGAACATCCTCAGCATCTGGGTGAGGATGACAGGGAAGGAATGAAGTTCCACTCTGTGTATTTAATTTTTCTGCTTAGCTATCAGAAGTAACAAACCCTGAAAGTTTCCTGAGAGCCCTTTCTTCTGAGATCTTAGAAGACTAAAGTGTCAGAAGTGTGGAGAAACCCACAGTAAACAACATAAAAAGAGTGAATTATGCTGTGACAAATGTCATTTCAAATCTCTTATCCGTTGTGCCGCTACGTCTCTCGTCACCACTGGCCAGGTTTCTTCCTCCCATTGAAAATCTGCACTTTTCCCAACATGCATCACATTTCAGATTGAACCACATTTTATTTTTTGCCCACCAAGAAACCATTCAATTGAAAGATGATGCCTAATCCAAAAGTATCCATGAAGTGATGAGTGTTTTATTCAAATAAGCAAATTCAGGTCACAGTGTTAGATAAACATTTCCAGCTCTGCTACCCTTGCAGTCTATATTATTAATCAAACATCACCAATGTGCACATTGCAGTACTCTGCATAGATGATGACATGATCTTTGCTGTATGGCTTTTGCAATCTGTTGCTTAACCTGAGGCTAATGAAAAAACAGAGGGATGGGATTTCAAATTGCATATTTACCTCTTGTGGCCTATGAACTTTATGACTTCAGGGTTTTATTTTTCAGAGTTTGAGTCACCGACAGTCAGCTCATAGCAGCTTTTTAGAGGGTTCCTCTCTCTTCAAGGGTAATTGCTGTGTACAGCTCTGTGAAAAGAAGCACAGATAGGCATATTCAGTTTTGAATACAATAGCTCCATTCTCACTGTCCGGTCAACAGTCAAGTTCAGTACAACTCCTCCCTCCATTTCTGAATGAAGACTATGGAAAGGAAGAGGTTTTTTTGATAGAGTAACTCTGCTGTGAAACAACTCTATCCTTACTGACAGCTTTCTACCCGGCAGTATTACATAGCTCATTAATTCAAAATTTCATAGTTCAGAGACAATATCAGATCTTAGGGAGAGCTTCCCCATCTTATCTGCTCTTTGCAGGAATATAATTTTTTATTACTCATAGATTTGTAAGATGAGCAACATCTATATGCTGCAGCTGTGGCAAAAATCAATTCATATTCATGCATTTTTTATTGCAACACCTGCCATCTTTTAAACTGATTTCCAACATTTGTGCACCTACATTCAATTGTCTTTTACAATTTATAAATATAACCTTTTACTGCTTGCTAACCTGATTCTCTGACTCAGTCTGAAATGTCTTTGTTTCGCTTTAAGAAATTTTGTTTTCAGGGGCTTGAGTCATCAGCAAGTCTTGTTATCACCCTGGAAAAGTCAGTTTCAGATTCAGTCAGTGATATCATCAGACAGAATTCAATTCATGCATCACAGACTAGAGGCAGAAGATATTATTTTCTGACTCATAGACTCATAGGGCAAGTCTGCACTGCAGTGCTTCATCGGCGCAGCTACATCAATGCAGCTTAGCTCCTGTATCGTGTCTGGTGAAGATGCGCTATGCTGATGGAAGAGCACTCTCCCTTCCACATAATTACTCCACCTTAACAAGAAGTGGAAGCATGTTGACAGGAGAGTATCTACCGCCGACATAGCGCTGGTATGGATAGAGTGAAACTTGTCTCACACAAGAGTGGGGCTTCACATTCCTGAGCAACACAAGTTATATCGACTCAGGCTGTAGTGTTGACCTGCCCATAGACTTTAAGGCCACAGGAGACCACCATGATCATCTAGTTTGACCTCCTGCATATCACAGGCCACAGAACCTTACTCCCTCACTCCTGAAACAGACCCATAACCTCTGACTGAGTTATTGAAATCCTCAAATCCTGATATAAAGACTTCAAGTTATGGAGAATCCACCATTTACACTAGTTTATACATGTAAGTGACCCATACCCCATGCTGCAGAGGAAGGCAGAAAACAAAAACAAACCCTATAGTCTGTGCCAATCTGACCCAGGGGAAAATTCTTTCCCGCCCTCAGATATCATGGTTAAACCATGAGCATGCGGGCAATGCCTACCAGCCAGACACCAGGAAAGAATTCTCTATAGTAACTCAGAGCACTTCCATTGGGGCCATTGGGGAATCAGTTCACTCATTGACATCAACTGACTTAGGGCTGGATCCTGCAAATGCTTACTGACATAACAGCATGTGAGTAAGTAGAGAATTGTAGTGAACTGTAAACAGTCAGTGCACTACAGTTGCAATAGCACTAACCAGGACACATGGCAGTTCACCATAGCACTAATTAAAATCAGCATCCAATCTCATCCTTTGGTGATTTTGAATTTAAAACAAAAGTATAAACTATGCATACCTATGGCACTGTATAAATATAAATAAATAAATATTAACAACATATAACCCTGAGCAAATCCTTATTAATCTGTTTACCACTTTGTGGGTATTCTTCCAAGATGCAAAATTTGCAGACCTGCTTAACAATTTTTCATACCGTTTTCAGTAACTTCTGTTACAATCACAGCCCAATTTTCAAATATAGGGTTCTTAATAAAATATTACATGCTTAATAAGTAAATAGCCTTTCTTTGAAAAACTCCTTTGTGTGGATATCTAACTGCCAATCCACAGGCAGGGTATAGGTTTGCTCTACAACTCCAAAATGAGTTCTAATCCAGCACCTGAATTCTGCATCCCTATGCTGGAGGCTTGTGGATCCACATAGTTGTAGAGTCATTGGCTGCACCTTTGCCTCTCCATTACATTCCTCC
This sequence comes from Chelonoidis abingdonii, assembly GCF_003597395.2. Lineage (NCBI taxonomy): Eukaryota > Metazoa > Chordata > Testudines > Testudinidae > Chelonoidis > Chelonoidis abingdonii. The sequence continues at coordinate 26,069,090 of NC_133771.1, read as the reverse complement.
TCCTGAATGAGCTTATAGATAGTTGATGGGGAGCTCAGCTATGAAGGGGTTGCATAGCCTCTCGTCTTTATCTCTGCTCCAGCTATGCAGTGGAACCTAAGCTGTTCTGCTGCACTGAAGACTTTCTGGAGTCCTTACTAGAATAAGTGAGTTTACCCCAAAGTGAAACATTTCATAAAAGCAGCAGAGACCAAGACTCTAAAATTAATATATGTTTAAGGAACAGTGCTGTTAACTGCAGGGAGGGATAGCTCAGTGGTTTGAGTATTAAATGCTAGACCCAGGGTTGTGAGTTCAATCCTTGAAGGGGCTACTCAGGGTTCTGGGGCAAAGATCAGTATTTGGTCCTGCTAATGAAGGCAGAGAGCTGTACTCAATGACCTTTCAGGGTCCCTTTTAGCTCTGTAAGAGAGGTATAGCTCCATGTATAACTGACACTTTGGGCAACCATTTTTTTGTTCAAATATACTCTTCTATATCAGCTCTTGAGGATTATTACATATATGTCCATTTGCACAAAAAATATTTGCTGCAAAATATTTATGGCTAAATTCTGCCCTTTGACATATGCCCACAGCTCCTAATGAAGTCAATGGGAGCTGAATGTTTTGCTTTTAAGGGAAGGATTTGGCCTACAGCCTTTTTCTGGAGTAAACCCAGCCATGATTTTTTTTTTCCTATCAGAGTTTCCGATTTCTGTGCATGAAGTTTATGCCCAGACTTATTTTGTTGTTTCTCTGAAATGGTGTGCAGCACATTGCATCAGGTGACAGTAAAATACAATAGGATGCCTGTTAACCAGAGTGCCTTCCTTCTACACAATCATTACATTTATCATGCTAACTTTCCATATCCTGTAGATGTGAATCTCACCTCAGGCAGGAAACACGTGTGCATGTTTTTGTCATTAAAACAAAAAAATGATAAGCAAACTCAACCAGTGCTAACATTCAAATGCGCATTATCATTCTAGTCACAAATGTACTGAAGAAAAGGTTAATATCACAGCTCGCAGGTGGGGAGTTTAAAAGGAATTTTCTGGGTGGCTATGCACAGCTTTATAATTCTGAAAAGTCACCGTGAAATTTATTTCAAGCTGTCTTTCATAGGGTTGTTTACATTGATTTGCTTTGTCTGCTTTCTATAACGCCTTCCCGGCCAAGGACTACATTCTGCTCTCATTTACATCAGAACCTAAAACAACCCCACTGAAGATAATTTGGCTTCGAATTCACAATTTGAGTATACAGTAGTTATGTGTAACATATCAAGGGCCAGATCATTAGCTGGTGTAAATTAGGGTAGCTCCACTTGAGGATCTGGCCCTCAATGGCTTCATGTATGAAAGAAAGAAAGAAAGAAAGAAAATATAATTAAGAGATTAATAAAGGGTCACTGTTCTCAAAAGAATTGTTCTCTATATCATAGGCATTATGCACCCTGGCAGGCTGAGTTTTGGAAAAGTTCAGGAGTAGGAGAGAGGAAAGCAAAAAAAACAGATTTCTAATGGAAAAGTTATGATTAGGTTCACTCTGAACAGGCTACCTCTGCATAAACCACATAGATGAACATAATTTGTTGAGGAAGAGTCAACACGGTTTTGGAAAGTGAAATCATGCTTCACCAATCTACTAGAATTCAACAAGCATGTGGACAAGGATGATCCAGTGGATGTAATGTACTTAGATTTTGAGAAAGCCTTTGACAAGGTCCTTCACCAAATGCTCTTATGCAAAGTAAGCTATAATGGGGAGATGCTTTTATAGATCAATAACTGGTTAAAAGATAGGAAACAAAGGGTAGAAATAAGTGGTCAGTTTTCAGAATGTAGAAAGGTAAATAGTGGTGTCCCCCAAGTGTCTGTATTGGGACCAGTCCCATTCAAGATATTCAGAAATGATCTGGAAAAAGGGGTAAACAGTGAGTGGCAAAATTTGCAGATGCTACAAAACTATTAAAGATAGTTAAGTCCAAAGCAGACTGTGAAGAGCTACTGAGGATCTCACAAAACTGGGTGATTGGGCAACAAAATGACAGATGAAATTCAATGCTGATAAATGCAAAGTAATGCACACTGGGAAACATAATCCCAACTATTCGTATAAAATGATGGGGTCTAAATTAGGTGTTACCCCTCAAAAAAGAGATCTTGGTGTCATTGTGGATAGTTCTCTGAAAACATCCACTCAATGTGCAGTGGCAGTCAAAAAGTGAATAGAATGTTGGAAATCTTTAGGAAATGGATCGATAATAAGACAGAAAATATCATATTGCCGCTATATAAATGCATGATACACCCACATCTTGAATACGGTGTGCAGATGTGATTGCTCCATCTCAGAAAAGATATATTGAAATTGGAAAAGGTTCAAAAAAGGGCAACAAAAATTATTAGGCGTATGCAAACAGTTTCTGTATGAAGAGAGATTAATAAGACTGGGACTTTTCAGCTTGGAAAAGAGATGATTAAGAGGGGATAAGACAGAGGTCTATAAAATCAATACTGTGGGGAGAAAGTAAATAAGGAAGTGTTATTTATTCTGGTGGAGTGGGATGGAACAGAGCAGAGCAGGGTGGGCTGAGGCTAGGTCGATTGCTAATGCCAGCACCAGGCCCCCTGTTAACTCCGCAGGCTGCCCTGGACCCCATGTCCGGAAGTGCAGGGCCTCCCAGAGTGGTTGCCCTATGGATGGGATGGCTCTGGGGGTCACCAAATGAAATTAATAGGCAGCAGGATTAAAACAAAGGAACAGAAGTATTTTTTCACACAATTGTAGGATATCAAGGTTGGAAGGGACCTCAGAAAATCATCTAGTTGAACCCCTCTGCTCAAAGCAGGACTAATCCCCAGACAGATTTTTGCCCCACATCCCTAAATGGCCCCCTTAAGGGGGGAATCTTACAACTTTGGGTTTAGCAGGCTAATACTCAAACCACAGAGCTATCCCTCCACCCTCCCTGAAAGTAGTTTTTCACCCCAGATGGGACTTGGGCCCATAATCTTTGGTCTAGAAAGCCAATTCCTTACCTATTGGGCTACTGGGGCTCTGAAATTCAACTTAAAGGTGCTACCTCGGCCCCAGCAAGAGTTGAACTCACAACACCTGGTTTATAAGGCCAGGGAACGTAACCACTGAGCTATGGAGCTGGAAGATGTTGTGAAGGCCAAGATTATAACAGGGTTCAAAAAAGAACTAGATAAGTTCATGAAGGATAGGTCTATCTGTGGCTATTAGCCACCATGGGCAGGGATGGTGTCTTAGCCTCTGTTTGCCAGAAGCTGGGAATGAGTGACCGGGAATGCATCACTTGGTGAATGCCAGTTCTGATTAGTCCCTCTGAAGCACCTGGCATTGGCCACTGTTGGAAGACAGGATACTGGGCTAGATGGACCTTTGGTCTGACCCAGTATGGCTATTCTTATAATAAGAAACACTTGGGCATTCTTGGTCCCTTTTTTCCATTCACAGTTTGATGTGTGATGACTATATTACTTTATTTATGTCTCATTACGTTATTAATGCCAGTGACCAGGAGTAGTTGAGAATAGCATTGCATGGTCCAGGAATATCAAAAAAAGCTGCATTCATGATATCTAGAATGAACAAAATGATTGTTCTTTGGAGGGGGAGAAAAAAGTTAAAGTAAACACGGGTTTGGCAAAAAGTTTTAGAACATAACATTAGCTTCCCTTTATATAGCAACATACATCTCAAAGCACTTCGCCACTACAAACACACAGCATCTTTGCAGGGAATCACCACTTATAGAGGACAGTGGTTAACTAAGGCCTAGTCTCCACTACAAGCGAGAAGGTGATTCCCTTGCTCGTGTACACATACTCGTGCTAGCTCTCATTGAGGTAGTGTGAGTATATATAGCAGCGTAGCCATGGCTCAGTCGTGCTGAGAACATACACATTGTTTTCAGGCAGGTTTGTACTCAGCCCACCTCAGTGGTGCTTCCGTTGCTGCTACCAGTGCTACTATAGCTACACTGCTATTTATACTTGTACTAGCTCTCTTTGAGTTAGCATGAGTTTGTGTACATGAGGAGGGGAATCACACCCCGCACTTGCCGGGCAGATGTAGCCTAATGTACAGCATGCTGTAAGATGTGAAGGACCAGAGATATATTTGGCTAAGAACACCAGGCAAACCTCTAGCCCAGTGAAAAGGGCCCTGGGATCTTTACTGGACAAACAAAATAGGGCAGAAAGGAATTCTTCCATTTATTGCCACATCAGAGGATTCTTCCACTGCCCACAATAAACTGTGTGGTACTCAGGAAATTCTAAAAGATTTGTGGTGGTGAAGAAAGCTGGAAGGATTTGGGATTTGAATTCAGGTGTAGTGCTAAAGTCAACTCCATTTAAGGTTTAATACATATTGAGGGCTATCATAAATAAATAACGAAATAAATCCTAGAGAGAACAAGTTTCCAGATAAGAGTTTTTAAGGCCTATATTGTGACAGTGATGGGCCTCTTCCCCTTGCACAGGCCTGTCACAGCTGCAATCCCTGCAATTGGAAAAACATCGGGACAGCTCTCTTGCAGCCTGATGCAACACCTGTTGAAATCAATGGGAGGACTCCCATTGGCTTAACTGAGTTTTGGATTAGTTCTTGTTGCCCAAAAGGTTCAAGAGGGAAGGTGGGGACATGACTTAGATGTTCCCTGTGCCCACCAGGCCACTTGATAACAGATTGCGTCCTGGAGAATAGTCCCTCCCCCATGCTTCCCATCGGACTATGAAATGTGCATTGCCCCTTAGTCAGGGTAGCTGTTAAATGCCACAGCATGGCCCTAATCAGGTATTAGGGGCTTGATCCTGCATCACTGAAGTCAACAGAAGTTTTGGCATTGATTTCAATAAAAATAGGGATGAGGTCCTCTATCTGTAAGTCTCCCTGAATCTTAAAATCAAAAGCACAAGGGAGACACACTGACAGTGAAGTGGAACTTTGGGGCTCTCTTTATCCCTTTCTATAGAAACCCATTCATAAATGGTCGAGTTCCTTTTGTGTGTTTGAAAATATGCTATATAACGTATCTTCCAATATGCAAAATTGGCTTCTTGGGACACAGGAGTGGTCATATCCCAATTTAGAATCTGAGGTTTGTCAGCCAGTTTCCATTTCCTTCCTTCCTAATTGCATTCCTAAATCCCTCCTGTCAGATTGAGAGGAATGCCCTGATATGGTCTCTTCCCTCCCTCTGAGCCAGGATGTTTCATTGCTTTTTAAAGAAGTACTTTTTCTTAGGTTATGCCTTTTTTCATGACTTGAACTTGTGAACTCTGGTTCTTTTTTCCACAGGTAACAATTAGGAATCTGCTGTAAATATATACTGAAATATAAAAATAATTGAATAGTATAATTATATTACTGCTACATGACAATGATATGAATACATAAAGATTGTACTGTAACTACATTGGAAGATAGCGTTAAATAGCAGCCCAATTATAACTATTTTCAGCCTCCTTCCTGTAATACATTTGAATTCTGGCTAAAATTTTACTAGACCTGTGGTAACTGTTACGTAGGCAATGCAAAAACTCATGGATTTTAGTTCTCGACCAGTTATATGAGAAAGCACAAATCGGTTGATTTTTAGCCTTTATAGTCATTAAAAGAGTTCATGGCCCTTTTTATACTAAGTTCTCTGTTTCACATCTCCTACAAAAGATGACACTTCCAGCAGCATACTCACATCATGTTGGGGCACTGGTCCATTCCTGACTCAGAGTAAAGTGTGTCATATACAGCACTACAGACAATCAGATACCACAGAGAGAACAGATAATTGATGTGGAAAGGAGAGCTCCCCAACCTCAGGCCCTGTTGTGAGTCATTTGTGAGGCCTTGTAGTCTTATTGGAAAACCTGGGAGGTGGGCGGGCACAAGCCCGCCCACTTCTAAAGGGCCTTCCCCCAGCCTAGTGGGAGGGACCACTGAACCCAGGGGCCAAATGAATGCGGGGAACAACTAATGAGAAAAACAGGGAAGGTGGGGATAGAGGGTTGGGGGTTCCCCTGGGAGGGGAGACCCAGATTGTGAGTTACTGCTTGGGGCACCGGGGTCTGGGAGGGACATGGGGGCCGGTGGCAGGTGAGACACTGGCCTGCAGAGAGCGCTCTGGGTTGGAAGAGCTAATTCCCAGGATGACCAGCAAGACGCGCCACGCTGGTGAGTCATTGCACTGCTACAGGCCTAACAAACAAGTCAGTTTTTGGTATCGTTTTACTTATCCAAAGTTAGGTAGAGCCATAATGGGCTTTTGTTCTTAAACACAGTAAAAGGCAAGTACCAAAGTATAGGGCTGGTGCCACAACTGCAACGAGAGGGGTCACTCAAGAGAAGGCTTAGCTGTTCAAAGAATTGGCAAATTTAGACCTTGGCAGCTGCCATGTAATGAAGGCTCAAAAGCCTTTACAAAGGCTCTAGTGAAACAGAAGCTACTTAAAAATAAATATATAAATAACTGTGCGTACTGAAGTGCTGGTTGTAGGCAGTGAAACTGGGAACATCAGAGGTTTGTCTCATAGCCAACGAGCACAGCCCTTAAAAGTCATTGCACGTCTTATAACTGTCACTACACTTTCTTTTTTTGGAGGCTCAGTAATGAAGTTACCCCTGTTATGCCAGCAGTCAGTCTGCTGGAGCTATTCATTTCAAACATTGACTATATTTGTACCTGAACATTTCTCTGCGGCCTCCTGTCTTATTTGAAGATGATTATTTGATGTCGGCCATCCTTCCTTTGATTTTTATTTTAAAAGATGTTCCTTATATCCCATGACCTTCCAAATGCTTGATTCATCAGGTGATACCAGGATGCAAAATACGGGACAATCAAAGTACACAGACTACAACATGTAAAAAAGTAGAACAATGAATGTATATGGCAATAAATAATTAACCTTCTTTAAAACAATTAAAGAAAAGCAGACATTACACCTTAAATATCCCTGTAGAATCACAATTTATTGTAGGACCATGTAATGCCCAGGTGTCTGAGGCGGGCTAGGCGGCAGTCCAGAGGAGTAGTCAAGTGAGTGTGATGGTTGGGTAGCTAGTAGGTCAATTCATAACAGAGACTGTACAGAGACATGGTCAAGGTTCTGACAGGGGTCAGTAGATGAAAGAACCAATCCAAGGGGCTGAGTCAGTGGGTTGGGGAAGTGAGGTTGGTCGAGGATGCAAGGCAGGGTCAGGCAAGGCACCAGGGCAACAAGACAGGATCAGGCAAGGCAAGGCAGTCTGAGGACCAACCAGCAGGCAATGGTCTGTTGCTCAGACAGCTTCCTCTTCCTGTTGGAGTCTTTAGATAGTCCAGGTACCCAATGAGAGTGTTGCTTGTCCATCCAATGAGGAGCCTGGTGTGTGGCTGCTGTGAGCCTGTAGGCCTTTACCACTAAGGCTGTTCATCAGGGGTACCAGGTCAGGGCATTGCTCTGGCATAGTGGCTAAGGTGGCAGCCTTAGGACCTAGCAGGCCTGGGCTCAATTACCAGAGTCCTGATGGACCATTCCTCTCAGGCTTCTGGGTCTTTAGCTAGTGTTTTCTCTACATCCCTTACTCTGGTTTTATTCTCATTTCACTTATTTCTATTCTGCATCTCAGTATCTTCATCTTCTTAGTTTTCATTTCATATAAACTCAGAGTATTAACTGATTATCATTAACCAATAGTCCATCAAATTGAAGTGCTAATACTTTAATTAAAGTTATGTATTTAGTATAAGGCTACACTATGGCTTTAAGGAACAGTTCTACATTGTGAGTGGAAGAGGCAGAATCTCTTCACTCATCTAGGAGCTGCTGGAGATTGCTTCACTCCATTATGTGACCTTATGTGAACTGTTTCTTTACGCTTGTAGCAGGATTTCAGGCAGAAAGAAGCTGAGGAAGGTTCAGGGCAGAAGCTCTGCAATGAAGAAGACAGACAGAGCGGCTTTATTAGAATAAGGAAAAACAGTATTATCCCTAAAGTCCCCTTTTCAGTATTTGAAGGAAGTGACTCTTTCAGTCACTCTTTCAGACTCTTTCAGCAAGTTGATTCAGTTTGGAACAGTACACGCTAAAGGAAAACAAAATGCCCACCCACAAGCAAAATACTGCAACAGCCTAATCTAAATGTGACTAATATATGGTCTCTAATCATTACTAAGCTGCAGAAACATCATCTAAATTCTGCCAATCCAGCAAAAATAACCCATAAATCATAGCATTCAAAAGACAGATAATAATCTAAGGTAAACCCTAGATTTTAAATTAGGGAGCAGGAATGTTCAGTTCAGTTCAGAATGAACAGATAACATAAATGATGAAAGAGACTTCAGCAAATAAAGTGAATACACCACACCTTTTCTAGTTTTATCTATGTCAGGTTTAATTCACAGATGCTCTGCACCTGGTGTAGTCACTTGTACCAATGGCAATTTGATTTTAAATGCTACCAGGTCAGAAACACTAATCTTTTACATGTACTTTGGGCTCACTTAGGTGTAAATGCCTGTACAAAAGTATAGGGCAATGGTTAATTGGGCCTGTCAAGTTTAAACAAGAAAAATGCATCTCCCATGATTAACCATTTCTGCAACAGCTTCAACACAGAGGGCCAATCCATGTATTTATGATGTGGCCCTTAATCCATTATTATTTGTTTTCTTATTGTTATTTTTCATAGAGAGCTGTTCCTGTTCTTTACATTTTGACCATTCTATGCTAATCTTGTTGAATTATTTTGGAATGTTATTCTCCAATTTCAAAAGAGAAGTGCTAGAAATGCAGAGAAATAATTCTCAAGTGCTCTAGACTCCCTCACATTTATTTAGAATCATGAATGCTTTTCTCCCTCATTTTGAAAACATTATCTCATGTTGTGTATCGATATTACAATAAATTCCATGGTTTACAGGAAATATTTTAATCTATATTGTACAATACTTTATACTAATGAAAATATTTGTGTAACATATTGGTGAGCAATACAAACGACTATTTCTATTTAAAACATAAATCTTTGTATGAGTTCAAATCATTTCTACTTACAGTCTAAGCTAATAAATATATATTTCGTGTCACTTTTTATTTACATCCTTTATATATGTTTATACATACAAGAAATACCTGACAATACCATGTTCTACTTAAAACAAAAACATGGAGCACAACTGAATACCTCATAATCCAGTGATTTTAACTGACTTCCTTCTGGGATCTTTGAAAAATGATCATAAATTCTTATTATGTGCAAAAACCATACTCCCCATAGTAGTAATTCCAAATAACAGTCAGAGTCCGGAGTACAACTAAACACCCAGGTGCTGTTCTCACAGTTTATTGGGCTGTAGCTAGTCTGTAGTTGTGTTTGTAAATCAGGAGCAAGATGTATTCATCTGCTGATTGTGATATTGCAACAATCACTAGCCTCAGATCTATCTCAGGCTTCCAGTTTATTATTCTCTGAGACAGTTCACTCTGTATCGGTGAGCATGCATGTTAGAGCACTCATGGTTTAAAGGGTTATGATAAGACCATCCCGTAACATCTGCAGAATGGGAGACTTGCTGCACACAGTATTCCAGGATACTGAGCCTGTCCCCAGAATTTCATGTCCAGAGGTCACACTACCAACAGCTGAGTTGAGAAAATATTTACCAAGCCTTGGATTGTACCCTCTACTTCCTGATCCAAACAGGATAGAAGCCTGGGTCTCATTTCGTTTTTCTGCTGCCATTAAGAGGGTGGCTACTGGCCAGCGGCTTTCTTGGAGAATGGACTTCTCAGCTCAGTGTGGCCTTGATTCCCAAAAGTGGGACCTCAAGCCACTACCACAGTGTAAATAACAAATAAGTAGTAAGGAAGAGGAGAAGAAAAAAAAATCTTAAATTAGTGAAAAGATTTTTTTAGATGTTTCTTTGAGATGTACTTATTTCTCAAGCTCTTTATCTCATTATTGAGATATGTTGTGTATATAAGCTCTCATAACACTTTGGCTTTCTATCACACTTTCTAAATTTAGACCATTTTTAACGTTTTATATAACACACACTATGTCCCCTCCGCCCTGCCTTCAACATATAGGAGATGAAAGTAACCATTTAGTATTACAGAGGTCAAAACCTAGCAGTCTAAGTTCTGCAGCAGAAACAACAGAAAGATAGATCAGCCTTGATCTTGTGGAGGTTTTGTGACAAGATGTAAGTAGCAGACAAGGAGACTTCCAGTTATGTAGACTGCAAGTATCAAAATGCTTTTCTTAACCGTGCATTTAGCAATTGCTGGGCTCTTCTGGAAGCATGGTTGTCTGCTCCAGTTTGGGATTTTTCAAAGTGCATTGCACACTGGAGAGAACAGTTGAAAGAAGTGTTAAAATTAGGGTGACCTGATGTCCCGATTTTATAGGGACAGTCTCGATTTGGGGGTCTTTTTCTTATATAGGCTCCTATTACCCCTCACTCCCTGTCCCGATTTTTCACATTTACTGTCTGGTCACCCTAGTTAAAATGGACTCAGGATGTTTGATCCACTCTTGTGAAGAGTTTTCAGAGCTTCTGTTCTGGCCTCATTTAATCTGTGTATTTCAATAACAAAATGCATCACAACTAATTTGGACAAAGTGGCATTTAAATTCTTATGGCATATAATCAGAAAAAAGCCCCAACACATGAAACGACAGATTGTGTGACCAACCCTCCTGCCTGTGCTGTGGATGGAGGAAAGTCACACTGCCCCAAATTACCATCTCTTAGAATGCTGCCCTTCTCTATGAACAACCAGTTCCTCAGGCATGACCCAGCCTCTTTGCATTGTTATATGCCCAGATGAGAATGTATAGGTTCCTGCATGCACTCAGATAGGGACATAACCAGTCTAGCCCCAAGTGCACAGCACCTTAAAAAAAGTTAACCACAAAAACATTATTAAAAGAAATAACGTTTTGGCAAAGACCAAAAAGGAGAAAAGTGCCAGACAACCCTTGAAATCATCTGGGGACTCATCTTTTGCTATCAATTTTACATGAGAATGGTCAGATACTGTGTGATGGGTGGGAGTATAAAATCCAAGATAGGTCGATAGACAGACCAAAGACATTCTTCAGTGAAACACCTGAGAAACACCTTGTACTTAGATATTCTCCCAGCCAATAAGAAAGTTACTCCCACCTCTAATATTCCAGGCAATAAATTGCAAAAGTTACATCATATTTCCCAAACAAAATACTATAAATTTAGGCCAAGATTTTCAAAATTGGGAGCCTGAAGTTATACCTTTATATCCATTTAAACACCTAAACAGGGATTTTCCAGTGGTGCTGAGCTCCTGCATTCCTACTGAAGTCAATGGGAATGCATGATACATGGCTTCCTCCCCACCATTTTTGGAAGAAGGTGGCTTCCTGGGGGATTCACAGAAGTACTGTACAGTCTTTAAGTGAGGATTATTAAGTTATAATTGTCCCAGCTCCTTATTCAGGAGCACAGAGGTGAAGATTTCCTGCACTCCCAAATCCTTCCCACTTCTGGAAAGGCCAGGGATATTTTAGCTTGGAGTAAGCAGCAGCTGTCTAAGTGTCAGTGTCAGAAAAGACGGGAAGTTTCTAAAGCAGAAACTACCTTAGCATTTTTGGGTATGCCTCTGAAAACTCTTCCGATACTCCTCATCCCCAAACATAATGTCCTGTTCCCCAGGATCACACCATTACTCGTAGCATCACACGGAGGTTCTGAGGAGTTTTAGTGAGATGATTCTTTGGAATACACCCAAATTTAATCGACTTATTTTACATAAAAGATGTAAAAGTGTGTGTGTGTGGGTGTGTGTGTGGACTCCCCTTTCTGAACAGAAAGATCCGTTCAGTCCCAGCAATCAGCTTACATCAAACCCATCTTCACATGGAAAAGGGCTAGAATGACAACGATTTTGGATCAGGAGTGGGAAATTAACATTTTTGAAGCTGTAAAACAACCACCTCAATTTAAATTTTCAGTGATAATTTGAATTAGTTCTTCTTTAATCTGAACCAGTTCATCAGTCCTTATTCCAACCTCTGACTTTCTGTTTGGTAGCACGGGGCCAGAAGTTGCACTGCTGAACTGCGTCTGTTCCCTTGTCTCCCTTGGTCTACTTCATTCTCCAGTTTAGTTAGTTTTATATATTAAGTCCTGTCCTCAACCCCATTGAACCCTCTCTATTGATTTTCTTTTTATAGACTTGCATGTTTCATATCCATGTAAGATTGTTTTTACAAGGATTGTGTTATTGACTTAGGTATACTACTTGGTGTAACTCAGGTGGTGTAAAGTAGTGCCATCTTGTGGTGATGATTAGTTTAATAAACATTTCCTCACTTTTCTGTTGGCCAAAAGGCCAACATTTTAAAGATCATCCACTAATTTTTTAAAAAGAACAGGAGTACTTGTGGCACCTTAGAGACTAACAAATTTATATGCATCTGATGAAGTGGGCTGTAGCCCACAAAAGCTTATGCTCAAATAAATTTGTTAGTTTCTAAGGTGCCACAAGGACTCCTGTTCTTTTTGCTGATACAGACTTAACACAACTGCTACTCTGAAACCTGTCACTAATTTTTTTGGTATTTCAATTTAGGCATCCAAAAATTGAGGTCCAAAACTGAAAGGTCACTCCTGAAAATTTTAGCCCAAGAAAACAATAAATTGCAGCTTCCCTGCTTACCAAAGAGTATGTTAAGAGATTTCCTTTTCTTTCATTTACCACAGTTCAATAAAATAAAGATATAAATTATCAAAGAGATTTTATAACTATTATTTTTTTAAAAGTTATTTGTAAGAATGTCATGGAAATGTGTTATGTTACCCATTGAATCTAACAATCTACCATGATAAAAATATGATGCAAGGAAAATAAATTCTCCATATAGATCAAACTTAAGGAATACATGTTAAAAAGGAAGGACAGGTTGTCAAAATACTTCACATATGATAACATACAAATTGTTGAAATACTCTTTTGCCTATCATTTATTTCAGAGATGTGGAACTATATGGCCTTTCTATTTCTTTATTGTTCTGTAACTATCCTAATAAGAACGAGGGCAGGTGACTTATCCTACTGTTTGTAAATGTAATGGACACTCATAATAATGATAGCAAAGTTTAAAACAAGTGACTGGTAATCTGGACTCTTGGGATTAGTTCTCGGCTCCTCATGAGCTTGGGAAAGACACATAAACTGGGGGTTTCAAACACATTCAGCTTTGGCCTAATTCTGCCCCAATACAATCACTGCTGAAACTCCCATTCATTTCAATGAGAGCACAGTTAGGCCAATGCTGAGTGCCTTGAAAATCCCACCACTGCCTATTTGTGCCTCCATTCCCCTGATCTGCAAAATGGGTGTAACACTTATCTGCTCCATGGGTTTCCTTAAACATTCATTAAATCTTGTAAAGTATTTGGATAAAAGCAGGGCCGGCCGGGGGGGGATGGGGACGGACAAGTGGGGCAATTTGCTCCAGGCCCTGGGCTCCGCAGGGGACCCCACGAGAATGGCTCAGGCTCCCGCCCTGGACCCAGCCCGCCCCGCCTCCCGGAGCCTCAGCGCACCCAGGAGCTTCGCTCCACAGCTGCGGCACGGCTCCGGCGCGGTCCCCGAGCTCACCCCGCTCAGAGCCGTGTGATAAGTGGGCAGGGCTGCGAGCTCCAGTGGGGTCTGAGTTCCCCCCACTCAGCCTAGAGCTCGCAGCCCCGCCCCCTTACCATGCGGCTCTGAGCGGGGCGGAGCTCAGGCCGCACCGGAGTCACGTCGCTGCTTTGGAGCGAAGCTGCTGGATGCGGTGAGGCTCCAGGTGAGTGGGGATCCAGGGGTAAGAGGCCGGGAGTCCTGAGGAGAGAGGGGGCAGAGTTGGGGGAGGGGGAGTTGGATCGTGGGCGTTCCGGGGGTCTGTCAGGACTCAGCGGGGGGATGGATAACGGTTGGGGCAGTCAGAGCACAGGGAGCAGGGGTGGGGTCCTGGGGTGGTGGTTGGGGGTGGGGCTGTCTGGGGGACGGTGAGGGGACGAGGAGCAGGATGGGTCAGGGATTCTGAGGGGGTTGGGCAGTCGGGGGCAGGAAGTAGGTGGGGATCAGATAGGGGGCAGGGCCAGGCTGTTTGGGAGGCACAGCCTTCCCTACTCTAAAGCTCATTCAGCAATTTGAGGCTTACAGAAGAGCCAAGCTGTTAGCTTTTCCATTAGAGCTACCATCCCTTTCACTTCTCAAATGCCAAATTATAGTCTATATTTAATTTCAATGCCATAGGGAGATTCATGTCAGGGGAGGGTAGCTTCATTTAAAATTAGCCACTGGGGAAGGGATCACATGAGAAGAGCAATATCCTTTCCAACCCTACCAAGGGAGAACCCCCACCCCTGCATTTCCTGAGGCTTCAGAGGGGTTAATTCAGTGGTTCTCAAACTTTTATACTGGTGACCCCTTTCACATAGCAAACCTCTGAGTGTGACCCCTCCCTTAGAAATTAAAAAGACTTTTTTATATATTTAACACTATTATAAATGCTGGAGGCAAAGTAGGGTTTGAGGTGGAGGCTGACAGCTCGCGACCCCCAGTAATAACCTTGTGACTTCTTGAGGGGTCGTGACCCCCAGTTTGAGAAACGCTGGGTTAATTTACTTTTAGCATCCTGTGTCCATTCACATGCATGTGCTATTTTGAGCATTTCAGATTTCACAACATAGGCTTATCCCAGATTCTGGAACAAGCTCAAATGCTCAGTTTGTGGAGTATGTACATAAGCTTTACTAAAGACAAACCCACAGTAACCATGTCCAGCTTGTGAGGAACCCCATGGAGCCAGTCTCTAGGAAACAAATAAATGCATGGAGATTATGTCCATTAATGTCTATTAGCCAGGATGGGTAAGGAGTGGTGTCCCTAGCCTCTGTTTGTCAGAGGGTGGAGATGCATGGCAGGAGAGAGATGAATTGATCATTACTTTTAGGTTGACTCCGTCTGGGGCACTTGGCATTGGCCATTATCGGTAGACAGGATACTGGGCTGAATGGACCTTTGGTTTGACCCAGTATAGCTTATCATCTTATGTTCTAACCTAAATGACCCCAAAGTTATGGAGACAGATATGAGTCAAGGAAGCCAGCAGAGTATCAGAAACCTGGAAAAATCCCTGACTGGATAGGCCCAGGCATTTGGTCACAAGCTGAGGTGGTTCAAAAGTTTTAGATTTTTTTATAAGCAGATTTTTTTAATTGTTTTTTTAAACTATCAAACACAGTAAGCAGCAAATATTTGGCCACACACTTCTGAAACTCCAAACCATATTCAGATTTTGGCAGACTAATTTCAGCTTTTCAATTGAAAAACCACAATTAATTTTGAAGGAAAGCAGACATTGTCAGTGATTTTTTTCTGCTTTTTAAAAACCCCTAGTTTTCGTTCCAGAAAAAGTTTTGATGGAAAATATTTGTCCAACCCTTTTAATGAGCTTTAGCGCCTTTTAGCACTAGCTGATGCTGAGAACCAGTGATACCCTGTAAAGAAGTTTGCTCAAAACTGGGTTTGTGCTAAGATGCAGAAGGTTATTTTTTCCCAGGGCCGCCTGTGGGTGCGGAGCAAGTGGGACAATTTTCTCCAGGCCCTACAGGGACTCCCACGAGAATATAGTATTGTATAGTATTGCACTTTTTTTTATGGAAGGGGCCCCCAAAATTGCTTTGCCCCAGGCCCCCTGAATCCTCTGGGTGGCCCTGGATAAAAGATGTTAGAGAGATGCAAATATTATGCTTCCAATATCCTATTTTAATTGCTGAATGTCTAGTCAGTTACTGTTCAACTGGAGAGGTTTTGGGGTAGAAAACAGAGATATCTCTATCATGTGTAGTCTATTGAAGCCGTTATAATATTAATAAATACTAGCTTAAAATAAACTCTACACAGTAGTAAGTAGTAACTAAATAGTTACTATTTTTGCATCTCATCTCTGGGGGTATAATTGCTTCAACCACAATATTACATGGATAACATAGATGATAATAAAAGGAGAGTGTACCTTTCATTATCACGCCCATGCTTGTAGCAGCACAGAGAACACCACAGGGTGGTTTATATTTCCTCTCAATATGTAGGTGTAGTGCAGGGGTAGGCAACCTATGGCACGCGTGCCGAAGGCGGCACACGAACTGATTTTCAGTGGCACTCCTGACCACCAGTCCGGGGGGCTCTACATTTAAATTTAATTTTAAATGAAGCTTCTTAAACATTTTGAAAACATTATTTACTTTACATATAATATATAACAAAACTATTATTGTAGGTTTATAGAGAGAGACCTTCTAAAAAAACATTAAAATGTATTACCGGCACATGAAACCTTAAATTAGAGTGAATAAATGAAGACTCAGCACACCACTTCTAAAAGGTTGCCAACCCCTGGTGCAGTGTATTGTTCCATGTCTATTGCCTCATTACCTTAAATGGAATTACAGAAGCAAGTTGCTCACACAGGAAGATCAGCTTCTTGCATCTCTTTCTGTATCTTAACATTTTCAAAAGCCATTTCTCCTGGAGCACAGTAGCAATTACATGCGGCTATCTGGTGTATTGTAAAAGTAAATGACTCCAGTGCTACCAATTTAATGCTTCAGGTACTGGTGATATAAGAGATGCTTGTACTGTATACTCCAGCCGTCCATACATTATTGCTTACTAGGCCAATTGGTCTTCAAGCATAAGCTACATTTCTGTGCTTGAAAATGACTGAATATTTTTATTCAAGCGTTCAGAAAAATATCACATGAGAAAAAAGCGTTCCATTTTTTAGCCCAATAGGTAAAAGTTATAAGAAACTGAAAAGGACCCTTTAGAATGAAAACATTTATGCACCTGTAGCTATAGGTATTGCTATACACTCCACATAAAATAAGAAGGCTGAAGTGTTTAATGCCTGTTTTTCAACAATTTGTATGTCCTGCACTTTGACAACCTTTTTTCTTTTTAGCAAGTATACCTATTATTTAATGCCTTCAGTTTTCACTAAAAAGGTAAATTGTAACCAGATACTTAACACAATTAATATAAACAACAAAGGGAAAGGAATGCAAGCCAAAATAAGGAAAAAGGTTAAAAAATATTTAGATAAGTTAGATGTATTCAAGTCATCAGGACCTGATGAAATTCACGCTTAGGTAATTAAGGAACAAGTTAAAGCAATTTCAGAACCATTCTTTGAGAACTCATGGAGGAAAGGTGAGGTCCCAGAGGACTGGAGAAGGGCAAACAGTACGCATCTGGAAAAAAGGAGGACCCAGGGAACTATATTCCAATCAGCCTAACTTTGATACCTTGAAAAAATACTGACACAGGTTATTAAACTACCATTTGTAAGCACCTAAAGGATAACAGGATTATAAATAATAGCCAACATGGATTTGTCAAGAATAAATCATGTCAAACCAACATCACTTCCTTTTTTCCACAGAATTACTGGCCTAGTGTGGGAGAAGTTGTAGATATGATATATCTTGATTTTAGTGAGGCTTTTGATACAGATCCACATAACATTCTCATAAGCAACCAAGGTAAATGTGGTTCATATGAAATTACTATAAGATTTCTTATAGTCCAAAACCAGTGATCAATTGTTTTCCACGTCCAGTGAAGGTAGGACAAGAAGAAAACAGCTTAATCTGTAGCAAGGAGATTTAGGTTAGACATTAGGAAAAAGGGCTTTCTAACTGTAAGGATAGTTAAGATCTAGCATCAGCTTCTAATGGAAGTTGTGGAATCCACCTTATTGGAGGATTTTAAGAACTAGTTGGATGAACACCTGTCAGAGACTGTCTAAGTTTACTTAGTCCTGCTTCTGCACAGGGGGCTGGACAAGATGATGTCCTGAGGTCCTTCCTAGCCCGAGATTTCTATCCATTTAAGTGTAAACAGGTTTTTTTTTTTTGCGTCTTTAAGATAATGCTATTATCACTTCTGAATTACATGCAAAAACAGATAAATTAAGAGAAATAATTGATCAAATTACCTCTTCTGGGGACAGTGCAACTCTTTTCAAATCTTTGGTTGCCAATCACCTATCTTTTATCCTTTATAACTTCGCAGACTTAGCTACACGGACGAGGTAACTTGATAAACCATCTATTCTATACCCCTAATTAAAACATTGTCATGCATAAATCACAATAACTAATCAAAATGAATACATTTTTGCTTATCATGCTAAAACTTACTTTTATCTGATTCAGGTCATTCCTGTCATTTATTCTCTGCTGTCAAGCCAGTTGGTTTCATCCAGTTGTTTTTAATCTTACTAGTCTGTTTTTGTGGCCTTGGGGTTTTGCTTATTAGCTTGTCTTGCTGAGGGACAGTACATACCTAATAATTCCTTGCTAGCACTCTGTTGCTGCCTGCAATATACACAGACCAAAATTTTACAAATAAGATACACAACCCAGGTTTCAGGTTCACATAACACTGAAGCTTTTTCAGCTGAGTTCCAAAATGCTGCATCAGCAGACACACATACAAATGCAAGAATTCCTTTCTATTTTTTTAAAATACTATATACAATATTCATTTCTCCAACAATACTATTTAGTATATATTTGACTAACACAATTCATTACACAGTTTTCTAACAATTCTGTTACATTCAGATATGCACTTTTTTTTGGTGTGCTCACAATAAAACTCTAAACAGAAATAATTTATTCATAAATTCATTCATAAATAAAATGTGTGTGCTACTGATCCCCTCCAATGTAAATCCCATGGAAGAGGGAAGGTTACTAGGGCAATTTTTGGTTAATATTTGCTGTAATCCAGAGGGATCAACCTGAGGTATGTTTTGTGGGTATATAGATGGGGCAGGTGTGTTAGTTTTCAGCATTTCAAAGACATTCCAAAGTCCATAGGGAAATCCTACAGATCTCGGACTATCCACATGAAGCTACTCCCTAGGATTTTCTCTTCATTAGACATCCCTTATGGCTATTGGCTCCCAAGCTATGCCTGCTCCCCCACATCAAGTTGATCTCTGCCTACTTTGGTAAATGAATCTGTATTTAATAAAAATAAATAATTACTGGACATTGGAATAAAATTACATAGAAAGAACACACCGAAACAAGCTTTCTTTTAAAATTAAATAGCTGCAGAGATTCCTCAGGTACCCCAAGTAACTTGGAGAGAAACAGAACAAAATAGAGTTTATGAAAATTGCAATCTGACTGGTCTGGAGCATCTGAAAATATTTTGTAAAATATGTAGAACAGTCTGGTGCAGTTGTTCTTAGCTGAAGCGCCTTCTGCAGATAAGGGCCTGTTTTGCCATGAGATCCCACTGATGGCAGCAGGAGTTGCATTTGTCTCTATGGGAAGATATCTTCCCTTGCTGGCTGAGAACATAACTAGAAAAATTCCATTCAGATTGCAAATTCTGGTGAGCAGTTACTCCCACAAGTAGTTCCATTAAAGTCACTACTCATGTGACTAATGCCTCACCAGAATGAGTAAGGGATTCACAACTTAGCCATAAATGAAGCTGTTCCGAGTGGGAGTAAAAAAATAGACTTATGAATCTTGGAGAATGTTCTAATGTCAAAATTGCTTTTTCAAGACTCATTATTATTTTTTTTTCACTTTGTAAAAGGTCAAAGAAAATTAAAGGTGCAAGAGAAGCATCTGGCTAAGTGAATAATGAAGGTCAAAACAGCAGTAGCTTCTGAAAGGGACAAGAGAAATACTTGGGATAATGAAGGTTTTGCTGCTATTTGTGATGAATCATACAAAAAGCAATTTGTCTTCTGTATTTGGGGGAACAGAATTTAAATGAAAGTTCCCAACAACACGCTGGAAGAAGAAAAAAAATTCAATGCACTTAAACCTTGTAGTCTTTCCACAACCTCCATTAAACATAAATTCCTGAATTATGTGAACCTTTTAAAAAATCTGATTTTACATCATCTGCATCCTTTCAAGGTCTTCCATAGTGCAAAAGGCTACTTGCATACTTTTATTTTATTGCGGTTTAAGTGCAAGTACAGATTCTGCTTTGTAAATCATTATGCAACATTGAATGTGATGTTGCCAGTGTAGCGTTTATTAGGACTGCACTAGTGTTCCTTATTTAACTTCATCTAGGTACTCAAACTAAAAAGTGCTGATAGATAATCTAATTGTCCCTGACAGTTAAACCCCACAGAGAAGCAGATTGACACTGTTTGGTGTGATTAGTGGGAGATTGTTCCTCAGCTTCAGCAAAGCTTTTGTCATGTACCCAACAGTATTCTTCCCAGCAGGTAAAAAAAGTATGGATTGGATGAATGGACTATAAAGTGGATAGAAAACTGGCTAGATTGTCGAGCTCAATGGGTAGTGATCAACAGCTCGATGTCTAGTTGGCAGCCAGTATCAAGCGGGGTGCCCCAGGGGTCAGTCCTGGGGCTGGTTTTGTTCAACATGTTTATCAATGATCTGGATGATGGGATGGATTGCACCCTCAGCAAGTTCGCAGATGAGACTAAGATGGGGGAGAGGTAGATATGCTGGAGGATAGGGATAGGGTCCAGGGTGACCTAGACAAATTGGAAGATTGGGCCAAAAGAAAGCTGATGACGTTTAACAAGGACAAGTGAAGAGTTCTGCACTTAGGATGGAAGAATCCCATGGACCACGACAGGCTGGGGACTGACTGGCTAAGCAGCAGTTCTGCAGAAAAGAACCTGGGGATTACAGTGGATGAGAAGCTGGATATGAGTCAGCAGTGTGCTCTTGTTGCCAAGAAGGCTAATGGCATATTGGGCTGCATTAGTAGGAGCATTGCCAGCAGATCAAGGGAAGTGATTATTCCCCTCTATTCGGCACTGGTGAGGTCCACATCTGGGAGTACTGCATCCAGTTTTGGGCCCCTACTATAGAAAGGGTGTGGATAAATTGAAGAAAGTCTACCAGAGAGCAACAAAAATGATCAGGGGCTGGGACACATGACTTACGAGGAGAGGCTGAGAGAACTGGGCTTTTAGTTTGCAGAAGAGAAGAGAAGGGAGATTGATAGCAGCCTTCAATTACCTGTAGGGGGGTTCCAAAGAGGATGGAGCTCGGTTGTTCTCAGTGGTGGCAGACGATGGAACAAGGAGTAATGATCTCAAGTTGCAGTGAGGGAGGTCTAGGTTGGATATTAGGAAACACTATTTCATTAGGAGGGTGGTAAAGCACTGGAATGGCTTACCTTGGGAGGTGGTGGAATCTCCATCCTTAGAGATTTTTAAAGCCCAGCTTGACAAAGACCTGGCTGGTATGATTTAGTTGGGGATTGGTCCTGCTTTGAATAGGGGGTTGGACTAGATGACTTCCTGAGGTCTCTTCCAACTCTAATCTTCTATGATTCTATTAAATAATTGTTAGAAGAACACAGCAAGCATAGAAAGAACAAAGGTGTTTTTTTTCCTAAAGTACAATGTGGTGGGGTTATCGTCAGAGTGGCTAAGAGTTGTGCCCTGTATTTGGTTGTTCAGGGTCTGCTTAACATTAAACAGGAAGTGCTGGCAAGTTGCACATATTACCATAGGAGAGATGCAACTTCATGCTCCAAGATAGTGCCATTTGAATTCCACATGGCTGCATATCGTTCACAATAAGAGTGGAAGGATGGTATAGAGGTTAGGGTGCTGTGCAAAGACCTGGATCAAATTCCCCGTTCTTACATGGATTTCCAGTGTGACCTTATATAAGTCACTTGGGTCAATATACTTGGACTCATGGGGCTTGCACTACTGTGCTTAAAAATAGCTGTGGAGACAGTGTTTTTAAGTTGCACCATGGGCTCTGAAGTGCTTCCCCCATCATGCTTCAAAGCCCAAACTCCAGTCCAACACCTACACAGCTATTTTTAATGCTATTAGTGCAATCTCCCACAAGCCCAACCCAGACTTGAAGCCTTGCTGCTGCAGGTTGTGTAGCTGTTCCCTTAGGCGCCTAACCCTCAGATTTAGATGCTACTGCAATCCATAAAACCCCTGCCTAAGTTTTTGCAGTAAAAGTCCCCTACATACTTAAGTTTCTGCCTTGAGGCAGGCATCTGGATGGCTTTCTTGCACCTAAACCCTGGTATGATCCTCAACCCACATGGAGATAGACCTTGCCTCACCTAGCTGACCTATGGACCCCAAGCTAGTAGACATTTTCCCAGCACCCCAACTCCACACAAAATGAAGACAGAAGATTATATTTCTCCTAGTTCTTAGAGCACTTATTGGGATGTGGGAGACCCCAGTTCTACTCTTGCCTCTGTCTGATAAGGAGTAGGGGTTTCCCACTTCTCAAGTGGCTGCTCTAACACTTGCACTACAAAGTCGCTCTTGCTTTGGCAAAATGCATAGATAATAATTTAATACACAGTGGAACAACATTAATAAAAGAGAGATTGAGAGAACCTTCTGTCAGTGTATCAGGGATGGGAAACCCCAGTTCACATCCCTTCTCCTCAGCAGGCAATTGAACTCAGGTGTTTCTCGTCCTAGGCTAGTACCCTAACCATTGGACTAAAAGGATGACACTGCTTCCTTCTCCTAGCCCTTATGCGTGGAATTAGACACACTCTGAGCATATCAACCAGATCAGGCCCTGCAAAAATGATAGTTGAGGCACTGCCTATCTTCACCTTGTTTGAGGTTTGCACTGGTGCTTAGACACGAGATAAGAGTCCTAGAATGAGGGAGCACTGCAAATGCCCAGAGGCAGAAACTTAGGCATCTAGTAGACTTTTAAAGTGAAAATTTAGGCAAGGCTACCCAGAGGATTTGGGGGGGCTGGGGCAAAGCAATTTTGGGGGCCCCTTCCATAAAAAAAAAGTGCAATACTATATAATACTATATGCTCATGGGGGTCCCTGCGGGGCCTGGCGCAAGTTGCTCCACTGTCTCTGCACCCACGGGCAGCCCTGGGTAAAATAAACCTTCTGCATTACAGCACAAACCCAGTTTTGAGAGAACTTCTTCACAGGGTATCACTGGTTCTCAGCATCAGCTAGTGCTAAAAGGCACTAAAGCTCATTAAAAGGGTTGGACAAATATTTTCCATCAAAACTTTTTCTGGAACAAAAGCTAGGGGTTTTTAAAAAGCAGAAGAAAATCACGGACTGTCATAAGTAGATAGGTAAGGTAAGGGTTAATTTTCTTTTGCCTGTAAAGGGGAACCAAACACCTGACCAGAGGACCAATCAAAGAACTGGAGTGTTTAAAAGTCAGGGGCGGGAATTTGTATACTCAGGGTCTTTGTTGTTTCCTCGGCTATGAGTAAACAAGCTTTTCTTCTAACTCCATCTTATCTCAAATATTCTACTAAAAGTCTGTGAGTACAAAGGGAAACAAAGTAATTCGGCTATGAGGAGCTTTGTGTTGTATTTACAGATGTGGATGCTGGGTCTTTTGTTGTCCTCGGCTATGGGTAAACAAGTTTTCTTCTAACTCCATCTTATCTCAAAGTTTCTCCTAAACATCTGTGAGTACAAAGAAGCAAAGTATTCGGCTATGATGAGCTTTGTGTTGTATTTCAATGTATGTTAATTTGCTGACTGGTTTAATCGGGCGATCTTTTAAATCAGACTGTTTATTTCTTATTTTCTTATAAGCAAGAGCCTGTATTGAGTTTCTTATGCAAGATTATTGTTTTGTATTTTCTTTCTTTTTATATAAAGTTCTTTTGAAAACTGGTGGGGATTTCTTTTCCTAGTGAGGCAAAGGGAAGGGAAAAGCCAGGCTGTGGCTATTTTCCTATTGTTTCCAGGGAAAGAGCGGGCTACGGGGAAGAGAAAAAGATCATCTCTGTTCTCTTGGTTTTGAAGTTTTCTCTAGTTACTGCTACGAGACCAGGGAGGGGGAATCCTTGTGTGCTAGCTGTGATTAGCTTGAATGCATAGCCTCGGGGACGCTAGATTGCCTCTCCGCGTTGTATTCAAAGAGTGAAGTCTAGTCTCGCACCGGCTAACCCAGGGAAGGGGGGAAGCTGGGAGAGAAGAAGGGAGACCCAGGGCTCTGGGTCTTGGGGGTCCCCAGGGAAGGTTGGGGTGACTCGGGGGGGTACTAGGAACCCAATAGTCCTAGTGGTGGCAGCGAGAAAATATCCAAGCAGGTAGTGAGCTTGGGAGTTTCAGGTAAGCACCCAGATTTTGGACGCTAAAGTCCAGATCTGGGACAGGGGCTTATAACAACGGACAATGTCTGCTTTCCTTCAAAATTTGTCATTTTTTTTTAATTGAAAAGCTGAAATTAGTCTGCCAAAACCTGCATATGGTTTGGGGTTTCAGAAGTATGTGGCCAAATATTGCTGCTTGCTGTGTTTGATTGTTTAAAGAAACAATAAAAAATCCAAACTTTTGAACCACTCTAGTTGTGACCAAATGCTAAGCCCATCCAGTCAGAGATTTTTCCAGATTTCTGATACTCTGCTGGCTTCCTTGACTCATATCTGTCTCCATAACTTTGGGGTCATTTAGGTTAGAACATAAGAACAGCTATACTGGATCAAACCAAAGGTCCATTCAGCCCAGTATCCTGTCTACCAACAATGGCCAATGTCAGTGCCCAGACGGAGTCAACCTAAAAGTAATGATCAATTCATCTCTCTCCTGCCATGCATCTCCACCCTCTGACAAACAGAGGCTAGGACACCACTCCTTACCATCCTGGCTAATACATTAATGGACTTAACTCCATGCATTTACTGTTTCCTAGAGACTGACTCCATAGGGTCCCTCACAAACTGGAGACAGTTACTGTGGGTTTGCTTTAGTAAAGCTTACGTACATACTCCACAACTGAGCATTTGAGCTTGTTCCAGAATCTGGGATGAGCCTATGTTGTGAAACTGAAATGCTCAAAATAGTACATGTATGTGAATGGACACAGGATGCTAAAATTAAATTAACCCAGGGGTTCTCAAAGTGGGGTCAGGACCCCTCAGGGAGTCACAAGGTATTACTGGGGGTCGCGAGCTGGTCAGCCTCCACCTCAAACCCCACTTTGCCTCCAGCATTTATAATGTGTTAAATATATAAAAAAGTGTTTTTAATTTCTAGGGGGGGGGTCGCACTCAAAGGTTTGCTGTGTGAAAGGGGTCACCAGTATAAAAGTTGAGAACCACTGAATTAACCCCTCTGAAGCGTCAGGGATTGCAGGGGAGGGGTTCTCCTTGGTAGGGTTGGAAAGGATATTGCTCTTCTCATGTGATCCCTTCCCCAGTGGCTAATTTAAATGAAGCTACCCTCCCCTGACATGAATCTTCCTACGGCACTGAAATTAAATATAGATTATATTTTCGCATTTGGAAGTGAAAGGATGGTAGCCCTAATGGAAAGCTAACAGCTTGGCTCTTCTGTAAGCCTCAAACTGCTGAATGAGCTTTAGAGTAGGAAGGCTGTGCCTCCCAAACAGCCTGGCCCTGGCCCCATCTGACGGCTCCCCGACTGCCTGCTCCCTCTCAGAATCCCTGACCCATCCTGCTCCTCATCCCCTCACCGTCCCCCAGAGACTCCCACCCCCAACCACCACCCTGGGACCCCACCCTGCTCTCTGTTCCCTGACTGCCCCAACCCCTAATCACCCCCCCCGAGTCCTGACAGACCCCCGGAACACCCACAATCAAACCCCCCCTTCCCTGTCCCCTATCTGCCCCCCCAACCTCTGCCCCCTCTCCAGGACTCCCTGCCCCTTGGCCCCCCCGGCCCCTTACTCGCGGCTCCCCCCTCATCCGGAGCCTCACTGCATCCAGGAGCTTCACTACACAGCAGTGGTGTGATTCTGGCGGGGCCTGAGCTCCGCCCCGCTCAGAGCCGCGTGTTCAGGGGACAGGACTGCAACCTCCAGGCTGAGCGGAGGGAACTCAGGCCCCGCTGGAGCTTGCAGCCCTGCCCCCTTATCACGCAGCTCTGAGCGGGGCGGAGCTCAGGAACCCCACTGGAGCCATGCCGCAGCTGTGGAGCGAAGCTCCTGGATGCGCTGAGGCTCTGGGTGAGGGGCAGAGACCGGGGCGGAAGCCTGAGCCATTCTCGTGGGGGTCCCTGTGGAGCCCGGGGCGGGGGAAATTTCCCCACTCCCTCCCTCCCCCGGGTGGCCCTGAATTTAGGTGCTGCATGAGTTTAGGCAGCTTATAGAGTTAAGTGGCAGTCGAGCAAGAATTTTGTGAATTTCAGGAGCATCTAAATCTGGGCTTTAGGAACATAAGACCCTTTGTGGATCTGGGCTTTAGTAGTCAGAAATCAGTCTTCTAGTGGTAGTCATTTCCAAATTTGGAGGAAGGTGATTTTTTGTTGTTTAATGGTTATTTAAAATAAATGCAGTTTGCCATTTGTTAGTGTTGATATCTGGAATACTCCAGCAGTACCACTGACACAAAAAAGAAAATTAGAGAGAGGAGGGCTGAGTCGTAGCAATTCTTATTGAACCCATCACAGGTTATTATTTTTTATTTCTGAGGAGAAATGAGTCCAAGATCAATATAGGATGTATAGATTCTTAATATTTTACTTATGATAGCCACAAGATCAATAGAGTACTTGGCTGCCATACCATGACCTCTTAGGAAGTAAAACTGAATAAATGGAGATTGAGAGCTTTCTAAGAGCTGGAACCTTGATTTTTTCAGAGTAAGTCTGAATTTATTCCTGTCCCATATGAAGTCTTTCAGTTCTTCCATATGATAAAATGAGATTAGTTGTACCAAGACAGGATAATCAATCAGGAAGGCAATACTTGATTAAGAACAAATATAAATAATTTACAGAGAGAAGGGAAATTCTCCTCTGGAATATCCATTATATTTAAAAGGAGGACTGAACTAATTCTGTAGGACCTGAAGTGCAAGTTGACGGCTTTCCACTGAGAAGACAAGGGCAGAAGACACAGTCAGATGAAGTCTGGAAGTGGATAGTCATGACTGATTTTTTTTTTCCCCCCTCAGGGAAATTTCTAGTTTAATGTTCCTATGACCTTTATTAATTTGAAATAAGCAGCCACTTCCAGTAGCCTCCTTATCTCTGAGTTGAGTCTGCAGGATTCTTATAACAGTCCCTCTTGCTGTTGGGGTGCGCTGTCCTTTTAGCTCATTGTTGCTGGTGTTGTGAGACTACAGTCCTGCAATATCCCTTTTTGGCTTTCTTCCCTGGGATGCCTCTATTTTTGCTGGGCATGGGATAGGAGGTGTCAGTCTAAAGCATTAATTGGGTCTGCAATACAGTATAGTGGCACTATCTCCCTATTCCCACATCCTATTTGCATATCTTTTCTCAAACGTAGCAGTAGCACTGTCTTTACTGTGTGTATTGAAAACAGCCTTTGTTCGGTGAACTGATGGGCTAGGGTGGGACTGTCATTGTGACAAACTGATACTATTCTGGACAAATCAAGTGAAATTAAGATAAACTTCACTGAATTGACCTAAACCTTATTGAATTAGGTTTAGTACATTTGGTGCCCATTATATTAAAAATGGTTTCAGAGTAGCAGCCGTGTTAGTGTGTATCTGCAAAAAGAACAGGAGCACTTGTGGCACCTTAGAGACTAACACATTTATTTGAGCATAAGCTTCCGTGGGCTACAGCCGACTTCATCGGACGCATAGAATGGAACATATAGTGAGGAGATATATATATATATACACACACATACAGAGAACATGAAAAGGTGGGACCAACTCTAAAAGGCTAATTAATTAAGATGAACTGTTGTCAGCAGGAAAAAAAAAAATTTTGTAGTGATACCTACACATTTTGAGACAGAATTTTTTGGTTTGTTTATTGGTAGTTACTAGAGCTGGTGGGAATTTTCTGATAGACTGTCTTTCCATCACATTTCACAGACACGTAGATTTAATCCTAATTGTATTTTGGACAAAACCCTAAAAAATTAAAGAACAGAGCATTGTGTTTCACAAAATTTCAATTTTTCCATTGCAAAATGGCTTTTTGTTTCATTTATTTATTCTACATTAGAAATATGAAATTTAAAAATCTATTAAAAGCAGAAGAGTGTTTCAATCTACCTGAACCCAACTCTTTTGTTTCACGGGAAATTTTGAAATCTTTGCTGGTTTCACAATTGGGTCAGCCAGATTTCCTCTTGGGAGAACCTGGAGCTCTGCCACATCATCAGACAGTCCAGCATGCTGTGCCAAGCCAGCTCCATTGGCAGGTACACATGAAAGGTAATGACCCCATTTTCAACCCATTCCCCTTTCAGTAGCTAGCACTCATGGGATGCTAACTAGGAGCAGGGGCTATGCCTTTCCACTTTAGATTCTGGCCACCTCCTGCAGAAGGTTGGAAGAGATTGGAGAAAAGTCTTTTACCTTCCTCCATCCTCTCTGCATGCTACAGAGTCTGACACACAAAGAGTATGATACCTTAATTTGATTACTTTTCATTCTAACACTTCAGCTACAATATGTAATGTGGTGACATGCAAGTGTTTAATAGTATATACCGTGTTTGGAAGCAGGTGGCAAAATGCATTTCAGCTGCATATTTGGGAATAAAATGAGAATTTATGTGGATATTTATACAAAACATTGTGTGTACTTGTGGGTACAGCCTGCTTTTCAGTCTTTGAGATCAATTTCTCTTTGTTACTGTTAGTAAATGCAAACATTGTCCAGCAGATGGTGCTCGTTGCTAGGGGGAAAAAAGGGGAGGAAAAGAAAAAACCCACTTTTTCTGTTTGCTGCAAAATCCTGTTTATATTCTCCTTTTAATTAACAATTATTTGGATGTCATTTTTATGATTCACCATCACTCCATAGCTAGTGTTACAATGTCTTACACAACCAGTCATAAGAAGATGTGGGTCTGTTGTTGCTGATTAGCTGCTGAAAGCTCTTTGACAGACTTATCAAGGGCATCATGTGGACTTTAGACTGCTGCAGGGACTCTCATAAAGAAAAATCTGTCATTATGCAAGCTGAAAGCATAAGAAAGCACATGCTTAAGACCAGATTTTTAAAGCTACAATCATGGGCACTCAGATTTTCACATTTAAAAAATCTGGCCCTTAATTTAAATGTCATAGAAGGCCTTTAAAAACGTCTTGCTGTGTTTTAGAATATTAGTTATGCTACACTAAACAATACTTATGACTTACTATATGTAGAATTGCACATCTTCGTACCATTTTGGAAATATTGACATATTAACCCTCAGAACATGCCTGTGAAATGTTAAATACTAAGCCCACTATGGTTCATATTTGTGATTAGCTTATTTCCCATTAGATTAGCTGTTATATAGAATCATAGACCTGGAAGGGACTTTGAGAGTCATCCAGTCCAGACCCTGGCACTCATGGCAGGAGTATTATCTAGACCAGGGGTCAGCAACCTTTCAGAAGTGGTGTGCCGAGTTTTCATTTATTCGCTCTAATTTAAGGTTTCGTGTGCCGGTAATACATTTTAACGTTTTTAGAAGGTCTCTTTCTATAAGTCTATAATATATAACTAAACTATTGTTGTACGTAAAGTAAATAAGGTTTTTAAAATGTTCATAAACATCATTTAAAATTAAATTAAATTAAAATGCAGAGCCCCCCGTACCGGTGGCCAGGTATGTGAGTGCCACTGAAAATCAGCTCACGTGCAGCCTTTGGCACGCATGCCATAGGGTGCCTACCCCTGATCTAGACCATCCCTGAGAGGTGTTTGTCTAACCTGCTTTTAAAAATTTCCAGTCATGGAGATTCCACAACCTCCCTAGGTAGGGTGACCAGAGGCCCCGGTTTTATAGGAACAGTCCTGATTTTTGGGGTATTTTCTTATATAGACACCTATTACCCCTCACCCCAATCCCAATTTTTCACACGTGCTTTCTGATCACCCTAACCCTAGGCAATTTTTTCCATTGCCTAACTACCTTGGCAGGAATTATTTCCTAATGTCCAACCTAAACCTTCCTTGCTGCAATTTAAGCCCTTTGCTTCTTGTCCTATCCTTAGAGGTGAAGGAGAACAATTTTTCTTTCTCTTCCTTGTAACAACCTTTGATGTACTTGAAATATTTATTTTATATATATATAAACGGGATTTGAGAGCAAATGGGGAAGTGACAAGTAGATTCTGAGAAGGTTGTATGCTGGCCCCGTCTCACAGTGTAGTGAAGAGAAGGTCATCATGCCAGCTGTGCAGAGGACATACTTTCCGTGAGCATGGAGAAGTGAACAATGGCTGGCTTTTCAGAAGTTCTTTAAAAGGAGACCACAATCAGAAGTTACACTACAGTGAGCCAGCTGCATGGTATTATCTAGGTCAGGGGTCCCCAACACGGTGACCGTGGGTGTCATGGTGCCCGCGTCCTGGCTGGCAGTCGAGCATCCGCTGCAATGCTGCCTCTTGCTGACTCCGTTTACCACTGACAAGCGGCATCATCGAGAGGCGTCACTGCCGAAATTTGGCAGCATTTCAGCAGTGACGCCTCTCGAAGATGTTGCTTGCCGCCGACAAGTGACATCATCGAGAGGCGTCGTCGCTGAAATGCCACCGAAATTCAGCGGCATTTCGGCAGATGCTCAACCGCTGCCATGGTCCTTTGCCTGGTGCCCACCAGACAAAAACGTTGGGGACCACCAATCTAGGCATTCGAATACCTGTCAAACTTGAAAGAGCATTTTGGTTCCCTGTTCACCACACTGGTCCCCTCTCCAGCATAGGATCCTACTGGAGATCCTACTCTTGCTCCGTTGAGACATCAATGTCTGATGTTTATCTCAGGAACTCTTCTAGCTCCCCACCACCCCATGATAGCTGCACTAATAAGGCTATGGAATGCCCTGAATCAAGTTCATAGGAGATAGCTGCCTGGAGCTGTTGAGTGCAAAACAGTTGCTGTAGAAAGCCCTTCCTCCAAAAAGGTGGGAAAAAGGTGAAACACATGGACATTTTGAGTTTGACAAATGGTGATTTTTTAATGGAAAAAACTGGATGTGGGGTGGGGTGAGAGGACGGTTTAACCATCTGTATAGTTGGTCACATTTTTGGAAAAAAATAATCAGAATTTCAGTTTTTTTTAAATGTCAATATAAAATTATGAAAATCCCAGTGAAATATTTTACTGTTTTTCCATGCAGATTTAGTAGGCAGGTTGTCACAGATCTCATTGAGCTGCCCCTCCTGGACACTAGGCACACTCTTGGGGTGCCGATCCTGTCTAGCCTTCCTCTCCTGACAGTCAAAACCTCATAGTTTAACTACCTAGCCCCTAAGACTAATGTTGACCCCTCAGATTCCCCAGTGGCTTATACTCTCCCTGAACTCTAGCTGGGTGGGTGCTCTGGATTCACAGGGATACCTGATATGTGTAGCATGTAACAGACACATAGAAACAGACGTTGCACATGATCCTAAAACACCACTCTGCTCTTTACTTGCAGGCTAAAGCACAAGAGAGTACCAATCATCTAGGAAACAGACAGCTTGACCACAATGCCCCTCACTCTAACTTGCCCTGCCCTTGTGAATCCTTGATTGTCCATTAGATAAGCAGGGGTCCCACCACTTCATCAGGCTTCTGCAGCAGCTCCCTTTAGCTTGAGCTGGTGAAAATGGGTGAAGACCCTGAGTAGAGCAGCTCCTGTCCTTTTATAACCTTTCAGTCCCATCTGACTTCATGAGCAGCTTCCTCAGGTGATCGCAGACTTCCCAGCTGACTATGTTGCCAGGTGACTTTTCCCCTGAGTAGGAGCCAGCCTTTTGTCTTGGATTCTTGTATTTGAAGAGGGGACTATCCAAATGTAACAAGCCTCTCTTGTCAGCCCTGTACCACTACCTCCAGGAATTTCAGTGCAACATGAAGACAGAAGGACAAGAGAGAAGGCTAAGGACGTCACATTCAAAATGGAGTTTGCAGCTTGATAAAGATACATACAGAAAAGTTTATAATCTCACATCAAATAAATAAATTTGATACAGAGTCCCTAAATTGTCATCTCATTAGTTAATTTTAAAAATGTATATAGTTGTCCATTGGATTGAGGCTCCAAAGTGCCTAAATAACTTCTGAAAATGACATTCAGGCACCCATATCAGCTAGACGTTGCAATGCTGAACACCACAACACCTAAATACCTTTAAAAATCTAGGACTCAGGCACTTTTCAAAAAAATTATCTTTAGTGACTAGAACTAGTTGGAATTTTTCCAAAAAACTAAAATTTCTTCAATGCTGATGGTGGAGGTAGGGAATACTGGCATGTTTTGTTTTGTCTCCTCTCATCTGTGTGACTGCAGAAAAGTGCCAGGTTGGTTAACATGTAGTGATGAACCTGTAACTCTGCTAACTGAACAAACATCCAACATTAGCTAATCATTCAACATTAGCTGCCCCTGCCTTCTTTGACTTCAGTGTCTAGCCAACACAGACTAAATAAATGCATGTTTACAAAGCATGCATTAATGAATCTGTCAAATCTGAGATGAAGTGACATTTTAAAATCATGACTCTACCATAACATTTATAATGGACCAAGGAAATAGTTAAGCAATAGCTATCAGAACAAAGAGCATTTTCTGGGGCTTAATGAATGGCTAGGAGAACTGATGGCCTGAAACAAAGCCTTGGGCCATTAACCTCAGTCCAGTAATTATTTCCCTAGGAAATGCCTTGTGCTTTGTTCATTATTGCTATTGTAGCTCCCAGAATGCAAGTAAATCTGTACTTAATCTTTACCTTTTTTTTTTGCTCTGAAGCAATGTCAATGCTTTGAGAAAGATGGATTTGCAATGTTATTGCTGTTGCTATTTACATGTTATTTTTATAATAAATCACCCCCAACAATAGCTGATCAACTTATCACATGACCCGTCTATAGTCTGCCTAGATTGTAATACTTGCTATTTTAAAGATCACAGAAACAGAAGTAAAAATGCTTATACATAATTTCCTAAAAATGTCCAAATTCTACGAAGCCACATTGACTGACATTACATGCTGATGTCCCATGAAGAAAAGTTTTGTAGTCCAATGACTATTTATCACTGGGAAGGTTTTATTATCTTTCATTTTTCTGTTAAGTTTCATTCAGGATGTTCTGACTTTAAGTATGAGCTAGCGTTGAACTGATGAAGGCAGATGAATGTTCTAGAGCAGGTTGTGACCTCCACAGGGCCACAACAGGCAGTCAGAGAATCTTGAGGCATTGAAAAGTAGATTTTTACCTGAAACAAACAAAAAAATCTCACTCCCAAAACCTCTACACACCCTTGACCTTTCAAGGTCAGGTATTCTCTTTCAATTTCTTGAAAGAGACACAAATCAATTATATAGGGTTATCATGGATAACTCCCTCCTCCCTTTAAATTTATTATAAAAGCAAGAGAGTCCTGAAAATTTGACCTCCAATATAGAAGGAACTGTGACCAAGAATAAATGATTTCCAGGAAATTGCAATGGAGTAAATGCTGTAGTGAGGACACTGAACACAGTCTATTTGCATTAAGGAAATCTATACAGTTTCCATTCACTTTGAAAGAGATGTATAAATATTTTGATTGCATCATTCATTAGATTTTATGCAGAAAAATCTAGCAGGTATGATGTTTTCAAATTCCAGTACCATTTGTTCATAGTGTCTTGGCGGGGGGGGGGGGGGGGTTAGTGCCAGCCTGATTAGAGTAGAAATTTTAAAATATCCACAGTGCCACCAAATTAACCCTTGTGTAGTTTGATTACAATTTCAGGACAAAGCATTGTCTCCTTGCTCCAGTAGCATGATTCATAATGTTAGACATTATTCTCCACTTCATTGTTGTTTTTTGGCAGTAACCATCTGACACATGAGGTAGAGAAGAAAAGTGACAGAATATGAATTTAGTCTGATAGATGGTCTGCTGTAAAGAATTTAGAGGTAACACATGAGATTAAGCAATATATTGAGTGAAATACAAGCCATGTTGCTTTATACAGAGAGTAAAATTAAGCAAGTTGGCCTTTTTTTTTTAATAGTTTGACTACACTCTCTACTTTTACTCTGGTGAAAGATCCTAATTCGATGTCCAGATCTTCTCCTTCTATATCTACTCGATTGGCCACTGACTTGCCATTCAAGTAGTTGACTAAAGTACTGTCTCCATACATTGACTAGTTTTGATGTCTTCTCTCTTAAGTTGCCTTGCTCTGCTCCTGTTTCTAGTTCTTGTTCCAGCCCTGCTCCATCCTGCCTTGTTCTCACTCCAGCCTTCACTTCTGTCTGCTCCAGTCGAGTCCTTGCCTCTATGCTCCTGATTCTGATGCCACATCTGACCTTTGGTTTGGCTTCTTGATCCTGATTCTAGCCTCATACTCAGCCTGGTTCCTGACTCCTGGCTTTACACTGACCATTACTCCAAACTGCAACATGGAATTCCCTCCTGGAATGACCACAGCGAGAGCTCAGCTCATTGTTGAAGATATAGGGGGAGTCCTTACAGGGATTGCAAACCCAGGTTGCAGCATTTTGAGATCAGAAAATGGATAATGATATATATTTTCTCTGCTAGATTGTAGATCCCATTATTAAATATTTTCCCTGTATAGGTACTTATAGGCTGTAATCAAGTCACTCATTAATCTTCTCTTTGTAAAACTAAATAGATTGAGCTCTTCGAGCCTATCACTACAAGGCATATTTTCTAATTCTTGAATCATTCTCAAGACTTCTTCGAACCCTCTCCAATTTATCAACATCCTTCTTGAATTGTGGGCACCCAAACTGGACACAGTATTCCCGCAATGGTTGCACTAGTGTCAAATACAGAGATATAACAATCTCTGTACTCCTACTCAAGATTACCCTGTTTATGCATCCCAGGATTGCATTAGCTGTTTTGGCTGCAGTGTCACATTAAGAGCTCATGTTCAGCTACTTGAAAAAGATCTGTAGATCATGGTGGACAGAGTCACACCTTCCCAGGATAGAGTCCTCCATCCTGAATGGCTTATATTCTTTGTTCTTAGATGTACACATTTATATTATGCCATAATAAAATGAACATTGCTTGCTCCCAGTTTACCAGGTGACCCAGATTACTCTGAATCAGTGACCTGCCCTCTTCATTTACCACTCCCCCAATTTCACAGGCCAGTGTAGACATACCCTAAGAGACTAAGGGAAAGGTAGAATAGCAGAGATAGCCCCAACCCCCTGTGCATTGAGTATGTAGGATGGGGAAAGAAATAATTCCACTCCAATTCAAGCAGGGTTTTCAAACTAATTCTGTACCTACTAGACGCACAATGATACTTCTATCATATATTCTTTACAATTTCCTCAGAGTTCACTATAACAAGGTACAAGATAGCCTCCTTGCTAGACTTCTTCTTTATCATTTGTATTATGGAAGTGCTATACAAAAATTTCCAAGAATATTTGCTAGATCTTGTTGTCCCTTTCCTGTTTCCAGCTTACATAAGTCTCACATAAATGCTTTCCACAACTCTCTCGCGAATATTTGTTCCTGTGCTTTGCTCATGTCCGTAGGTCTATAACAAAGTTCAGCAAAGAGACTCAGCTTTTCCCATTTTTTTTTCTTGATTGGATCCACAGTGCTGACTCCTCATATATTGCACATCCTCTCTTTTTCATAATTTCAGAGCTAAGATAGTAAGCAGGGCAATGGTACACAGCCTGGTAAAGCTTACCTATCAACACTATTGTTTTATGATCAGTGGAATGGCGTCAAAGGGCTCATGGTCCTTGGAGGTCTGTTATTAATGGAGCCACAGAGCAGTGCACAGGGTTTAATAAAGTTCCACTTGTTCAACTTAACCTTCATTCTTCACCAAGCATGGCAGGAACATCAATGGTTGATTTCATATTCAAACTATGCATTGCTTTACCAATTTGACCACACCAATATGTAGCCTTATAAAAGTCCCCCACACTAATTATGTCCTGTCTTGTCCTAGAGGACATAAGTCAGCCTATAAATATTTGAACTAAAGTAAATAGTGCTCCTATTCAATTAATATCCTTCTATTACTAGGTTACAGCTAATCAGATAACAACGCCAATCAATTAAGAGAGAAATCACTTTCATGTAAAGGACACATTTTGTTAAATGGGAATTTGTTTCTTGCAAAAGTGGCAAGGTTGACAATACAGGAAGCTGAAGCTCACTGTTAGTACACAGAACAGAGAGCAGAGACAGCATCTGTGTAAGCTCTCCAACATTGTTCCCCTCAAATACCTCAGCCCTGAAATTGAGGGACCACTTCCAGGGATGAAAGTAAAGTTGGCTTCTATTAGTGTCCATTCATTGGCCTCCTTGCTGAGGCATCCATAAAAGGCCAGAGGGACAGATTTGCAAAGGTATTTAGAGCGCCTAAAGATAGTGATAGGCATCACATAGGATTTTTAGGTACATGTAGATGAGCGGACTCATCCCTGAGGTGCCTCCTGCTGGTGACTTCTGGGAATTAGCTCAATTCCAGCTCCAGAGCACCCTCTGCAGGCCAGTGATCCACTTGTCCTCTGGGCCCCCATGTCCCTCGCTGGACCCAGTGCCCTTTTACATGGGGTGCTGCTCCCTGGTAGTAACCCCTTTCTCTCAGGGTCCCCCCTCCCTGGGAAACCCCCACCCACTATCCCCACCTTGCCTCAGCATACGGCTACTGCCAGTCATTGTCTAGCCCCACGCTCTGGGGTAGACTGCAGCATCGGACTACTCATCATTGGCAAAGAGGGTTTGGACCTGCTGCCTTGGCCTACTCCTGGGCTGCCCTCTGCAACTCCCAGTACTTGTTAGCCCAATGCTAGGCCACAGCCTGGGGCTTTCCAGGCTGGAGCTCCCCAGCTCCTCAACCTTTCCCCAGCCCTGCTTCACTCAGGTACCCTGTCTCCAGCTCCCTGCAGCCAGGCCTATCTCCCTCTACAGCTTGAGAGAGACTTCTGAGTTCCTGGCTTCCAGCCTCTTTATACAGGCCAACTGTGACCTGATTGGGGCATGGCCCAGCTGCAGTCACTTCCCAATCAGCCCAACTTAGTAGCTCCCAGCCACAACTTTCCCCCAGGGCTGTTTTCACCCCTTCAGGGCAGGAGCAGGGTAACCACCCTGTGACAGTATGTAAATATCTTTGAAAGTCTGGCCCAGATGGTCTTATAGTTTCAATGTTGGTGGTGGTTTTTGTGACTGAATTCTGTAAGTGAGAAAATAGGGAGAAAGCGAAATAGCAGGAAAACCAAAGGAAAGCAACTGAGAGAGGGGAAAATGAGAAATAAAACAAGGGGAAACATGAACAAGGGAGTCCACCGGATAAAGATGACTCAGAAGTATCAAACATTCATGTATTATAACTATTCCATAGAATACCTTCAAGTTCAGGACCATCATTAATGGGCCAGATTCTCAAACCTGGTTATGCCCCCTTTCTACCACTCAGGGGATACAAGGGAGCTGTCATCATTCCAGAAATTGCCAATGTGGAATTCTGTTGGTGTAAGGGAACTTCATGCTGACATAATCTGTACCTCTGGCCTGCTTAATATAGGAGTGTGTGTGTGTAAGGGGCTGGAAAGGGATCTACTAGGGCATGTTAGTACATTAAGGATTCTCCGTCAGTGATGTCCCTTAGCTTTGCCTGGGATCAAAGCCAGGGGCAGCCCTCAGGATCAGAATGCTTGTTCTGAGCTCTAGTATACCAGAGACTGGTCTGTGTCACAATTAGCATTTTGATAACTGCACGTAACGAGGATGCTGTTAAGGTCGGTATGCCTTGTGATGATAAGATCCAGTTGGTACAAGTGGTCAGGTCTGGGATGTTTCCAAGACACTTTTGTTGTGGCTTTGTCTGGAAGAATGAGTTTGTTACACAGAGGTTGTAGTTGCTAGAATTTTGTTCTGACAGTTTCCATTCATCTTACCAGTTCCATGTTGACCAAGATAGTTGTTCTATGCTTCATGAACAGCTCTCACCCTTGCATTGAAGTTCCCTACTAGGAAAACATATTCATGTTTCGGAATCCTGCTCATGGTGGTGTTCAACTGGTCGTAGAACTGGTCCTTGATCTCAGAAGACAAGGAGAGTGTTGGAGCATACACATTCACAAGGTTGACTGGGCCCTCAGATATGAACAAGTGTAGTGCCAAAATTCTCTCTGATCCATTTGTAGATGGCTCAGTCATTCCCAGAAGTGAGTTCTTGATGGCAAATGCCACTCTGTGCTCTTGCGTTTTTTCAGCAGTTTTCCCCTGCCAGAAAAATGTGTAGTCTTTTTCCCTACAAGATCCACTTGATGCTAGCCATGTTTCTTGGTGTGATGCGATATTCACATTGAGTTGTTTCAGCTTGTCATTGATCACAGCAGTTTTAGGCGTATCGTTGATTTGCTGAAGGTCCTCAGATAATCCAGTTGTCATGATGTGAACGTTTCAGCACCTTATCTTTAAGGATGTTTTCTTTCTTTTACTTGATTTGCCTGGTGCATTCGTTACAGTCCACCTGTCAAGTATTAAAACTCTAAGCTCCAAGCACCCATTAAAGCAATCACACTGTGGTGGAACAACACCCGACTGTCTGGTGGCTGCCCAGTTTTATGGTGGGTGGTGGTTGTCCAATGAGATACGCTGATCTCTCCCACCGCTGGAGACAGCACCTAGTGCTCAGCTCTACACCAATCGACTAAGAGCTTAGAACTGGTGATTGCTGCCTCCTGTGTTGTGTCGACACTCGAGGCGAAGTTGGAGTATCTCTCCAAGACACAAGCCTGGGCAGATGATATGGAGGCCCTGAGTTGCCCATGCATCAGGACGCCTTCTGGGCATTACAGGTAAAATCCAGAGCAGAGGAAATATACAGAATGACTCAGCTGATGCTTGCGTATCTGTAGCTCACCACCTTTGTTTGCTCCTCACACTGATAACATACATCAGGATCCCACTGGAAATGCAGTTGCAATCTAATATCCTTCTTAGACTAAATGCAAGCATATTGGATTGCTATGTCTTGCTCATGACCATTCCAGTCTGTGCAGAGCAGCTTTTCAGTATCCAGACAGAGCAAAACAAGACACTCTCCAAATAGTTGTGGGTACAAAGTAACTACTGAACCACTGCAGGTTCACAGGTGAAGTTTGTACTTACCTGTAGGACTTATTTCTGCAGTTGAAGTAAAAAAGTTTGGTCAGCGTTACTATCCACTATGGGACAGATCATCATCTCTTCTGGTGCTTTGCCTGATACTTCTAAAGAGGGTGAGACCAGTGGTGATTGTGTGCAGTCTTCATGCTCTCTTTAATGTTGGGCTGAGCCAGGGTACCACGATCATGTCCTCTTTCAGTGGTTTTGGTGAAGCTAGCCCACAAAAATCCAATCAAGATGTTTCATTCATGTAGAAATGGTTCATTTTGTCATTTCCAAAATGTTTTATTGCTTTTGTTTTGACTGAAACAATTTGCCAAAATCAACATGAATTTGTGAAATGTTTTGGTCAACCCGAATCTACTTTTTTTCAGTGGAAAAAAAACATTTGGACAACAATGTTTGCCAAACTGTAGTTGGAATTATTCATATGCTGAAACCTTTCTTGGAAAGAACTGGTTGCTGACACTCATGAACTGCTTTATCAGCTTGATGCACAGGCCCCTGCAATGGATGGAAAGATTCCATTCTAGATAGTTACACAGCCTGAACTAAAGCCCAGTGAAGTCAGTGGGAGTCTTTTCACTGACTTCGAAGTACTTTGGATTAGACCTAGAATCTTTCACATTTCCACCTCCAGTGATGGCTCTGAGGTAAGCCACATCACCACTGCCAAAGCGCCTACTGTTTTCTAACTAACCTGTTCTGTAAAATGGCATAGGATTCTGCCAACATACTTCAAACCCCATATCTTAGATGTGCTAAGAGAGACCTGAGAAATCAATATTTGTGTTTGAAGTGCAGTGTCTTTACAGTATGTAACAGATACATAAACATTAATAACCTTGGAAGCTGCAATTCTCTTTCTAAAGCTAAAACTAATCTGAAATGAAACATGTAATGTAACTTTTAGTTCAAGTACTTCAATAATTAAATTAAGTGTCATCCTCCATTTACTGAATACATCACTGTCTTTAAAAAGAGAGATAGAGATTTTTTTCTGTATTAAATAAAGCTGGTCAAACTTTTTAATTGAACTGTTTTCTGTCAAAAAAGAAGTTTAATCTAAACTGAAATGTTTTGCAGGAACATTTAGATTTTGATGAAATCTTCTGTGGAAAAGTGTTGAAATGACTCATTTTGTCTGTCTCATTGCAAATCAGTAATGTCGAAATATTTTGTGTTGACTTTATCATTTTGTTTTAACTATTTTATCTTATATATTGTTTAGCCCTTATCAAAAAACCTTTTGATGTTTCCAGTCAAAACTTCAGAAATTCTGTTCTATGAAAAATATTTCAAATTTTCATAGACTCATAGACTCATAGACTCATAGGTCAGAAGGGACCAATATGATCATCTAGTCTGACCTCCTGCACAAGGCAGGCCACAAAACCCTACCCATTCACATTTATAACAACCCCGAACCCATGACTGAGTTATTGAAATCGTCAAAATTGAGATTTGAAGACCTCAAGCTGCAGGGAATTTGGAATGTCAAAATTTCTTGCAAGATGGAAATTCTGTTTCCAGCCAGCTCTACTATTAAACACAGCTCAAGTTTTTATTTAACAAAACAAAATCCTCATTAGGACTGCATAAGCAACCTAATTAAAATTGTCAACAGGCTTTATGGGTTTATTTGTGTATTGTCCTAACTTCGCTCCCTTAGAATTCCCATTAACTTTAGTAAAAGCAGAGATATGAACACTATTGAAAATTCTGCTCAATATGGGTAATGTTACAGAACTGTTGCAATGGATTCACAAGAAAGTTCATGAATGTTTCATTAAGGTCATCATGATTATTTTTAAAAACAAAGTCTGCATGCATATTTAATTCATAGACAACAAAGGAAATAGAATCATAACACATCAGCTTGTGCTCCCATCCCATATCATCACAACAGTGGCAATTACGCTCCCCAAACCCTTTACCAAATCCTTCACAACCTAAGCACGATTCAG
The DNA here is from genome assembly GCF_003597395.2 of Chelonoidis abingdonii. Classification (NCBI taxonomy): domain Eukaryota; kingdom Metazoa; phylum Chordata; order Testudines; family Testudinidae; genus Chelonoidis; species Chelonoidis abingdonii. Next base: position 26,028,026 of record NC_133771.1, on the reverse strand, counting down.
CCTCATCTGTAGTGTTGATGATTCAGAAAGTGACACTCTTTCCTTTGTGTCTGTGTTGAGCTAATACACCTCTATGGTATTAAGGACAGTTGTGTTGTTAGAGGTGCCATGTGTCAGGCAACATACAAGGGGAAATAGAATCATTGAGATGAAATCTCACTGCTGCTTCTTATCCTCTAAGCCCTAGGGTAGGAGAAGAGTTCTTTCCAAACAGTTGGTCCAGGCATCGGTTGCACTTAGGATTCTGCAGCTTCCTTTTTTGGGTTCATTCTACTCCCCTGAGCATGGTGACCTCAGTTTTATATATGTAATTTCAGGGCTTATTGGAGTGGGCCATTCTCTGATTTCTATTGAAAAGTGTGTTCTCAGATTTCGGCTTAGTTTCTCAGCTGCTTCCACTGGTATCCAATAGGTGGCAATAGTGAATAATAAATGTACATAATATTTTTCTTTATCGGAGGCCTTTTTAAGTTTGACTCATTTCAATGGTTGCTTAAAAGGAGGAATCCCAATTGATAGTAGGGGCAAATAATGAAATATAAAGTTTCTTAATATATCAAAGTTACACTCTGGTTTATATCTTTTAACATTTCTCCTTCCTTCTACCAGGAAATTCCTATTACTTCTAGAGTGCAACGATTATTTACAAAGAAAACTATCACAATCTTTATAACCTTCTAAATTTGGAGGATATATGCCATACATTCTTTGATTATATACAGGCATTTCACATTATTTAGGACTTCAACAGAACAAGAGATATTTTTAACATTTGTAGAAAGAAGCAGGTCTGACTCACAGAGGAAACAAATGTGCCGATTGTAATTTGGGGTGAAAGATTATTCATGGTATAATTGATTTACAAGGAACATAATATACAGTTTGTAGGTAGTTTGGGATGAAAACACCATAGAACACAGGGTGCGGCCCTCCCTAGGCTATTTTTAGCTAGATCGGGAAGGGTAAAGAGGTTTATACATATGAGAATTATTAAAGATTCTTGTCTAGGTGATTAACAATACCCCCATTTAGCCATTTGAGTTTCTATAGATGGGGAGGGGGACACCAGACCATGGCTGATCTGTGAGTCCTTAGGCCAAGTATGTCACATCATGTGAGCCATTTTCTTATTGTCTTCATATGTGGATCCTTTTTTGGGATAAACAGAGGTGGATCTCTTTTTTAATTTCTGAGGGCCAGAACGAAGTATTAGTTATTATTAATCATTCAAGGCACATCTGTCCTATATATCCCTTACAATGCTCAAGCATGGACTTGGAAACAAGAAGTCTACAAGCTTAGTGTGCAGTGTAGACATACTCTTACTCCCATTGAGTAGTATCTTACTCCACACATAGCATCACTGAAGTCAATGTTACTATTCCATGGGTGAAATCCTGGCCCCACTAAAGTCAATGGGATTTTTTACTTTTACTTTAATGGGGTTAGGATTTCACTCAAATGAGCAACAGAATAAGGATCTGGGACCAGGTTTGTAACGGGAATTAGGTGCCTAAAAATGCAGATACCTGCCTAGAGAGATTTACAAAAGAATCTGGTTTCCCACTGAAACCAGAAGCAGGTTCAAGGACTGTAGCTCTAACTGATCTTTCCACTGGAAAGGGTGAACTGAATACAGATGAGACATAATTTTCAAATTATGTTCTGATTAAGCTAGTCAGTCAATAGGAGAATTTGCATTTTAATAAGAAATTAAAGTACTTTTTTCTGCAGATTATATCTTTCTGTTGGCACATACAATACTTGTTCAGGGTTCTGACTGACTTTTCTAGAAATGAATAGTACTATTCTGTCATTTTTTTTTTTAAACTTAGGGTCCAATTTTTTGTACCTTTTAAATGATGAGGAGTTGCATGAATAGTTCTATTGGTTTTGATGGATTTTCTGGTGGAGTTAGCGTCTACTCAGCATGAATAAGAGTGACAGAGACATATATGGCTGGGTAGGAAAAAGTTTTCATATCCCATGAGAGCTTTTGAGAGCTTGAGAATTCCTCCCGCCTCTCAAATCTGGACAAAAATTTGGAATCTTGAAAATTTTCAGAAACTGACAAACCAATAAATAAATGGTTTAAGTGAAAAAATATTTTGTTTTAATTTTGACCTTTTCTTTAATATTTTAGTATAAATTAAGTTACATTTCAAAACAAAGTGATTTTGAAGTGAAAAATCAAAGCTTTTCATTTAAAAAACAAAGAAAAAAGACATTTTGACACTTTTTCCAAACTTTTTCAAGATTACCATGAACCATTTCAGTTTGACAAATCAGCATTTTTAAGTGAAACCTGCTCAGAACCAAGTTGACAGTAAGGTACTCAAGATGCATGCAACACCTGTGCCCCACAGTCTGCACTAGTTTCCAGTTTGCTTCCAGATGAAATTCAAATTGCATTATTATTGACCTATGATATAAGACCAAGTTTCCCTGACAACTAGAATGAGGCCAGTTTATATTCCCTGGGAAATCCCACTAAATTTCACAGACACAAACTCACGTATAGTGCCACTACCAAGTTATGGAACCTCTGTTAGTCAGTGGTATGAGAACTGGTTTTACTGCGATCATAACAATCTAAAAGAAGCATGGGATTCTTTTAATCTGAACTGTGATCAGAACTCCACCATGCAGTGATTTATCATATTGCACAAAGTGTTATTTACATAGTTGCACTTTTTTCAGTCCAGTATTTGCATCTGCTAATTTGTTCAAAATTCTCAGACCTTCACACATTAACATAGAAGCTAATTATTTTAGGAAACACTGTAGTTGTTTTGTTAAGTCTAAAAAGCAAAAAGGCTAGCGCCATATCTCACCTTACTCTTGCAATATTGATTGGTTTATGGAAGACCACTTGCATGAGTAAAGTGAGCAGGATTTGCTCTCTGATTAATCATCTTCAGAGATAAAAGCAGACAATGGGTATCAGAAGTTTTTGTCCTTCTCTGAACAAGCCTGGCCCAAATTATTAGGGAGACTTGGTTTCAGGGCTGATAAGAGATGATGCAAATTCCTGATTGAGAGAACTCCTGAACCAAGTGCTCGAGAAAAGACAATCTGCAAAGTGGTCGATTATCCATAAAGGACAATACAGAAAAGCAGTGGCAGTCTCTGTCTCTGTATCCTCAAACCCAGGTCTAAGTGAAAATGATTGGAATTCTGAATTGTAAGTATGATTTTCAAAGAGTGCTGATGTGAAGACATCTTCTTAACCATCATAATACAAAAGGAATTGGATCATTCAATACACCTCAGACTAGAATTCATTAAATAAGTCTTCCACTTTGCATTACAAAGAGATTCTGATCATTAAATAAGTTTTTTTTTTGTCTTTATCAAGTACACCTAATTTTTCAGTTCTAGAAGTTTTTAAGTGAAGACATTTAACCAGGAAGATATGAACTGACATTTCTGATTTTTTTCAGTAAATTTGACACAAACTTCAAACAGTATTTATCTATTGTGCACTACAAAATATTGTGAAAGCCAGAATATTACTTTGTTTCCTTCTCTGTAATTTGATTTTGCCTATGATAAATGTCTGCAATTTAATGTCAAAAGTTGTTCGTATCGAGCCCTTAAGATGGAAAATGTTTAGCCTTAAGTGTTTGCTTGATGGCCTATGAAATAAGATTGGCGATCTCTCTCCATTTCTCAGTGGACAAGATGTCCACTACAAATTGGTTTAACAAATGTATTAGTCACAATCTAGCAGTCTCCTCTTCCTAATATGTCTACACTGCGTACTACTTATGGTGGCATGTACACGGGACCGGCGCTAGGGTTTTGAGCGCCCTAGGCGGACGGCAATTTCGCTGCCCCGAGTGCTGGTCCCGCGGCTCCGGTGGAGCTGCTGCAGTGGTGCCTGCAGAGGGTCCGGTGTGCCTGCAGGCGGTCCACCGGAGCAGCGCAAGCAGCCGACTGTCCGCAGGCACGACTGCGGCAGCTCCATCCGAGCCACGGACCAGCGGACTGCCCGCAGGCACCACTGCGGCAGCTCCATGGGAGCTGCCTGCCGCCCCCTCCGGCGGCGCCCTGACCCAGGGGATACCCTGGACTGCCAGCTGCCATGGCGGCGCCCTGACCCAGGGGACACCCTCGGCTGCTGGCTGCTGCAGCGGCGCCCTGACCCAGGATCAGAGCGCTTCCGTGGCAGCCGGCAGCCCGGGGTTTCCCTGGGCTAGGAGACCCCTTGGGCTGCCGGCTGCCACCAGCAGCTCAGACTCCCTCTCTGTCTTAGCAGCAGCAGCTGCTCAACCATTTAAAAAAAAATTGGGGGGCGCTTTTTGGCGCCCCCAAATCTCGGTGCCCTAGGCAACCACCTAGTCCGCCTAAATGGTTGCACTGGCCCTGCATGTACAGTACATAAATGGCATGCCCCTCCTAGCAGGGGTATAAATGGCAGTGTACGTGGTAAAGGCACTGCTTAGACAAGTAGATTAAAGACACATCTGAACCCTTAGTATATGTGCCACACACAGGTCTCTACACACCCAGTAATGCCTCCCCTGACTACACTCTTATTTTTAGCAGTGTAGCGTCCCACTGTATCCCCCCTTTTGTAGCCTTTCCCTGCCACAGGGAGATGCAGAGGGAAAAGACTCCAGCAGCTCTCCACTGCTGCAGCTTTCCATAGGGAAAGATTCTGGCAGGTGGAAAAGGTGCCTGGAGCACATTGTGTTGGGGGAAAGGCTCTGGCAGCAGGGAGAGGTTCCAGCAGCAGGGAAGTAGCAGGGAAACTGCTGGGGCTTTTCCCCACTACCTCCCCCTGCACAGCCTTTCACTGCCACGTGTAACTATGCACCACAGTATGGATGCAGCCTGCTTTACATTGGTTGTGTCGCTACACATACCCTACACCCTGCTGCCCACAGCGTGCAATGTAGGCATAACCTATATGTGACTGGCAAGAGAAAACTTGATCTCATTTATCCTCCTACACTAGCCAATGAGATGCAAAAGATAGGTCTCATCTGCGTGGGAGAGTTTTTTACCAGTTACTGGAGATATAGGTATACCAGCATAATGTTCCTCCCCTTCCCCCCACATCAAAGTGGACACCCTTATTCTGACAGGTTTCAGAGTAGCAGCTCTGTTAGTCTGTATCCGGAACAGGGATAGGAGTACTTGTGGCACCTTAGAGACTAACACATTTATTCTAGTATACAAACAGTTTTTTTCAATTTAGCTAAAAGCCCTTCCCAAGTCATTAGTGCTGGCTGGGATTTTTCTATCAAAATGTTTAAGGGAAAATGGTTTCTGCAAAATTGAAATTTGCCATGGGAAAAATTGAACTTTGCTGATTTAAAAAATAAAATAAATCAAATATGCAAATCACAACAAACTACTTTCAGGTTGTCTCAAATCAAGACATTTCAATTAGGTGAACCAAAATGCAATTGTTTTGTTTCAACTCTGATTAATATTAATCTGTGCTGTGTATCTACATGACCCCATTCTCCTCTCTGGGCTGGGCTCCCTGGCTGAATTACATCTCCTGTGATACATTCCTCTGTCAACCTGCCACAATGCATTGTGGGAGTCTCATGAACATGGTGCATCCTGGGAAACAGTCCAGCTGGGGATCCCAGCTCCGAAAAGGGCAGGGAGCACTCAAACTATAACTCCTTTCTCCAGGTCCCAGCTAAGCTTAGTATCAAACCAAAACAGAATGTTTTGACATTTCTGAATTGAGATTTTTGAGAACTGTTCATTTTGTGACAAGCTTTGATATTTTGGACTTTTTGTCCCAATTTGAAATGAAACAAGTTGAAGTATCAGAATTTCCCATGGACATTTCAAATACTCAGAATGTTCAGGTAGATTTGAAACTCTGTCCTCTATTCCTTTTTCCAAGTGGGTTTGTATGTTTGCTTGATGGTCTGCTTGAATGAATGGAAACTATTAATGGCTGGCATTGTCCATCTTGTTCTTTCAATTGAGTTCTTCTCTAATTTTGCCTTACTGCTCTTGTTGTGTCAGTGTCTCACTCTGGATGTTTCTTACTGAGCCTGTCTACATGGTGAGCCAAAATTTTTAAAATGAAACTTTAGAAATTTGCATATTATTCCATTACTTTGATTGTGTGGAATATTTTGTGCACAAACCCTAGTTCATCTTGTAGTTTGCGACCTTTATTTTCTGCTTCAGAGACCAGAACAATTTTCCTTGTAGACTAGGGGAACAGTTTCAACTGAGATTCACCAGCGAAATACAGAACAGACTAGGTCTGCAAGCAACCACTCAGCCAGGTGGAGATTATGGGAGATTTTTAATATTCCTTTTAGGGGCACTAATGGGATTGGAATTATAGGATCTTTATTATAAAGCATTTTTTTAGGACTAGAAGCAACCAAAATAGGGCCTGCTGCAGTGGGGAAAGGAGGGAAAATGGGGACCAGTCAGGCCACACTTCCCCTGAGAACTGGACCTAAAACTGTGCAGGAAGTATCCCACTTTGCAGGACCTAAGATCAAGGCAGGGCCTCCTCTCACCCTCACCATGCCTTAAGGGAAATCTGCAGAGAGGAGTCACCCAGGCATGGGCATGCAAGCAGTCAAAACTGGGACCTGTTGACACCAGGACATTATGCCAATCAAACTTGTAGAATGTTCTCTGCCCTGTGCTGATTGGCTGTTCAGTCCAATCCCCCAGCCTTTTCAGCTTAGCTTCAATCCTATCCTGTCCCCTTTCCCCCTTCCCTTCCCATTCCTCTCCTAACTAAGCCCCTTACTCCCCCAAATAACAATAATGCTAAAATTGTGGAAGTAACATGACATTTGCCACCATCCCATTGTTCACTCTGCTTTGTTCTACTCCTTCTCCCACCCTGTCTGTCTTGTCTCAGTGTTTCCCTGTGCTCCTCCACCTGCTATAGCCACCTTTTCACTTGTATATTTAGATGATTAGTTTTTTAGAATAGAGGCTTTTTGTTCTGTGTTTTTAAGCACCTGGTACAACAGGATCCTGGTCGCTACAATAATAAAAACTGTGGGAGACCAGTTTGAATCCATGCCCAGGAGCAGGGACATGAACACAGGTCTCCCTCCTTCTAGGTGAATGCAAATTCCCTAATCACCAGGCTATGGGGTAGACCAAGGTGGGATACTCTGAGTTTCTCCTATTGAAGTTTTTCCACTTTGTATAACTTAACTAAATATTCATTGGAGCAGAGACTGGAAACCAAGTATCCACCCTAACCATGGGCTAGAGACAAATTCTTACATATACTCTCTCTTGTGGAGTGACTATACAGGCATTTCATACAAAGTGAAACAGCTCCACCAGACAGCCTCACCCCAGAATAGCCAATAGTTTGGTTGCTAGGGAACTCAGCTGGGGGCAAAGCCAGGGTTTAAGTCCCTGATCCAATGTGGGGATTTGAACCTAGGCCCCCATAGTACAAGGGAGTGCCATAACCACTAGACTAAAGGTTATAAGGGGTGAGGGGATGACACCTCCTCTGACTGTATTTTATAGATCTAGTCCCTCATGTCATTTCCTTTAATTAAAAATACCCAACAGGACATTTTTCTGATTTTTCAATTTGCTGAAATTTCCAAAAAGTTTTGGTTTCAGTTTGATCTGAATTGATTTCTCCTACCCTCACACTCCAGAACTGCCAGGGAACTGAAAAATCAGCTGTTTGCCTAGATCTAATTCAGACTCTTTGTTAAACATAATGCCAGACAGAAGTTAGTGAAGGGCTAGAAAATGATTCTTAAGATGTCTAAGCTAATGTAATGGTAAGTGCCATTAATATAAAATACTTCTGGAAGGAAAATTTATACTGACTTTGTAAACTTTCCATAATATATAGGTTCATTCTCTGTAACACTGGGATGACCTATCACAGAATCTCACTCTTTTCTCTGCTGTCATTTAAATCCTCTTGCTCATTAGTTTTTAACATCAAAAGTATAAATTTAAAGTTACTTTATTCTTAATAATTGACCTAATTAAACAAGGTGTAAGATGAGAGAAGAGGATGCGGCAGGTAGGGATGGAGAGATGGTGAAATCAGTTGGGAATAGAGACGGAAAGACGGTGAAATTAGTTGGGAATAGAGATGGAGAGATTGAGAAATCAGGGAAATTGACATATATGGCCAGGTCTGCACTGCTGACCTTTACCAGACAGCAATATTGGTCAAGGGTGCAAGGAAGTGTGATCTACTACTAACACAGCTGTACTGGCAAAAGCCCGAGTTGTAGATGCAATTATACTGGCAAATCTGTGTTTTTTCTGATATAGCTTATTTCTCTTGGGGGAGCTGGAAGAAGCATAAATTGTGTCCACACTAGGAGTGTTTTGCTCATGAGGTACACTAATATAGCTACATGAGCAAAGTGCTGTGAGTGCAGACTTGAACCAACCAGAAGGAAAGCATCACTGTCCGCAGGATAACGATGATTGATATCATCATGAGGCAAAGATCTAAAAATACAGGGTGGAATCAGGCCCCCTGAAGGCAATTCCAGACCCCAGGGCAGAACAATCAATGGGCCCTCATGCACACACATGCCGCACCTACACAGACACAGTCCGCCTGACATTTGGGTGGTGCTGTGCCTGTGCTGGCTGTTACCCAGTGAGCTGCTGGCTGCGCTGCTGGGCATGCTCTTCCAGCACGGCCATTGCTTCCACATGGCAGCCACATGCCAACTGTCTTATCACGCGAACCCAAATACCCTTGCCCTGTACCCTGCCCTGCCCCTTCCCTGAGACCACGCTCCTGTCCCACCCCTTCTCCAAGGCCCTGACCCCTGCACACTTCCTCCTCCCTCCCTCCATCGCTCATTCTCCCCGACCCTAACTCACTTTCACTAGGCTGGGGCAAGGGTTAGGGTGTGGGAGGGGGTGTGAAGTGTGGGCTCTGGGAGGGAATTTGGGTGTGAGGGGGGTGCGGGCTCGGGAGGGAGTTTGAGTGTGGGGTGCAGCTCCTGAAAATGACTGCCAACCCTCTGGCAGTGGCTCCTAGGCAGGGGCCGGGGGGCAGCACCACATGCACTGCAGTTCCCAGCCAGTGGGAACTGTGGATCCAGTGCTCGAGGCAGGGGCAGCTTGTGGAGACCCTCTCCCCAGGGACCTCAGCGATGTGCCAGCCACTTCCAGGAGCGATGTGGAGCGAGGTAGAGCAGGAAGCCTGCCTTAGCCCTGCTGCACTGCCGCCAGCAGTGGCTGGGGGCACTCAGGCCCTTTTAAATTACCCAGGACCCTGGGAAATTGCCCCCCCCCAAACTGGCGGGCCTGGGAGGAATCCTGGCCCCACTGAAGTCAGTCGGCTTTTGCCATTCACTTTTACAGGGCAAAGATTTCACCCACAATTCTGTAGGTATTAGGGTAAAGTGCTCTCATGCAATAATCGCATTCTTCACTGGCCAAAATCATATTTGAATTTTGATTGATTGCATTATAGAGGCTTACAGTCCTAAAACACAGCTTTGCTACTTCAGTTCATTTGGTCTAAAATTTGTCAGCAAAATGCAGTGTTGGAAGGGGTAATAAAATCTTAGCCTCTGAGTGGTAGGCAGCCTATAAGAATGGGCGTACTGGGTCAGACCAAAGGTCCATCTAGTCCAGCATCCTGTCTACCGACAGTGGCCAATGCCAGGTGGCCCAGAGGGAATGACCCTAACAGGTAATGATTGGGTGATCTCTCTCCTGCCATCCATCTCCACCCTCTGACAAACAGAGGCTAGGGACGCCATTCCTTACCCATCCTGTCTAATAGCCATTAATGGACTTAACCACCATGAATTTATCCAGTTCTCTTTGAAACACTGTTATAGTCCTAGCCTTCACAATCCCCTCAGTTAAGGAGTTCCACAAGTTGACTGTGCGCTGTGTGAAGAAGAACTTCCTTTATTTGTTTTAAACCTGCTGCCTATTCATTTCATTTGGTGACCCTTGGTTCTTGTATTATGGGAATAAGTAAATAACTTTTCCTTATCTACTTTCTCCACTGCCCAGTGCCATTTCTGCGTTTTGCTTTCTTTCCTTCCTCATTCTCCTTTCTGATTCTCTCCTTTGACTCTATGCCACTCCTTCCCCCCTCCCCTGCATTTCCTTTCCTAAGGCAACTCCCAGTTCCCACTTCATGTACTTCAATTCCATCCCATTCCATCTACCAATCTACCAAATTATTCACCAATGGAAAAGTTAATGCTGACATGTAAAGTATCAATATTAGTCTTTTTGAATCCACAGAATCAACCACTGTTGACTGCAAAAATTTTTCCATCTACTACGCAAAAAGATCATATTTTGAAAGGGCAGCCTTCCTCTTCTCTGGTGGCCCCATTAAAAACTGCATCTTTATTTATTGTACACACACAATTAATTGCTGCATTAAATCCTACCATTAATTGAAATGACCTTATGCATATATCAGGCACTTAATAATAATTTTACACCTGTAACTAACTGCAAATCTTGCCATTTAAACTATAATAAAGAAAAGGTAATATATAGAGATAGACTGCTTAAGAAAGCAACTACAAATATGGCATAGATACAGTATAGCTGTGGCACAGATAATTAGTTCATTAGTGTTACGTGCCTAAGTGCTCTGCAGGGACGAGACACACACACACACACAGTGAGTGATATGGCTTTTAATGAAGGTAAAGAAAACACACCCGCAACGGGGACTCTGCACGTTGCTAACTCAAAGCGGGGAGCGAGTCCAAAGCAGCAAAACAAATTCTGATAAATATAACTTTATGCTAATAGCATGTAAAGCAGCTCATACATAGGCATGTGGGAGCTTTCCCACAACTGGGCTATCTCTTATGGCAAAGGGCCAGGCTTTTCCAAACACGCCGGGCTTCCCAGGCTAAGCGGTTCCAACCGGCTACAAACAGCATATGCTAGTACACAGCAACCTTTAGTAACCTGTCCTTGAGAAGGCGAACAGCCTTAGCTAAACCACCGTGACAAAATCTTCCGCAGTCCCTTACATTTAGCTTATTAATTCATTTGAAATATACAGCTATATTAATCAGGATGCCACATCCTGTGGTTTTATCTCTAACTTGAACCTTCACTTTTAACTTAACATACTGTTATTTATGACCATAAAATGTCATAACTATTGAATGGGATTTAGTAGGCAGCAGGTTTAAAACAAACAAAGGAAGTATTTTTTGACACAATGCACAGTCAACCTGTGGAACTCCTTGCCAGAGGATGTTGTAAAGGCCAAGACTATAACAGGGTTAAAAAAGAACTAGATAAATTCATGGAGGATAGGTTCATCAATGGTTATTAGCTAGGATGGCCAGGAATGGTGTCCCTAGCCTGTTTGCCAGAAGCTGGGAATGAGCGACAGGCAATCAATCACTTGGTGATTACCTGTTCTGTTCATTCCCTCTGAGGCACCTGGCATTGGTCACTGTTGGAAGACAGAGTACTGGCCTAGACTGACCTTTGATCTGATCCAGTATTGCTGTTCTTATGTTCTTAAATAAAGGAGGTATCTACACTTCTTCACATTTTGAAACCCAGGTGTAAGAACTGGTTACAATGTGGCATTTGTGCTCACTGCTAATAAAGGGGAAACTATACAGAAAAATCACATTTGGAAATACCATTTAATCGGCAGCAAGTTTTATGCAAGTATATTATGCTATATGCAGTGGAACTCCAAAAGCCCTAGCTATCATGCAGCCCTATATTCTTGTGTTTGCCCACAGGGGAAAAAAAAATACAGGATCCCAGAGCCTGATCTGTTCTACATTTGTGTTACATTTAGAAAGCCTCCTGTTACTAATAATATTAGAAATGATGTTATTGTAAATTAAATCTTGAAATAACATCAGAAATTATCTTAGTAGAGAAAATGTATTAACTTATGAATCTATTAAGTAGGAAAGAACCTAACTGGATTGGAAGTGTTTGGGGACCCATTATTACCATATATACTCAATCATAAGCCAGTTCATTTATAAGCTGACTCCATAAAGATGGATAAGTAAAAATGGAAAATTTTTATGACCCATTCATAAGTCAACCCTATAATTCAGGGGTCAGCAAACTGTGGTTCCCAGGCCAACAGGATAAGCTGCTGGTGGGCCGAGATGATTTGTTTACTTCGAGCGTCCGCAGGCTCAGTAGTAAACCTGAGTAAACAAAGTGTCCCGGTGTGCCAGCTGCTTACCCTGATGGACCAGGACAGCAATTGGTGGAGTAATGTTTTTTGGAGGGAGGAGCTGGGAGTCAGGGGAGTAACCCCTGTGACCACCCCCCAGATGACCCCACTCCTAGCCTTGGACTTTCACAATCTCCCCATCCCTTCCCTTCCTGCCTTATCTGGGGATGGCCATGGGAGGATGTCTCTGGCTTGGCACTGGACAGTGTGGCTGCAGCCTGCTCCAGCAGGCCAGACCGGGTGGTGTGGCTGCAGCATGTTCCAGCGGGCTGGGCTGGATGGTGTGGTCACAGCATGCTCCAGTGCCTGGGCGGCAAGGCCACAGCCTGCTCTGGGGGGTGGGGCCAAGCGGCACTGCTGCAGCCTACCAGCCCCGGAGCTGCAGCTGCTTCAGAGGCTGTGAGAAGAGCAGCATGGCCAGAAGCAGAGAGACTCTGGCCCCACCTCTTTCCTAGTGTCTCTGCTGGCTGTGCTGCTCTCCTTGCTCCCTCTGTTGTGGGGGGAAGGGCTGTGTCCCACGTCTCCCTCTCTATACCCGTTCAACACCCCTTCTCTGGCGCTTCCCTTTTTTACTAAAAAAAATTCAGCTTATGAACAAGTATACACAGTAAGTTTGATATTTTGACATCAATGGCTGCTACTATCTTGAATGATAGCATCTACTACTTCAAAAGTGGAACTGGAGATAGAATGACAGCACTGGCTATGGCTGTGGCTCCCTTACAAAATAATTTAGACAGGATAGTCTCAGAATTGAGAAAAATCACCAATCACCCTTTTTAGGGAAGGTAAATGAAAAGGTGGTGGTGAGCCAACTCCAGCAGCATTTGAGATTTTCCATGTTTCATCTTCTCTCCAGTCATTCAGACTTCAGATTGGTATTTGGACCCAAACGTTTCCTTAGTTTGCAGGGGTGATGTGTGCGTGTGCGCATCCATGTGTCTGTCTGTGTAATCTTTTCACTGGAAGAATGAATTACAATAGAAATGAATAGTGAGCCTGTAACTTAACAATAGAAATACAGACATTAAATAAACCTTCATAGCATAAAAGAATTTGAATGTTTATCACATCTATTATGCATTCCCTCATCAACTAGTTTGATTCTATAACACTTTACATTTCAAATATATATATATGAATATATAACAGATCAGTGGAGCTAGTCACGTGAGTAAGCCTGTAAAATATTACTTCCCATTGTACCAATACATAACTCTTGTATAGCACTTTTCATTAGTAGATCTCATAACACTTTACAGAGGAGGTCAAAATAATTATCCTATTTTTACAGCTGGGGAAAATGAGAAACAGAGTGGGGATGTGATTTGCCCAAGGTCACCCTGCAGGCCAGCAGCTGAGCTGGGAATAGTACACAGGTTTCTTGAGTCCCAGTCCAGTGCTCTATACGCTAGATCACACTGCCTACTTACACTAATGTTTGTGTGTGTGTGTGTGTGTGAGAGAGAGAGAGAGAGAGAGAAAGAGAGGATCTTTGCTTTCTAATGTGAATTTTCCAGATCACCAGGCAAGAATTCTGGAAATCCATAGCCACTGCCACTGTCAAAGTGACATCTATGCTTTGTGCATATATATTTTAATCAAATGCGGACAGAGCTAATGAAACATTATTTATTTTTAAGAGCCTCTTGTTGTTATGAAGACCTGGATCCTTCTCCCATTTAGATTTGCCATTGAGTTCAATGAAGGGAGAATTTGATCCTAGACTTGCTTCTTTCCAATACATTCTTCATTCATTAACACTCTCAATTTTCTATCTACTGCTGCAAAAACAGAGAGCCAGCAAATGGAATGCATTTGACAGCATGCGTCACAGCTGTCAAATATCTGGCCCAATGGGTGTATTTTTATGTCTTTAAGGGTTTATTCAGATGGATTCTACATTATTTCTTCTTTTAAAATGTTTGTGTCCCCCATAGTTGAAAAGAAGAGTGTCCAACTGTGAACTGATGCACTGTTGTCTTCCTGACTGCACAGTCTAACACCAATGACACAGAGGTAAAAACTCCCATGTACTCCCAATTAATGGACATGAGATGTTCATTCTAAAAAGACTAATATTGATACTTTACATGTCAGCATTAACTTTTCCATTGGTGAATAATTTGGTAGATTGGTAGATGTAATGGGGTGGAACTGAAGTACATGAAGTGGGAATTGGGAGTTGCCTTAGGAAAGGAAATTGGAGGGGGAGAGGAGTGGCACAGAGTCAGAGGAGAGACACAGAAAGGAGAATGAGGAAGGAAAGAAAGCAAAAGGCAGAAATGGCATTGGGCCTAAACATAGCACATTCTTCTCCTGAGTGACGTTGAATCCCTAGATAAAGTCAGACTGAAAATAAGATGTACATTTTTAACTATTAGGGTAACTAATCATTGGAAAAAATTACAAAGGGTCATGGTGGATTCTTCATCACTGACAATTTTTAAATGATGACTGAATGTTTGTCAAAAAGATCTGCTCTAAGAGTTATTTTGGGGGATTTCTATAGCCTGTGTTATGCCGGAGGTCAGAACAAATGATAACAATGGTCCCTTCTGGCCCTGAAATGTATTTATGTGAGAAGATTCCAAACGAATAATAATACTATTTTTTAAATGAACATGTAAAAATCATTTCCCATCATTGACCTTTCCATTGACATTAGAGGTAGGCTTTCTATGGACTGTGTGTAGTTTGTAGCCTTACATTCATCCCCCAACCCAGAGAATATAATTAAACATAGAATTTAGCCCACTTCTCAGAATGTTTCACTCCTTGCATTTGCCATCCAGAGCATGAAGTGTACAGAACATAGAGCCAGCTCCTGCAAACTTTACTCACATCACTAATCCTTGCTAGATAGCAATCCAAATAGCCTCATTGAAAGCAATAGCTTTGCTCATACAATCATAGGAGTGGAGGGGACCTTGAGAAGTCTTTCAGTCCAGTCCCCCACACTCAAGGCGGGACTAAGGATTATCTAGATCATTCTTGACAGGTGTTTGTCCAATCTGCTCTTAAAAATGTTTTCAATCTTCCCCCATTGGTCATGTTTTCTAGACCTTTAATTATTTTTGTTGTTCTTCTCTGGACTTTCTCCAATTTGTCCATATCTTTCCTGAAACGTGGCACTCAGAACTAGACCAAATACACCAGATGAAGCCTAATCAGTGTGCTAATACATCCAGAATGATGTTCGCTTTTTTGCAAGTGTTACACAATTGATTCATATTTAACTTGTGATCCACTATGACTCCCGATCCCTTTCTGCAGTACTCCTTCCTAGGCAGTCATTTCCCATTTTGTATGTGTGCAACTGATTGTTCCTTCTTAAGTGGAGTACTTTGCACTTGTTCTCACTGAATTTCCTCCTATTTACTTCCAACCATTTCTCCAGTTTGTCCAGATGATTTTGAATTTTAATCCTATCCTCCAAAGCACTTGCAGCCCCTCCCAGCTTGGTATCATCTGCAAACATTGTAAGTGTGCTCTCTATGATATTATCTAAATCATTGAAGAAGATATTAAACAGAGCTGGACCCAGAACTGAGTCCTGAGGAACCCCTATTTGTTATGCCCTTCCAGCTTGCCTGTGAACCACTGATAACTATTCTCTGAGAATGGTTTTCCAACCACTTATACATCCACCCTATAGTAGCTCCACCTAAGTTGTATTTCTCTAGTTTATTTATGAGAAGGTCATGTGAGACAGTATCAAAAGCCTTACTAAGATATACCACATCTACCACTCCCCCCGCATCCACAAGGCTTGTTACCCTGTCAAAGAAAGCTGGTTTCACATGACTGGTTCTTGACAATCCATGCTGACTGTTCTTTATTACCTTATTATCTTCTAGGTTCTGCAAACTGATTGGATAATTATTTGCTCCATTTTCTTTCTGGGTACTGAAATATGTAGTAAGTGTCCAAGGCCTACATACTGAAGCAAAGGCTGCAGCTAGGAACAGGCCGTTTTAAGATTTTTCTCAGCATTTTGTTTTTTTCCCCCATTTTTCAAATCATTTTTCCATTTTGCTCTATTTTTGAACAGATTACAGAATGAAAACACTGCAGGAAACTGAAAGCTGCAACAAAGCCATACGTTACATGCAGAGTGAGCATCTGCAAACCGAATGCTACTTTGTCTACTAATCCCAACCTAGGGCTGGACAGATTTTACTGAAAGCATTAGAAATCATCCAGTCACCGTGTTAACTCTTTTATAGGAGGGTGGTGGTAGGGATAGGGGCCAAACTGTCTAATCAGCTTCCACCAAATTCAACTTTTTATTTCTGAGAATTGGGCAGATTCATGCCTACACATGTTTGAGGAGAAATGTCTTTGTGCAATAAAAAGAGTTACATGAAGAGAAAGTGAAAAATGAAAGTATGAGGACGGAAGTCAAAGTCTTTATTGTGGCTGACAAAATCCAAGAAGTGTGACTTCGCTGGTTTGGACATATACAGAGGATGAATGAAAGAGACCTACTGAAGAAAGCATGGCAGGAGAGGGTGGTGGGAAAGAGACCCCCAAGAAAGTGATGGATGGATTGCATCAGAGAAGATGGATCTTAGTGCAGCCTTGGACAAACAAAGGTAATGGTGAGGTGCTTGCATGATGATCTGACCCCAGTGATGGAATAAGGGGAAGAAGATTTGAGACTTGGGTTAGATTTTTCAATTAAGCAAAAAAATCCAGCTACTAACTCTTTTAAAAGATTCTCTACCTTCCAACACACAGTGCCTCCTAAAAGAATAGTAATATTGATATTTGCAAGGCATCCTTCAAACATGAAACTTCTATTGACATCTATATTTTGTACTAAAACAGCACTATCCATTCATGAATCTCAAAGCACTTTGCAAAACATTAAGACTTACAATAGGGAAGCATTTTAGAGCACTTTTACAACTGAGAAAATTAAGGTACTGAGAAAGATTGTCACTTGTTTAAGGTCATAGAATAAGCCACTGGCATGGCTAGCACCAGAACCCAGGAATTCTGATTACCAGTGCCCTCCTCTAACACCAAAGTGCCCTGAATAAGATGGCATAACTGCATGCAGTCTTTGGTGGATCATAGCATTTATCTTAAAGCAAGGACACATAATTAAGAACCTTTGTTGTTATTAATAACTATAACTTGAGTACATGAAATATGGAATGCTTCAAATAATTTAATAATGGCCCATCTGAATCAAGCAGTCCCAGGTTTCCCTTTTGGAAAATTTAATAGATGGAATGAAATATAAAGCTCGTCTAGATTTCAATTTAGAGTTAGCCCTTGTGCTAGACCAGTGATAAGAAAAGGCTGAAGGGATATTGACAGCAATATAATCTCTCTAAAGCTGTGATTGATCTAGTCTGCAGAGGGAGGGATGGCTGCAGTGCATACAGATGAAGCAGCAGTGTGGGGCAAGACTGCAGCAGGTACTCTGTATCTACCAGTGAAAGACTGTGAGGATGTTAAATACGTATCATGTCCTTCAGTTTAAGAAGCTATGTACTGAAAGGAAGGATAAAATAATAGGAGGATGAATGAAGAGGACCGGCAAACATATTATCTATGCATGCTCTGATTAATAAAAGAGTTTTAGAAGCCTTCCCTCTGTTCTAACGATGACAGGCAAGATACCAGTCAATTATTTTTTCCCTTCCTTCTGTGCGATTTTGACCAATTAAAATGGCTGATGCACTCAAGTTGAAATAACATCCTTTAAGGGGGGGAAAAAACCAGTTTCAAATATTTTGATTATTTCCCCCCTTATAAGTAGAAATCACAAACTTTTTGACATGTATAACTAAACTGTGACCAAGCAGTTTAACTAGCAGTCAATTTTGAATATTTCTCTTAGGTTTATCTCACCAGTTTCTAAACAGGCTAATTCATGGTCTCAGATTGTTCAAAAAAACATTCAACCAACAGGGAAATACTATTTGCCTTACTAAACCCATTCAGTCCCTACTTGCAATTGTTCCAGATCTACGAGAAGTGAGTTAATAGTATTTTCTATTTTACATCCTTATCTTTCCTACTATAAGGAAAGGAAGCACTAAGATGTTCATGTGCCTACACAGACTGTACAGTTGTGTCACTACAAACCTTATCCCTCCACATTCAGTCCTCTTCCTACTATTGGTTATCACCTTTTATTGCCTAGTCACAAATGTACATTGTAAAACCTGAACTTGGAAGTTTTGTGTGATTAAGTCCTTGTGCATTGATCTGAAAACTTACAAAGATGATGGTCCAGGCCTGCCATATGCTGAACACACTTTGATGGGACCTCAGCACCTCAGATGATTGGGCACTGGGAGTCCTACCGTACCCTATTGATATCCTAGAAAATATTTACAATTAAATTAAAAAATGAGATGATTAAACTGTTACTTAATGCAAAACTAATATTTATCCCTTGTACTTGAGGTATTATTTCCATTTTATAGATAGGGAAACTGAGGCAGCGAGCAAAATGAGTGATTTCCCCAAAACCATACTGCAAGTTACTGGCTAATTTGGGAATTGAACACACAACTCCTGGATCCTAATTGTGAAACTACCTTATTTTCCATGCGCCTTTTTTAAAAAAAATTACCAGCCAATGGCACACTACTAGGCACTCATTCGTGAATACGCCAGTATCTGCTCTTTGAATAATGACCTAAGATAACTATTTATAGGATAAACTCTGCTAAGTTTTAGACTCATTTTCGGCTCTCAAATGATTAAAAGCCAGCTCAGTTACCAGGGATACATGCAGTGCTCTGTATGTAATTTCTTTCAGGGTATTGATTCTGACCCAGATCATACTGATGCACATTATGACGCAAATTCAGCCATAAGAGGCTGTGTGAAGCCTGGAGTTCCTGATGGGTGGCATCCTTTTTCCACACTGATGTCCTATAACATTTCCTTTTTTACTGTACAGTGGGGTTTGTTATTGAGACAGGAAGCAGTCCATGGTAATGACAGGTGGAAGCTCTGTAAACATCAGGCAATCAGGCAGTGGAAAATTTCCTCTGCATTGTTTTGTTCTTCACCCCATTTTGGAGACAAGGCTCTTTTATTTACTTTTATGCTCATGTCCTTTTGCAGAGTGTAGAATTTACAGAAATTCTTCCTGGCCTCTTCTACCCTTGCATATGTTACACTTTGACATCTCTCCTCATCTCGTGTCCTTTATGTATATGTGATCCTCTTTCCCACTCAACTCTGTTTATGGTTCACATCTCATCTTTTTTTTCCTGTAATGTCCTGTTCCATTCTTAACACAGGACTGTAGTTTTTGGCACAGGTTTTTTTGTTGATTTTGTTTGTTACTGAAAAGATCAAAGCGGCAAGCTGATCAAGAAGTGGTAGAAATACTGCTAGTACAAAGGGGCGATTATTTGGACTGTCAAGTATTCTCATTTGGCTTCTCTCTCCCCGTGGTAGTCAGTTGCTCATTTCTTTGTCATTTGCTTTTCTGACATCAGCAGTAATCAGTAAAGTGTGTTTAAGGTTTGCATTGATCTAAAAACACAAAAAAGTTCCAAGTGCCAGCTTTAAATTATATAATTTATTTCCTTCAAACCTGGCTTGCTTTGTAGATTAAAATTCAAGCAAATTCAAACAAACACTGAATATTGCATGCAAGTCTGCACAAAACACATGTGGTAGCATATGTCATACATACGGCACCCCCTCTGCTTGCACAGAACTTCAATGGTGCGCTGAGGAGCTACAATATTCCACCAGCACAGAACAGAGGGGAGGATCTAGGCCAAATTTAATTAACTAATTTACCAACAGTTGTTAACAATATAAATTAAGACCATGTTTCAAGGCAGAAGCACAAGGGTCAGAGTGGAAGGTGACCTTTTCTCCTTAAATCTGCATTTTCTAATTTCTGAATACTTGATGATAATAATAAGACTGTGGTGCTCTTACACAGCACTTTTTTCATCTGTTGATCTCAAAGTGCTTTGCAAAGGATGATCATTACCCTATTTTACAGGTGGGGAAACAGGCACAGCAGTGAGGTGACTTCCCAAGAGCACTTAGCAGGCCAGTGGCAGAACCAGTAATAGAATACAAGTCTCCTGGGTCCCGGTCTAATACAATCCAATTAACAGATGACCAAAACTAGCTTAAAGGAAGATCACTATGAGCTGTAACTTCCTCTGTCAACTTCAAATTATGAAAAGCTTCTGCTTGTGTAGGCACACTGAGAACATAAAGTCATTTTCCCCAACCCTTACAGGATAAATTAAGACACGTGTAAGTAAATATCCTGCAATTCACTTTGCAGCTGAGTCTGCATTTAACTAGAGCTGCAGTATATAATCAACAATAAGAGAAAGGAGTCACATAATACATATGTCATCCAGCTCTAGTTGCTGCTTTAGATTTTATTGTGTGCATAACAAACAACAACTGTCCTTCCCCTTTGACATTCTTCCAAAGCTGTATTTTTCCTTCAGGGTAGTGCAGCTGCTAGCTATATACTCATATACCCCACAACATGAAAGAGTCTCAATCATTAATGATCTTACCCTCCACACAATATACTTGGTGATGTATCTCACCCCCATTTCATAGATTGAGAACTGAGGCATGGATTGAGGAACAGATATTTTAGGTATTTTGGCACTGCTGCACTCAGTGTTGAAACTAACAGACTTCCGTGCCTAAATCTCACTTTCAAAAAGGAATAAGGCACTAAGGAACCTATATCTCATCACTTGCTGGGTGGCAAGGACCTCTTGTGAATTACAGAGCACCTTCAACACACATTGGCTTTAGAAGGAGTCAAAAGAGCCCTGTACCTCACAGAGGGGATAAAGAATCTTGAGGGATATAGTCCTTAGTGAAGAAGGTATACTACACTGTTATGAAGACTGGAAATGATAGATGGTTCTTTTCATAGCCTAGATGGATGCTGCCTCTGACAATTGCAGAGGCCAGGAGGTTATGTATTAGCACAGTCATAAAAGTATAGTTGTTATAACAACCAGGGACTCAGCTCACTAAGTAAAGAAGACAGAG
>NC_133771.1:25881466-25993778 GCF_003597395.2 Chelonoidis abingdonii | reverse complement strand
ATTTCTTTCAGGGTATTGATTCTGACCCAGATCATACTGATGCACATTATGACGCAAATTCAGCCATAAGAGGCTGTGTGAAGCCTGGAGTTCCTGATGGGTGGCATCCTTTTTCCACACTGATGTCCTATAACATTTCCTTTTTTACTGTACAGTGGGGTTTGTTATTGAGACAGGAAGCAGTCCATGGTAATGACAGGTGGAAGCTCTGTAAACATCAGGCAATCAGGCAGTGGAAAATTTCCTCTGCATTGTTTTGTTCTTCACCCCATTTTGGAGACAAGGCTCTTTTATTTACTTTTATGCTCATGTCCTTTTGCAGAGTGTAGAATTTACAGAAATTCTTCCTGGCCTCTTCTACCCTTGCATATGTTACACTTTGACATCTCTCCTCATCTCGTGTCCTTTATGTATATGTGATCCTCTTTCCCACTCAACTCTGTTTATGGTTCACATCTCATCTTTTTTTTCCTGTAATGTCCTGTTCCATTCTTAACACAGGACTGTAGTTTTTGGCACAGGTTTTTTTGTTGATTTTGTTTGTTACTGAAAAGATCAAAGCGGCAAGCTGATCAAGAAGTGGTAGAAATACTGCTAGTACAAAGGGGCGATTATTTGGACTGTCAAGTATTCTCATTTGGCTTCTCTCTCCCCGTGGTAGTCAGTTGCTCATTTCTTTGTCATTTGCTTTTCTGACATCAGCAGTAATCAGTAAAGTGTGTTTAAGGTTTGCATTGATCTAAAAACACAAAAAAGTTCCAAGTGCCAGCTTTAAATTATATAATTTATTTCCTTCAAACCTGGCTTGCTTTGTAGATTAAAATTCAAGCAAATTCAAACAAACACTGAATATTGCATGCAAGTCTGCACAAAACACATGTGGTAGCATATGTCATACATACGGCACCCCCTCTGCTTGCACAGAACTTCAATGGTGCGCTGAGGAGCTACAATATTCCACCAGCACAGAACAGAGGGGAGGATCTAGGCCAAATTTAATTAACTAATTTACCAACAGTTGTTAACAATATAAATTAAGACCATGTTTCAAGGCAGAAGCACAAGGGTCAGAGTGGAAGGTGACCTTTTCTCCTTAAATCTGCATTTTCTAATTTCTGAATACTTGATGATAATAATAAGACTGTGGTGCTCTTACACAGCACTTTTTTCATCTGTTGATCTCAAAGTGCTTTGCAAAGGATGATCATTACCCTATTTTACAGGTGGGGAAACAGGCACAGCAGTGAGGTGACTTCCCAAGAGCACTTAGCAGGCCAGTGGCAGAACCAGTAATAGAATACAAGTCTCCTGGGTCCCGGTCTAATACAATCCAATTAACAGATGACCAAAACTAGCTTAAAGGAAGATCACTATGAGCTGTAACTTCCTCTGTCAACTTCAAATTATGAAAAGCTTCTGCTTGTGTAGGCACACTGAGAACATAAAGTCATTTTCCCCAACCCTTACAGGATAAATTAAGACACGTGTAAGTAAATATCCTGCAATTCACTTTGCAGCTGAGTCTGCATTTAACTAGAGCTGCAGTATATAATCAACAATAAGAGAAAGGAGTCACATAATACATATGTCATCCAGCTCTAGTTGCTGCTTTAGATTTTATTGTGTGCATAACAAACAACAACTGTCCTTCCCCTTTGACATTCTTCCAAAGCTGTATTTTTCCTTCAGGGTAGTGCAGCTGCTAGCTATATACTCATATACCCCACAACATGAAAGAGTCTCAATCATTAATGATCTTACCCTCCACACAATATACTTGGTGATGTATCTCACCCCCATTTCATAGATTGAGAACTGAGGCATGGATTGAGGAACAGATATTTTAGGTATTTTGGCACTGCTGCACTCAGTGTTGAAACTAACAGACTTCCGTGCCTAAATCTCACTTTCAAAAAGGAATAAGGCACTAAGGAACCTATATCTCATCACTTGCTGGGTGGCAAGGACCTCTTGTGAATTACAGAGCACCTTCAACACACATTGGCTTTAGAAGGAGTCAAAAGAGCCCTGTACCTCACAGAGGGGATAAAGAATCTTGAGGGATATAGTCCTTAGTGAAGAAGGTATACTACACTGTTATGAAGACTGGAAATGATAGATGGTTCTTTTCATAGCCTAGATGGATGCTGCCTCTGACAATTGCAGAGGCCAGGAGGTTATGTATTAGCACAGTCATAAAAGTATAGTTGTTATAACAACCAGGGACTCAGCTCACTAAGTAAAGAAGACAGAGTAGATAATCTAATGAATTTTCCCGGATGTTACAAGCCTTTAAGATGGACTTGATCAAAAGTCAAGTAAAAATGAGTCAATGCAACAGAAGAGCCATGGAATGGATTTGCTGATGTGGGAGGCATGAGATAAAAATAAAATACGGTGAGAACTGAAGGCTGAATTCTGAAGATGTTACTCTGACAAATCTCCTGTTGACGTCAGAGCTCAGTGAAGTTCTTTAGATTAGAGAGAGAGAAAATTGAGAAGAGTTTGAGTGAAGTCATTTTTATGAAAGAACAGAAGAGAAGGAAAAGTACCAACCAAGGCCTGCTACAAGGGCAAGAGGTCCCAAAAATTGCTCAGTCCTTCATCCGCTCAAACCAATGATAGTTTTTCCCATAGGAATTGAACTCAGATGGAATACTCATTGATTCCAAGGCCAGAAGGGACCACTCTGATAATCTAGTCTGACCTCTACACAAGCCATAGAAATTCTCCAAAATAGTTCCTTAAGCATATCTTCCAGAAAGAAAAATCCAATATTGATTTTAAAATTGTTAGTGATGGAGAATCCAGCATGAACCGTGGTAAATTCTTCCAGTGATCAATTTCTCTCACTGTCAATGCCATAATTGTGATCATTTTGTTTTAAATTAGGAAAAAGACTTGTACACAGGGACCCCACAAAATCTAATAGCCTCAGGCCCACAGGAGAGTTAATACAGCCCTGCAGTTGATACCAAGATTTGATGGAAAGGTAAGATAGAGAGAGAGAGAGAGAGGATGAAATGAAGTGTGAGTGAGTGAGTGTGTATGTGTATAGGAATAAAGTCTTTCAGTTTGGTCTACTCCTTCTGTGTTGGGGTCAGGGAATATGAGATGAGACAACACGAGAGAGGATGCAAGATGAGGGTTTTTTTTTTGTCTTTTTAAGAAACCCCAAAAAGGGAAAAATTGGGCAGCATAGTTCATCCCCTCATTATTCTATCCACTAGTTAGGCCTAATATCTGGCACACCAATTTTGATCCATTAATTTCTGGACCCAAATCTTCATGTTTATCGAGTGCAAGCTCATAGTCTTTGAATCCTGCCAGTAGGTCCTTTTTGTTTGGACTAATCCAATTTATTTTTCTGGTTCGTAACATTGATTTATTGAAAACTTGACCTTTTCCCCACCATTAATTTCCAAGCAGGCAAAAAGTTATAAGCTATTGTGACAACTTATGAACCTGCACATGATTTTTTACATTTTAACATACGTTAAATGTTTAGGTCTAATAATCACAATAGTCCTCTGCGTGTCTACCTGGAGTATCCAGTCCCTGGTCCACTGGACACTCAGTATTCACAGATCCAATTCTTCCAAAGAAACAGTACCCTCCAGTTTCCCAGCTCCACTCAGATCACCACTCCGCTTAACGAATAGCACTTAAATGGGTTTACACTGAAATAAAAAATAGGGTTATTTAACAAAGCACAGCCATTAAAGTAATAACAAGTAGTAGTACTGGAAAAAAATGGTTACATATAAAATAAAATCATGACGTGCTAGAGCCTAGACTTAATTGACAATATAGTTTATCTACACTTTACAGCCAGGCAGGCTGTGACCTTTCTTTCATAAGACAAATTACACTATCAGTTGGCTTCCATGGTGAAGGATAAAATCTTGTCCCCGCGCCTCTTTTATTTTCAATGCAGTTACAGATTATTGTCTCTTATCCCAGAAGGTTCCATCTTCAGAGACTAATTTTGAGGTTCCTTAGCCTTTGCAAATCCTCAGGCCTGCCCTTGACCCAGACAGCATAGCCTGTCTCCCTGGACGTCCACTATTCTTTACACTGATATGCCTTGACTCGGGGCACAACAGTTTTGGAATGTAGAATTTTACATCTCTCAATTAATTCTTGTATGAGAAATAGTTTATGATGATCACTGGGCTACGGGCCCACTCTTCAGTGAAAGATTACGCAGGGATCCCTGTAAATATCTCTGTCCCCAGTACCCTCTGCCAAGAATCCTGTGGCACCTTATAGACTAACAGATGTTTTGGAGCATGAGCTTTCGTGGGTGAATACCCACTTCGTCAGATACATGTAGTGGAAATTTCCAGGGGCAGGTATATATATGCAAGTATTACATTGGGACATGCAGGTGAATGAACTGGTGATGGTGTGGCTGATCTGGTTAGGTCTCTGTGATGGTGTCGCTGGTGTAGATATGTGGGCAGAGTTGGCATCGAGGTTTGTTGCATGGATGGTTCCTGACGCTAGAGTTACTATGGTGCGGTGTGCAGTTACTGGTGAGAATATGTTTCAGGTTGGCAGGTTGTCTGTGGGGCGGGATGGCCTGGGCGCCACCCAAGGCCTGTGAAAGTGTGGATCATTGTCCAGGATGGGTTGTAGATCCCCTGATGATGCGTTGGAGGGGTTTTAGCTGGGACTGTATGTGATGGCCAGTGGAGTCCTGTTGGTTTTTTCTTGGGTTTGTCTTGCAGTAGGAGGCTTCTGGTACATGCTCAGTGACTCTGTTGATCTGTTTCTCTTATTTCCTCGTGCGGGTATGTAGTTTTGAGAATGCTTGGTGGAGATTTTGTAGGTGTTGGTCTCTGTCTGAGGGTTAGAGCAGATGCGGTTGTACCTCAGTGCTTGGCTGTAGACAATGGATCATGTGTGATGTGCCCGGGATGGAAGCTGAGGCATGAAGGTAGGCATAGCGGTCGGTAGGTTTTCAGGTATATAGGTGGTGTTAATGTGACCAATCACTTATTTGCACCGTGGTGCATCTAGGAAAGTGGACCTCCCGTGTAGATTGGGTCCAGGCTGAGGTTGATGGTGGGGTGGAAGCTGTTGAAATCGTGGTGGATTTTTCCAGAGTCTCCTTCCATGGGTCCAGATGATGAAGAATGTCATCAAATGAGCGTAGGTAGAGAAGGGGTGTGAGTGGACGAGAGCTGAGGAAGCGGTTGTTCCAGGTCGGCCATAAAATATTGGCATATTGTGGGCCACTGATCGGGTGCCCATAGCGGTGCCACTGATCGGAGATTTATATATTGGGGGCATCAAAATTTGAAAGGCGTTATGTGTGAGGATAAAAGGCACAGAGCTCAAGCAGCCAGTTTGTGCTTGCTGTGTCATCATCAGGGATTCTGTTTCTGACAGCCTGTATCTTCCATTGTGTGTGGGATGCTTTTGGGCAAGTTGTAGGCAAGCCTCTTATCCGTGGTGGCTAGGATGGTGTTTTCTGGAAGGTCACCAATGCTAATTGTAGTTCCCTCAGGAACAGTAGTGTACAGAGAAGAAAATGCTAGGAGGGGTTTGAGAATTTAGTGGTAGGGACTGAGTAGGAGTCCACCATATCCCAGCAACAGTCCTCAGTTTTAGATAGCTAAATAAAAAGGGAGCAAGTTAAAAAACCTCTTTTCACTTAGAAAAGTTAGATCCTGCAAGTCCCACACGGCCTGATGAAATGCCATCCTAAGAAAAAAAAAAAATACTCAAGGAGTTAATAGAGAGGGCCCTATCTGAGCTTCCTTTGTCAGTATCTTGGGAAAATCTTGGGCAGGGAGATTTCCCCAGGAAGACTGGAAAAGGCTTTGAAAATACTAGTGCCATTCGATAAAAGGAAAAAAAAAAACCCAGAAAACTACAGACCAATTAGTTAACTTCTCTGTGCCAGGAAATAATGGAGCAAGTAAAATTAAACGAATATCTGCAAACACTTGGAAGGTGGTAACGAGTGATAGAGAATAGACAGCATGGTTTGTAAAGAACAAATCGTGCCCAAACCATTTGATAGCTTTTCTTTGATAGGATAACGAGTCTTTGGATAAGGGAGAAGCGTGGTGGATGTGGGTATACCTAGGACTTTAGTAAGGTATTTGGGTATGGTCTTGATGATTCCTTATCTGATAAACTGGGCAAAGTTACATTTAGGTTTATGGGCTACTTAAAGGTGGGTGAATAACTGGCTGGATAACCATACCTCAGAGAGTAGTTTATTACTGGCTCCCACGTCCTGCTGGAAAGGTCTAGACAGTGGGGTTCCGCAGGGTCTGTTTTTTGGACCGGCCTCTGTCCAATATCTTCATCAAATCGACTTAGAAGTGGCATAGAAAAGTACGCTAATAAGTTGCAACGATACCAAATGGAGGGGGGCCCGGTGCAACTGCTTGGAGGACGGCAAGTCAAAATTCAAAATGCCTTGGGACAAATTGGAGAAATGGTCTGAGGTAAACACGGATGAAGTTCACCCATAAGACAATCCGAAGTTGCGTCCATTAGGAAGGAAAAGTCATGTTTCACAATAAAAGCAAGTGGGAAGAGACTGTCTAGGAGGAGTATGGCATAAATGTGATCTAGGGGGTTATAGTAGATCACAAGCTAAATATGAGTCAAAAGTGTGACTGTTTTGCAAAAAAGGTAACGTGATTGTGGGGATGAAGTAACAGGATGTGTTGTCGAAAAGGACACAAAGTCATTCTTCCGCTCTACTTTGCACTGGTTAGGCATCAACTGGGAGTATTGTGTCCAGTTCTTGGCACCGCATTTCAAGAAAGATGTGGAGAAATTGGAGAGGGTCGAGAAGAGCAACAAGAATGACTTAAGGGTTTTGGACATGGACTAATGAAGGAAGGCCTGAAGAATTGGGTTGTTTAGTTTGGAAAAGAGTCCACTGAGGGGACGTTTAGCAGTTTTTAGGTAACATTAAACGGTTGGGTTTTCAAGGAGGAGGAGAAAACTTGTTCACGGTTGGTAGCCTTAATTACCTCAGAAGGGAAAGATTCAAAAGTGGTGGTCCCCCCAACGGAGAAAGATAGCCTGGGGGAGTGCTTTGGTTGGGGGGCTAGGAAAAGGGGGGGAAGGTAGAAAAGACGGATCCACCCTCCCCAAAACAATAAAAAAATCCAGACAGGTTGTGGATCTCAAAGTCTGAGCAAGAAATTTAAGAGTTGGTTAGCCAGATGCCCCGATCAGAAAGAATTGGGCGCGTCCCCCCCAAGGATTGGTCCTGCATGAGGGTTTCTTTTTGGTTTGGGGAAAAAAGGACCTCCTTGGGGTAGTTTAATCTGAGTTCTAAGAAAATAAACCCCCTGGTATCCCGGGGCTTTCCTAAGGGGGCAGTTTAATTTGGCATCCTGAATTTATGGGTTTCTGGGGGTTGGCTTTAAGTGGTAAAGGCGAGGTGGTGTTCCCCCCCTGAAAAAAAAGTTAAAAGATGGGTTCGCAAAAGTTTTTTTCTTTTTTTAAAGTGGGGGAGGTTTTATTCCCTCAAAAGAGTGGGGGCGAAAAAAAAAATGCCTTATTGTATTCTGGGAGGGAAGCGTTGGCCGAGTTTTTTTTTTTTGTTTTAAGATTTGGTAAAAAAAAAATTGTTCTGGAAGAGTCCTTTGGTTGTGTCAGACGCGATATGATGAACAGCACCTAACCTTACTAACTCTTTGAGGATAAGTCAGGAATGTGGGTTTCTGGGCTGGGTGGCATTGGTTCTGGACACTTAGGTTAGATGCAAGAATGTTGTTTTTCCACTATTTCTGCCTTGTGACGTCGGCGGGAAGCATTCGTGTTAGGTACAGACTGTCAGTTTCGACTCAGGAGGAGTCCATTGTGGAGTTGTTCTTTGTGTGCTGTTAGGTGGTAGTACTGTTACTAGTGCGTGTTCGCTTTGTCCTGAAAGTTATTCTATTGAGTCGGAGGACGGCGAAATAGGCTTCAGATGCCACAGAACTGGTATAATGTTGGTGGGTGGCCAAGGGCAGAAAGAGATCCGAACTAGGACAGACTTTTCTTCGGCTGGGTGTAGTTGGATTAGATCAGACTTCAAGAGAAACTGTGAGCTTTTCAGTTATCTGCAAATTTTGACAGCCAGTCAACTCAGGATTAACAAAGACTGTGAAATGGCTTGCAACGACAAGGCCAGTTTCTCCTCCCTTGTTTTCACATTTCAACTTGCTAGAACAGGGCCTCATCTTCTTGATTGAACTAACCTCGTTATCTCGGCTTGCTTGCATTTATATAACTGCCCTGGAATTTCAACTACATGCATCTACTGACGAAGTGGGTATTCACCCACGAAAGCTCATGCTCCAAAACGTCTGTTAGTCTATAAGGTGCCACAGGATTCTTTGCTGCTTTTACAGATCCAGACTAACACGGCTACCCTTCTGATACTTGATACCCTCTGCCAGTTAAACCAGAAGGCCCATAGGTCACACCAGCTCCCACTGAAGTCGGTATCTTTGAGGATCTGGGTCACAGACCTTTGAATTCAGTGAGTCAGTGACTTCATTGGTTGAGGAATTTTAGAGCTGTCCCTCTTGCACTCCCTCCTCCACACACTTTGTTTTTAAAGGATCAATAGACCTGCTGCATTCCATGTTAGAAGGTCTTATCCTGCTTCAGCTGAAACCAATGAGAGTTTTGCCATGGGTCTCTATGTGAGTATAGTCAGGATCAGAATTTCCATCGGTTCAATGGCTGATCTTCCTGAGTATTAGCAAAGAAAGAACTATTTGCATCCTTGTTCAATAATGAGAAGCACACACACCTTATTAAAATGTCCCCATTTATCAAACTAAAATGTAATAAAAATATCTTGATTGCTGTAGTTTGATTATTTCTACAAATTAATAGCCTTTATCTTTGGCATTCTGGTTTATCATAGGGAGAGCTAAGTGATGCCTAGAGGTTGCCCAGCACCTTTTTGTTGTTATAAGCCTGTTTCCAGTGGCTTATAACTTTTTCAAATTATATTTGTTCAATCTAAAATTGCTCTCTGCTTGAAGCGGAATTTTGAAGGGGTTTGTTTTCCTTACATAAACTACCATACTTCATTTCAATAACTATCTGTGATTGCAATGGCAACAGATAGTGTACAGTGACTCAGGATAATATTGCACAGATGACACACCACATCTGTTAAAGGAACTCCAAGTCCATCAGAGTAATATGCTGTCTCTTTCATTGACATAAAATCACTCATGTATTACAACACCATTGTCCTTCCATCTATTAAATTGCCCCCCCCCGCCCCCGCACCATTTAGTACAGCACAAAGGCATTTTTCATTTGGAATTATTTTGCTTCTGAAATGTCACCTACAGCTTAAAACACAAGACCTTCCTCAGTCAAGTGTTCTCTTTCCTCTTTTCATACAGAGCATATGACTCATTCTTACAGAACATATGAAAGCAAATGCCAAGTATTGTGTCAGAAAAAAAAAACTTTATGGTTGGTTCTGTTCTGTACAGGTATCAGGTGTGTCAACTTGCATGTTTCCTTTGGCTCATCCTAGTAGCCCTTCTCTGAACCTGTTCCAGTTTGAATTCATCCTTCTTAAATATGGGAGATCAGAACTGCACACAGTATTCCAGATGAGGTCTCACCAGTGCCTTGTATAACTGTTCTAACCCCACCTTATCTCTATTGGAAACACCTTTCCTGATGCATCTCAAGACTACATTAGCTTTTTTCACAGCCATATCACATTGGTGGCTCATAGTCATCCTATGATCAATCAATACTCCAAGGTTCTTCTCCTCCTCTGTTACTTCCAACTGATGAGTCCCCAGCTTATAACAATAGTTCTTGTTATTAATCCCTAAATGCATGACCTTGCACTTTTCACTATTAAATTTCATTCTACTACTATTACTTCAGTTTACAAGGTCATCCGGATCTTCCTGTATGATATCCCAGTCCTTCTCTGTATTGGCAATACCTCCCAGCTTTGTGTCATCCGCAAACTTTATTAGCACAATTCCCACTTTTTTGTGCCAAGGTCAGTAATAAAAAGATAAATAAGATTGGTCCCAAAACTGATCCCTGAGGAACTCCACTAGTAACCTCCCTCCAGCCTGACAGTTCACCTTTCAGTACGACCATTGTAGTCTCCCCTTTAACCAGTTCCTTATCCCACCTTTCAATTTTCATATTGATCCCCATCTTTTCCAATTTAACTAATAATTCCCCATGTGGAACCGTATCAAATGCCTTACTGAAATTGAGGTAAATTAGATCCACTGCTGCATTTCCTTTGTCTAAAAAATCTGTTACCTTCTCAAAGAAGAGATCAGGTTGGTTTGGCACGATCTACCTTTTGTAAAACCATGTTGTATTTTTGTCCCAATTACCATGACCTCAATGTCCTTGACTACTTTTTCCTTCAAAATTTTTTCCAAGACCTTGCATACTACAGATGTCAAACTGACAGGCCTGTAGTTGCCCCGGATCACTTTTCCTCCCTTTCTTAAAGATAGGAACTATGTTAGCAATTCTCCAGTCATACGGTACAACCCCTGAGTTTACAGATTCATTAAAAATTCTTGCTAATGGGCTTGCAATTTCATGTGCCAGTTCCTTTAATATTCTTGGATGAAGATTATCTGGGCCCCCTGATTTAGTCCCATTAAGGCTGTTGAAGTTTGGCTTCTACCTCGGATGTGGTAATATCTACCTCCATATCCTCATTCCATTTGTCATCCTACCATTATCCCTAAGCTCCTCATTAGCTCTCATTAAAGACTGAGGCAAAGTATTTGTTTAGATATTGGGCCATGCCTAGATTATCCTTAACCTCCACTCCATCCTCAGTGTTTAGCAGTCCCACTTCTTCTTTCTTTTGTTTTCTTCTTATTTATATGGCTATAGAACCTTTTTTACTATTGGTTTTAATTCCCTTTGCAAGGTCCAACTCTACATGGCTTTTTGGCCTTTCTCACTTTATCCCTACATGTTCTGACCTCAATAAGGTAGCTTTCCTGCTGATCACTCCCATCTTCCATTCCTTGTAGGCTTTCTGCTTTTTCTTAATCACCTCTCTGAGATGCTTGCTCATCCAGCTTGGTCTACAACTCCTGCCTATGAATTTTTCCCCTTTCTTGGGATGCAGGCTTCTGATAGTTGCACTTCCCACTTTTCTGCTGCCGTAAAGCGTCAAGTAATAAAAAGACTTAAATAAGATTTGGTCCCTAAAACAATTTCCTGAGGAACTCCACTAGCTAGGCCTCCCTCCAGCTTGGCAGTTTCACCTTTTCATGTGATGACCCATGCTTATGT
The DNA here is from genome assembly GCF_003597395.2 of Chelonoidis abingdonii. Classification (NCBI taxonomy): domain Eukaryota; kingdom Metazoa; phylum Chordata; order Testudines; family Testudinidae; genus Chelonoidis; species Chelonoidis abingdonii. The sequence continues at coordinate 25,982,486 of NC_133771.1, read as the reverse complement.
AGTTCTCCCCTTTCACCAGCTCGCTTATCCACCTATTTTCAATGTTCATATTGATCTCGCAATCTTTTCCCAATTGGAATATATGTTCCTCATGTGCGAGTACCATATCAAATGCCGTCATTACTAAAAATAGGTAGCTAAATTGAGTATCTCCAGCCTGCTGTTTTCCTTTGTAGTAAAAATATTCTGATTGACCTTCTCCAGTAGAAGTGAGATCAGTGTTGGTTTTGGCCGATCTACTTCTTTGTAAAATCATGTTGTTATTTGTGGTCCCTCTATTTACATTGAGCTCAATTGTCCTCAACTAATTTTCTTCAAAATTTTTTCCATCTTCCAGTTTACCTTGCTGAATGGGCTACAGATGGTCAAACTAACAGGCCTTTGCTCAATTTCCCGGGATCATCATTTTAACTTTCTTAAATGAATAGGAACTATGTGTATGGCGTTTATTCTCCGTTATGTCATATGCGCGCTACAATCCTTGCAGTTTATTGACAGCATTAATTAAACTATTGCTTGCTAATTTGGCTTCCCAATTTCATGGCATCTCTTCTTTGGCTGCAGGTGTTCTAATTAAAGTAGCTATCTCTACTGCCTTCTAGAAAGATCTTAATTGGCTCCAGGTGCCTTGATTAACCTGGAGCAACTGCCATTTGGTTACCAGGGTCCTAGGGATTTGTTTAACCTGGGACTAACATACCTATTTCTCAGTACTTTACTATAGCCATCTGGCCTTGCCCCATCACAACTGGTATCTACAATACCCTTCCTCCTTATGTCCATTCTCCTACCCACGGCTGTATACTTTCTTACTTTGTTTTCTTCCCTCTCGATGTTAAAATCTGGCGTGGAGATTATCTGGACATCTCGCAACTATCTCCCCCAAATTCCTAGTTTAAAGCTCTCTTAATCAGTTGTGGCAGCCTCCATCCTAGAAGTCTACTTCCCTCCCTACTCAAGTGAAGTCCATCCCAAGAGAATAGGCCTCTGTCCATGAATGCCTCTCAGTGACCATACACCCCAAAGCCCTCCTTATCGCACCACTGCCTGAGCCATCTGTTGATCGTCATAATCTTGTCACCGCTTTGTTGCCCTTCTCTAGGAACAAGCAGAATCCCACTGAAGATCACCTGAGCCTCGATTTCCTTAAGTGTCTTCTCCAGCCTGTCATAGTCTCCCTTGATACTTTCCAGTGAGAATCTAGCCATATCATTTGTTCCTACATGAAGGACAATCAGTGGATTCTTTCCTGCTCCCATTAGAATCCTCTTCAGCCTCAGGTCCACATCCCAGATCTTAGCACCCAGCAGACAGCACATCCTTCTGTTTTCTGGATCAGCTCTGCTTACAGGCCTGTCTATTCTTCTCAATAAGGAGTCCCCAATCATGTAGACTTCACCTGCCTTTTCCTGGTGATGGTGCAATTCTCCAGTATATCTCCTGTTCCCTCTTGATTCCTATTCTCCCTTGCAATCCTCTGCAACCCATCCTGTATCCTCCTGGGGCTCATATTTGGTGTTATCTCCATTGACTCTAACCCTCTTCCTACAGAACTAGCTGCTCTTCTCTTCTTCCTTGCCCTCTCACCTTCAGCGACCACCTGCTGTGCCCCTTCTTCATTTTCCAACTCTGCAAACCTGTTCCTGAGCTCTAGTTCTCCTTCACTAGCCCATCTTTTCCTCTGCCTGGTTCTCTTAGTCACATGCTTCCACTGTCCACTTTCCTCACCCAGCAATCTCCCCTCAGAATTCTTTGGTCCTGCTTCCATCTGCAAGTCTGAGCTTTTCCCTACAGCCTCCTCATGTCTTTGCTCCATCATGTGCTCGAACCCCCTTCTAAACTCAACCAAAATTTTCACCTACATCTCCAATCCTCAGATCTTTTCTTCCATCAGCTCTATCAGATGAAACTCTTTTCCCTTCAGGATCATGTATGTACCACATCTTCCACATCCAATCATCTTCATTGTGTCTTCCACTGCTTGGGTCACTACCACTGCTGCCTCTGTATCTGTCATAGCCTTCCCACCTAAGTCCTGTTAGTCTGGGAAACTTAAACCAAACCACCACCAGCAGCAGCAAAATAAACCCTCAATGAGCACCACAACACTCCCAGAACACCACAAATTCCCTTCACTAGCCTGTCTGTTCCTCTGCCTGGTTCTCCTAGTCTTCCCACCAAACTTCCCTTGCAAACTCCCACTCAAACTCCCGTTTACAGCTCTGTTTGCTGGCTCCTGTGCCACTGAAGCTGTCTGTGCTGCTGGGTACACCTACCACATTGAGCTCTCCAGGCAAGATAGGCATTCCACTTCCTGTCTTCCCCCAGTTTGTGGCTCACACTGGGGCTTAGGCAGGAGAGAAAGAAGACTGGACATCTAGAACGAGCCTACAGCACACCTGCCCAAGGCAGAAATGTAGGCTCCTAGGGAACTTTTATAGCAAAAATGTAGACACCTACAGGGTTAAGCAGCAGTTGAGCTGGGGTTATGTTGATTACAGTAGCACCTAAAAGTGGCATTTAGGGATCTAAGAACTTCTGTGGATCCAAGACTAAATGACTTGCCTAAGGTCACACAGGAAGAAGGTGGTAGAGCAGGGACTAGCTCTGCCATGTCCTAGGCTGGACCCCTAACCACTGGACCAACTTTACTCTGGCTCTGGAAATTGGGAGGTGCCAGGTTTCAGCTCCCAGATTCTCAGGGAACACCCCAGAAATCATTTAAAGTTGCCACAAGGCAGCTTAATGGCCCCAAAGCCAGTGAAGAATTGTCATGGTCAAGCTCCATCATGCCCCCTCCTGCTCTTCGGCTCAAAAAGGCAGGCAGAGATACAGGGCCAAGCTGCTGTTTAGGTGCACTAGCAGTCTGAAAGAGGAATTCTCTGCTGGTCTTGTGTGGCCGGGTTATAGTCTCTTTGGGTAGATCTACAGTGCAGTTAAAAACCTGGTGCTGGCCTCTGCCAACTGACATAGGCTCACAGGGCTTGAGCTAAGGGGCTGTTTAATTGCAGACTAGACATTCAGAGTCAAGCTGGAGCCAGGGCTCTGGGACCCTCTGAGCTGGAAGGGTCTCAGAGCTTGGGCTTCAGCTGAAGCCCAAAGTCTACACCACAATTAAACAACCCTTTAGCCCAACCCCCTCAGCTGGCATAGGCCAGCAGTGGATTTTTCATTTCCATGTAGACATACTCTTTATGCTAGCTGAGTGGTGCAAAGGAAACCCTATGCAACTTGTGAATTTGGGCTTTATTTTTTTATTCTTATTCCCCCTGTTTTAGTATATTTTTCGTTACATTAATTTGTGTTTATTTAAAATTCTGATTGCTTTCCTTTTTAAAAGAAAGATTTGATGCACTGTAGAATCATGGTACATATACGTTGAAATCCTGGTACAACTGAAATCAATGGGAGCTTTGCTATTGACTTCAATGAGACCAGGATTTCAACATGATCTCTTTACCTTCAGAAAAGAAAGTGACATCTTTTTAAATTCAAATGTGAATATGCCTCTTTACTCCCACCCCCCATTATTTCTTTGGTGAAAAATTGTTATAGTAATGATGTCTGCCATTACAAAACATTTCAGAAGTTTTTTAAATGAGCATTTACTGTGCTGTGCCTGTTATTTTGCTCATGCACAACTGAGAATGCAAATAGGTAAATAAGTAGTATGAATTAATAATCTCTGGGGAATTTAGCTGACAATTATAATGCATTTTAGTGCTGTGACAAGTTAGACCAGCCTACACAGACATAGATCTTTATGGGAAGTTTATTAGTGTATATTAAACAGATCTGCACTAAATATTTTCCCACTGTTTAAAGAAAGTTTTAATCAACAAATTACAATAAAACAATGCAGTTGAGATAGATTGAAAAATTCCTGTGGAATTACTTATTTTGTCATCAGCAGAAAATTTGGCCAAATATGCTACAGAACCTACTCTCTACCCACATGTTGATAATTATCATTGAACTCACTATAAAATACACTCTGATGTACCACCACCTCATTTCACAGGGAGCTATGTATATAAATCTTTACTCATTATGAGAATATTCCACCCCTCATAGAGGAACCTACAGTTAAAATCTGATTTATAATGCTCAGAAGTAACTGACAACATTAGTTAATACCTTAGCTCCCAATTACATTAAGCACCACAATTACCTCTCTCTCATTCCAAGGTCTAGGGGACACTCTCACCCCCAGAACTCCTGTGAGTTGTCCCACTGAAGTCATTGATTATAACCGTTCATCTGATTAAAGATTGCAGCATGGAGTTATAACCAACAAATGTGTTTACCGGAGTTGGTGCGGGCATGGAGGTGTGAATGTAATGAGATGCTGAATGAATAAACTTAGTGGCAAAAATCTGAGGTGCTCTCTCAGAATTTACTTAAGAAAACTCCAAGAGATGTTAAATGAATAAGACTGAAAATATTATAGGAAGAGCATCTATAATTAAGATTGCCCAACAATTCCCATTATAGACTGTTTTCGGTTGCTTATAACTTTGCCCAACTTTAACCACTTGAGCTGAATTTTTCCATGCCTGGTATCTACCTCAGGCTGAATATTTTTTTGTAAAGTTCAGCTATTTCCAATAGTAAGATTTGGGAAAATTACATTTTGCCCATGTTAAAAAACATTCTAACCACCATGTTGTTAGAAGTTCTAGCACCTCCATGCTTTGGAGCAGGGATTTGACATTTGGCCTGGGGGTTGCCTTTCTGTCAGGGATGTGCCTTTTGTGGTTCCCATGAATAAAATGCCTGGATCTGGCCAAGTTATATGCCTTTGGCATAGACAACCTTAATTTTGGCATTTCCTAACTTTTGAGTGCTTCCTCCTCTCCCTGCCCTGCAGAAAGAATAAATAAATAAATAAATAAAACCCATCATGTGTTCTGCATTGTCCAGACCTCTCCTGGACAGTTGAGATAATGAGGTTTGTTGCCCCTTTAAGAAGTCAATTTTCAACAGTTATCTGCTGTTACCAAATGATTCAGTTTAAAGACAGTATTAGATTGTTTTAGATTAAACAAAAAACAAAGTTTATTAACAGATGATAGTAATGTAGGTGAATTCAAATATAACAGATAAAGTTAGAAATGATTATCAGCAAATAAGAGTGAAAATACATCTACAAGTCTAAAAACTTAACCTAGCAAGTTTGGATTCAAGACTTGGTTCAAGATGGACTCTCTCCCCCATAGCCTTCCAACAAGATAGGAGACTGACTCTTTTCTCGAGGCCCAAAGGTGCTCAAGCCTTTGACTTCCTAGGTGAAAGAGGTAAGGGGCAGAACCCCCCCCCCCCAAGTTCTTTTATAGTTCGGTGAACCCTCAAAGTGAATTTTCCTTAGGGTGACTAGATGAGAGGGCATCCACCAGTGGGGGAAAAAAAAGCAAGTGCTGCCGGCAGCAGAGCAAAACATCAGGACAAATTGCGTCCCAACCAAAGATCTGTCAGGACATGGGACAAACACCTAAATATTGAGGGACCATCCTGATTTTACTGGGACATCTGGGCACCTTAATCCTCCTGAAGATTGTCGTTACCCAGCTGTAAGGAAGGAGAAATGGAGTCTGGCAATGAGGGAGACTCCAAGCTCTTTCTTTCCCCCACTTGTGTTTGCTAAAATGCAAGTTGGTCTGTTTCTTGCCATCTCCTCTCCCTGCTGTCTTTAGGACCCTGTTAACTTCTTATATGTAGACTGAGGAAAACACACATTGCTTTGTTTAGGATACACAACTTCTGCCTAGGCAAGGCTGTCTGGTTTTGAACATGTGCTATCATACAAGGGGAATTTATAACTTTACAGATAGTGAAATGCATGTAGCCACAGTATTCTATAATCATCCAGTGAGTTATTCGTTTTAAAATGATACCTCACAAGGCATATTTTGTACAAAGATTATGGGGGTGCTTTCTGCAGTAAAGGCCACCACAAATTTAACCACCTCCTGCTCCATGTGGAAGGCACATTTCTTTGACCTCTCTTTCTCCAACATTAATATATATTACTATGTATTTATTAACCATCCCCTCTCAAAAAAGTGCCAAAAAACTTTAAGACACTCAACTGCACATATTTCTTTCCTTGTTGAGACGATAAGAAAACATATGAAGATACTATGGTGATGAAGGCAGTATAAAAACCTATACAGAATAAAACATCATGGACATGTACGGTTAAATGACACTGTTTTTTTAAAATACTTAGACACTAAGGCCTTGCCTACACTATGGGGGGTAAGTCAACCTAAGTTACGCAACTCCAGCTACGTTGATGTAGCTTAGGTCGACTTATTGCAGGTATCTGCATTGCGCTGCATCAGTAGTCTGACATGGATGCTCTCATGTCAACTTACCTTACGCTTCTTGTTCTAGTGGAATTCCAGAGTCAACAGGAGAGTGATCTGAGGTCAATTTAGCAGGTCGTCACTAGACCCTCAAAATCGATCCCCGGTGAATCGATCACAGCACCCCAGTAAGTGTATACATACAGACAAGACTTAGTTTCTGAAATAAGTATCGGAATACACTATTTAGTCTTCATAGTCAGAGTTTCAGGTAATGCCTCCTGATCCTTTAGCCATAGCACATGGCACACTTGTATTGAAGCAGAGTGTGGGGAACAGCTAAAAAACCCCCAAGATCCTAACCAAGCATTGTAGACTTATGAATCATGGTTTCTTATTTCTCTCTGCTAAAGTGGATATATCCAGCCTCCAAAGGAGAGATGCAAATCAATGGCAACAATTTTCATATTCTAACATTTCAGCAGGGGTGGCTCCAGGCCCCAGAACACCAAGCGCGTGCTTGGGACGGCAAGCCACAGGGGGGACACTCTGCCTGCCGTGCTTGGGGTGGCAAAATGCCTACAGCCGCCCCTGCATTTCAGAAAATGGGAGGGGGATAGCGGGAGAGAGAGAGACTTTTAGGCCAGGTCTACACTGCGACTTTAAATCGGTTTAATGGCCGATATACCGATTTAACGCTGTACCCGTTCACACGACGTCGTCATTAATATCGAGTTAAACGGCTCCTTAAATCGATTTCGGAACTCCTCCCAGACGAGAGGAGTAGCGCTAAATTCGATAGTGATAACTCGGATTAGGGTTCATGTGGACGGAAATCGACGTTATTGGCCTCCGGGCGGCATCCCAGAGTGCAGCACTGACCGCTCTGGACAGCAATCTGAACTCGGATGCAGCGGGCAGGTAAACAGGAAAAGCCCCGCGAACTTTTGAATTACATTTCCTGCTTGCCCAGCGTGGAGCTCTGATCAGCACGGCTGGCGATGCAGTTTGAAATCGAAAAAGAGCTCCAGCATAGACCGTACGGGAGATACTAGGTCTGATCGCTGTATGGGGAGACAAATCTGTTGTATCCAGCTCCGTTACAGAACACGAAATGCCAAAGCGTTTGAATAAAAAACTCCAGGATACACAGCGCTGTGTGACAAGCGTAACGGGAAGCCAGAGACTCAAATGGACGCTCATGAAGGGAGGGAGGGGGTACTGAGGACTCCAGCTATCCCACAGTCCACAGCAGTCTCTGAAAATTATTTGCATTCTTGGCTGAGCTCCCAATGTCTGTAGGTTCAAACACAGTGTCTGGCGTGGTTCAGGGAACAGCTCCTCAGTTTATTTCCCCCCACCACCACGTGAAAAAAAAAAGGGAAAAATTGCTGTGCTATGGCGTTTGCTCAATGCACTCCGCGAAAAAGGCGCCAAAGGGTTGTCTGCTGCCTTCACAAAGGGAGGGGTGAGGCTGTACCCAGCACCACCCGGGGCAGTGTTTTCTGCCCCATCAGGCACTGTGCTCTCAACACGGAAGTGGGAACTATGGGATAGCTGAGGAACAGCTACCCACAGTGCACCGCTCCTGAAATCGATGGTAGCTTTGGACCATGGACGCAAACAATCGATTTCGTGATCCCACTGTGGACGCGCTAAACCGATTTTATTAGATCTGTTTTGTAATATCGGTTTAAGCTAATTCGAAATAATCGTGCAGTGTAGACGTACCCTCAGATATTCATATGAATCAGTGTTAATGAATGAAAAAACTAACTTTTACATAATTGTTTCAATTTCATCGTCAGTAATCCTTATAACTCCCAGGAGCACGCAGGCATCAGGCAGAGCTGTCCTCCATTCTTGTGCAGATGCATTAATTTGCAGTTAACAACATTGGCTTCAATAGCAGAGAGACTTCCTTTAATTAAGCTAAGCTCTATACTTGCAAGATCTTTCAGTTGCCATGGCAAGCTTTGACTCGTACATTTCTTTTTAGTGTAGCGTTTGAGAAGTTGAATATTCGTGATAACTATTTCGAGTATTTATTTTTCTTGGGGAAGGGGAAGAAGAAAAATCAGAATTATTTAAACCTTCCTTTTGTAAAGCTAAAGAACAGCATTTTTAGCACTTATAAACACCCTACCCAGTCATGTCATCCCTGACTATCAGAAAAATGTAACTTCTCAGCAGAAAACTGGAGAAGCAACAGGCTAATGGCCAGGAGCTCAGATGCAGAGCAACACAAATTGTCAGAGCTTTCAGGCTACATCTGCAATGTATTTCACTCACCTGTTAAAGTGAGACTCATTCTGCATAAAATTAAAAAACAGTAAGTTCTGCTATTTAATTGTATGCTTATTTATAAAGTCACATGCTTTTAACCAGTCTATAGTAAAAAAAGTTAGAGAGCCTAAAAGGTTTAGGTGCTCAGTTCCCATTGGAAGTCAATGGAAATTGAGTACCTAATTCCCCTAAGGCACTTATGAAAATCCCATCCCTATGAAATATACAGATATTACACTGATACTGAGATCACAGATCATACCCAAGGCCAGTGGGAAGTTCTCACTGGACTAAGCGGAACGTGAAAGTGTATATAACATGGGACAGGTTAGAAATTCACCATTATTCTCTCATCACACCATTAAAGCTTTCCTTCATCTTATGCCAGGTTTGCACGCGCGCACACACACACACACACACACACACAGTCCCTGTAACATGGATACCAGGTGTCCCAGGGAACTGAGGAAGCAAAATCATGAGACATGGGCTCTGTCTGCCTCTGTGTATTACAACAGTGCTTTGCAGACTTTTCCATAAATAGTAACTAAAAGTTACTAAATATGGAAAAGGTAACATGGTTAAATATATAAATAAACAGGAGATATACCAATCTCCTAGAACTGGAAAGGACCTTGAAAGGTCATCAAGTCTAGCCCCCTGCCTTCACTAGTGGACCAATTTTTGCCCCAGATCCCTACGTGGCCCCCTCAAGGATTGAGTTCACAATCCTGGCTTTAGCAGGCCAATGCTCAAACCACCGAGCTATCCCTCATCTCTCTAGCCATTCACATGCATTTTCAAAAGTATGAAAGATCAATTTTAGCATTGGTAAAGATTTCAGAATATCATTGAAATTAAAAAACAAATTGGGAAAACTATCAAATGACTTTTTAAAATTTTGTGCTGAAAGAATGAAAACATTAAAAAAAATCTTAGACCTCTCTTTTTATTTTGGATCTGCTCTAACATATATTGTACAATCCAGTTACAAGTGGACATCTACTTGTCTCATTCACACACACATGAACACGTAAGCAGTAAACATGGCTGTAGTTCAAATGTGCCATTGTTTGTTCGGGACAAGAGTGCTGATTTGTGGACTGAGGTTGAGAATGAAACTGAATGGAGTGTTGAATGGCATACCTCTTGATTGCCTTGTTTTGTTTTGTTTTGTTTTAAATCCTGTATTGGTAGGAGATACTATTTTGAACAAGAATAAGTGATTTAGGGTAGGACTTGTTCAATATTTGCAACATAGCAATTGCTTTCCTACTTACTGTTGTATCATCATAATAAAGAATGGTAACAGTACACATCATTTACAGACCAGTTTTCAACTAATTCACAGAAAGGGTATTATTCTTCCCCTTTTCACAGAAGGAGAAACAGAGGGGAAGTGATTTGGCCAAAGTCACACAGAGAATCAGTGGTAGAATTAGGTTATAATCCAGGTTTTTAAATGCCAGAGCCAGATTCTAACCACTAGACCCCCCATCACAGTGTTCTGTGGTATACAATGCTGAGGAATTCAGACAAAAGGAGCAGAGTAACTATTTTCACTCAAATATCTTGGTACTCAGCATTTTTTAAAAAAATGCGGAAAAGCTCATGACAGTCTAATATTTAGATTAAATACTGATTGAAATGTGTCAACGTCTCTTGAAACAAAATGTTTCATGCAAGTATTCCGTCAAGGAAATGGATAAACTGAGCATGCATGAAGAAAAGCTTCCTTTAGGGTATTGCAGCAGGGGTTTCAGAAACTCTTCAGCAGGGAGATAATAGCTAATGCTGTTCAAATGCTTCTGAAACAGTCAGGACTGAAGAGAGAGAGAGAACCAACTGAATGAGCTGGAGAGATGGCAAAGGATTAGCACTGCAAGAAGCAGTAAGGAAGATAAAAAGCATCCCCCTAGCTCTCCTGATAATTAAAGATACCACATCACTCTCTGCTTAAACTGGATGGAAAGAATTGCTGTGCTAGATACCTGTACAAGAGATGGAGGACTCTGGGTGCCTTGAATGTCTTAAAGTCTGCCACAGTCCAGTGCCTTTGATGCGCACAGTCTTTAGATTCCATTTTGTCAAATGAAGTCAGTCTGAATTTCATTCTTTTAATGGGAAATGGCATCAGGATTGTGCTCTATCATACTAGATCATAGGAATGAAAATTAAACTATGAATCCTTTAGTCTGACATTAACACAATTTAGCATTGTACAAGTTGCCACTCCAGTATACCCCCCTCCCCTCTTGGGAGAATATAGTAATGCCGCAACTATCTCAGTTTCCCTCTTTGTCCATTGGACTACTCTGGCCAGAGAAGTGCCTGGGCCCTCTTACCAGACCATTTCAGAGTCCAGCCTTTTCCAGAGCCACAGAGTCCTTTATCAAAGTCCAATAAAAAGTGTAAAGAACCAAATCTTCTGCCTAGCTAGGCTCAGCTAGCAGCCACCTGAATGTAGACATACCTCTGCTACTCTAAACTCTCCTCTTGTCTACACATATGCTTCTGTAACCCCACAGCTGACACTTCTCTCCTTACTCAGGGATGCAGGTAGGTTACAGCTCAGAAGGGAACAACCATCCAGAACACATCTGGAAAAACCAGCCTGCTCTTCTCCCTTTTTCTTAGGGGACTTCCCAGAGAGAGGGAGCTCTCTTCCTCCTCCGCTGTCCTACCACTATGTGGGCTCACCCAAATCTTTATGAAAGTAAACCCCACCTTCCCCACAGCTGTGCTTTATCTCTAATTAGTCTACACTCTAAAAATAGTTTATCCTCCAGGTGCCACTAGACAAATTAATTGGCCTCTGACTCATATTAACCCTTTCACCTGTGTAGGGGGTACACCCCCTCAATCACAGACATATATTACAGACATTTATTCTTGACTTACTCTGTAGCTGAAAGAGGAAGGATAGTCTTCTAGTTAAAGGATAGGATTGGGAGCCAGGATCTCTCATGTGTACCCCATCGCTACCACAGGCTCTCTCTATGACCTGGGCAAGCCTCCCATACTTACGTTCTCAAAAATGGGCAAACGTTGAGGCACTCAATCATTGGCTACTTGAAAAATGAGGCACAGATAACTTAAGATCTTTGTTTTTTAATCTAGGAAAGGGGGATAATTAGAGGTGGTAAAGAAATTGTGTAGAAGTGAACATGTTTTTTCCATCAGAAAATGATGAGTATTGAAACTCAAACTTTGTGGGACAGGAAAGCCATTTTCCATGCAGCCCTAGGGATAAGGTCACTTTCCTATCTTATGTGGTGTTGTCAGATACTTACATATAATAATAGGAAAAACTTCACTATTAAATGTACACTAATGATTTTTTTAAAGAAGCATTCTTTTACATTATATACATATACACACCCACACACCCCCCTATTATATATACACACACACACACACAAATGAATCTCTTTAAGAACGAGCCCTGTACTCAAACAGCTAGCGCCACGTCTACACTACGCGATAATATCGAATTAGCTAAAATCAGTTTCATAAAACTGATATTATAAATTTGATTTCACGCAGCCACACTAGGCACAGTAATTCGGCGTTGTGCGTCCATGGTCCGAGGCTAGCATCGATTTCTGAAGCACATTGCCATTGTGTGGTAGCTACTTCCGTATCTATCCATAAGTTCCCAGCAGTGCTCCCCGCCCCTTTGGATATGATCTCTGAGTTGAGAATCATTTGTCCGCGGTGGTTCTGTGCGATTAATGTTCGTCATACATTCCATAATTCCTCCGGGAAAAAACAGCTTGACATCATCTCTTTTTGCACACGCGAGAGTGTTTTCCCTGGATTCCCTGGTCAGCCGCCAAGGCTAAATAGCAACACACACTGGAGCCCGTTTCATGACATCTTTTTATATAACTCACTCTAAGCAAGCGCAATAACACGTCGATGTACTTAAGGACAATCCTCTCCCTAAGAAACACTTTTTGGTCAAAAATCCCTTACAATGGCAGCGGGTCGAGAGCCGGACGCAAGAGAATACATAAATAACAATAGTCCAAAAACAGCTACAACAGCCCACGAGCAGTCACTATTCGATATTGGACCTGTTAGCATCGATAAAAGAGCAAGATAGTATACTCAGCCGTCGTACTTCTGTTTCATCGCGGCGCTTCTCTCGCTCTGAGCGTAGTGAGAGAACTAAGGCCAATAGATAATTATGTATGGTATCATAGATCTTACACTTCTTGAGCGGAGTCTGCTGTAACTATTGAGTGCCCCTGGTGAGATATTCGGAAACATGGGAGCGCCAAAAGCCAAAACGGAATGACTCCCCAGTAATCCCTCCTTTTTGGTTCTAAAAACAGAGTCTAAGTCGCGCGCCTACGAATAGGGCAAGTGACTAGAGAACCGGTGTATTCAAACGCAAGCTTGCTCCGTGTCGAGTCTCATCAGGGCGTGCCTGCAACCCCCACCCGTGCTCTCCCTCCTCCCCCAACCTTCCTGGGCTACTCGTGGATAGTGTCCCCCCCCATTTGTTGTCATGAAGTTATAAAAGATGCAGAAGAATACAGAAACCAGAACTGTTCTTAGAGTGAATAAATGAGGGTGAGGCGCTTCCTGGCTATGACAGTCCCAGCAGGGACATAAGCGGTGGTGAGGGATGAGGAGCCCAGCTGCTGCTGCTATGACAATGCCAGGCACGTACAGAATCTTTTTTACACAGGAAAGGAGGGGCTGATTGAAGCTACACCCCAGTTCTGCTATGAGAGACGGTACTAGCGTTCTGTCCTATCTACTGGATGTGACCAGGAATCATCCTGTTTTACCCAGGGTACCCCCATATTCAGTTAAAAGCATTGGAGCATTCGATGAGTTCATGAGGACATGTTACTAGTCCTACTGCACCATCTGCCACAGAGAGGGGAGGAGGAGCGAATACTGTTCTTCACTGCTGCAGCATCGGCTCTACCAGCGAGCATGTCAGAACTAGGGTGACATTGAAAGAAGTCAGAATGATTTCTTTCACATGGTGGGGGAAGAACTGAGGAACTATTTCTAACCCTACGCCAGATCACTGTTGTTGAACTACATGACATTGGAGCAATCAGCCAAGAATTGCAAATACTTTCCAGAGACTGCTGTTGGACTGTGGAATGCGGGTCCTCAGTACCCCGTCCTCCGCTCCGCACATGAAAATGCGTGCACATTATGAGTTCTCGTGGCTTCACGTTACGGTTAAGCCAGCAACAGAATGCTAGGGTCTGCTGAAGAATTTTATTATACTGCGTGACGACTTATGGCACTTTATGTCATCCCTCGTAACAGAGCTTGATGAACAGATATTTCTCCTCATTACCAGCGATCAGATCCACGTATCTCGCGCGTACGTCCATGGCTGTGGAGCTCTTTTTTGGATTTGGGGACTGCATCGCACCCGTGTGACAAGAGCTCCCACGCTGGGAAACAGGAAATGTAATTACAACAAAGTTCGCAGAACGGACTTGGGGCTTCCTTTCATCTGCGAGCTGGCATCTGACGTTCAGATTGCTGTCCAGAGCGGTCAGTGGTGCACCTGTGTGGATACCGCCCGGAGTAATTTCGCCGTCCACACTAACCCTACATCCGATAATGTTATATCGATTTTAGCGTTACTCCCCATTCGTCTGGAAGGAGTACAGAAATCGATATAAAATGCTCTTTATATCGATATAAAGAGCATTGTAGTGTGGACGGGTACAGCGTTAAATCGATTTAACGCTGTTTAAATCGATTTAAACGCGTAGTGTAGACCAGGCCTAGGTTTCTATTATATACTAATTATAGAGTATAGCTCACAGCATATGCACAGAGAAGTTGAATAAAAATACTCTTTCTGGAAATTTGCAATGTTATACTAGTTTATTTCTTATAATTCAGAACACACAAGAACCCCAAATCAGACAGACACAAGGACAGGCTGCTTCCCAAGGCAGACCAGAGAGCCACAACTCAACCCACTTTACTCTAGGCTGGCTCTTTTCCAATTGACTGCTGAAAGACCCATGTCACACACGTCTCTACAGAGATCCCTAGCCTGCAAGCAGGACTAGGAAAACCCTTGCAAATTAAAGTGATAGCTTCTCATTTAAAACAGTTTTCAATACATTACAGAAAAAACTTGAGATATTACTATAAGAATAAACCAAAAGGACACTGGTAAAAGAGAGACTACTTCTTAATCCACATGCACTTCACAGTTATACAAAAATAAAAAACCCAAGTTAGATCTAAACAGAGCAGTCCCCCCAGAAGCACAGTGCGAAGTAACTCAGAGTTCCAAAAACTTAGGCTGAGTTCACCCAAGTCTTTGTTCATCAACTCTAAACAGTCTGCTGAGTAAAAAGCATTGCAAAATTTTCCCTCCTGTTGCTTGCAGGAAACTCCACTGAAATCCACACAAACTCTTTCCCCTCCTCAGCTGGACTCTGGAATCAGACAATTAGTTAGTTAGCTCATTAACTAACCAACCAATCAGTATTAATCATATAAATAAATTATCCCTTTAAAAGAAAGGGCACAAAACAGAGATTAACAAAATATAAATGACATTCTCTATCATCTCATTTAAGCACGAAAAAAGGAGCTGGTGAACCATAACATAAAAGACAATTTGACTAAAATCAAAGAAATTAGTTTTCCCTTCCAATTTCCCCTTTCTAGAGCTAACACTGCCAGGGATTCCCTGTGCTGGAAAACAAACAGTATCACTAATCTACTGCAAAATGCTTCAGCATTAGGGGAAACCAACCTGCTTTCTACTCCCAACAGCTAAACTTCCCCCCAGCCCACAGAAGTCACTTGTCCTTTTTAAGAAGCTTCCCCTGATTACTTGCCAGTCTATTAAGTCTGGAGTCTGTTGAGAAGGCCCCAAACTGTCACACCCAGTTTCAGAAACTTCTGGTTGTGCAATGCAAATTGTGCATCTGCCTAGCAACAGTGATCTAAAGATATCATCCTGTGGCATATGGGTTACATTGTGTCCCTCTGCCTGCCCCTCCGAGAGCCTTTCACTGCTGCAGGTAGCTACACACCACAGTGTGGACACAACCTGCTTTTCATAACAGCATGTAGCTACGCATACCCTAGACTCCCCTGCCAGTGTAGAGAAGGCCTGGGGGGGAACACATATTTAAATACCTTGTTACAATGATGAGGACCACCCATTAGCTGATATTCCCTCATATATGCCCTTCAGCCACTCACATCCTCAATCAATTTTTTATTTTTTGCACTGCACATTGTGATTGACTACATTGTGACAGCAAAAAACAAACAAACAAACAAAAAACAACAATAACAACAACAACAAAACACCACAGCAGCAAGTCTCAGCCCCTAGGTCAGTTATCCCAGGCTCAGGGGCCTTGGGCTGCTCTTTTGCCACTTTTGGTTGGACGTATTCCTGGAAGTTCCATCATATGACATAATCTTTGATTAAAGATTAATCTTTAATTCCTGGAGACTGCAGGACAATCCAGGAGGGTTGGTAACCCTATGCAAGACTGAAAATAGCAGTGTAGGTCTTCAGGCTCAGGCTTGAGCCTCGGTTTTAAGGCCCTTCCCTCTCCCTGACTCAGAGACTAGATTCCATCTTGAATGTCTATAGTGCTATTTTTAGCCTTGTGAACTGGAGTCAATTGACAGGGCTCTGATACTGGGTGTCCTGAGTTTTTCTTTGTAGTTTAGGCATACCCTATGGAAGCTAGAGGGTAGGAGGAATTGAAACTTGCCATTGTGATATTCTGGAACTTGGGGGAACTCCTGTAACCCCCATATTTCTCATTTATATATAATTGTGATCTTGCATATAAAGCATGCCATGTAAGGTATCAGGGGAAAAGTTATGATCTGCTGAAACCCACTGTTCCATCATGTATATCATTAATGAAACAGAACTTTGTAAAATAAAAGGCAATATAAAGTGTAACTAATTTAGCAGAATCCAAATTGCTTTCAAGCAGATAATTATGATTCCATGGTGTACCCAGAAACTATGGTGATTTATAGATTTAAAGGCCAAAAGGAACCAGTAGGACGATCTAGGCTAGCCTCCAGCATTACACAGACCATAGAATTTCATCTAGTAATTTCTGTATTGGAGGGAATTATTCTTTCACTTATGAAGAACGGAAGCTGCACCTGTAATGGACACTATCAAGCCTAGTGACTTGTGGCTGATGAGCACTTTTTAAATGTTTGCAATGAAATAAAATAAAATAAATTCTAATGAATAGCAAATAGCAAATTACTTGTGGAAGAAATGTGAGATCTTAAACTTTCCATGTCTTGGCACTCAGAAAGTAACATTCCTTGTGGTTAGATTATTGAATAAGGGCCGACTGCAAGGTTCTTTCATTTCCTCTGATGAGTCTGGCTCCTGTCAGATACAATTCTGGACTGGGTGGATCACTGATCCAGTAAGGCAATTATTATGTGTTCTGCATTATTGTTGGGTTACTGCCATCTATTTCTCCTGGCTGCACCCAGATATAAAACTAGGCTTAAATCATTTGATGTTAAGAGTTTGTGGTATTAGTTGCATTTTGAACTCTGGTATGCCAGTTTACAAAGGGCTGCTTCAAATAATCAGATAATAATTTTGAACAACAGCGGCCTAGCTAACCTACGCTTGAGTCAGCGTGAGTTTTGCTATAATTCAAAAGAAAAAATAAAGCAAATATTACATATTTTTAGGGTTAGATTATGATTTGCATGGGGCAGGTGCTCATCACTTTGAGAACCAGGCCTCTTTATGATTTAAAGACATTCTGTACTGTGGGAGAGCGCCCTGTAACCCCCATATTCCTCATTTATATATAATTGTGATCATGCATATAAAGCATGCCATGTAAAGTATCAGGGGAAAAGTTATGATCTGTTGAAACCCACTGTTCTATCTAAATATGTGTATCATTAATGCCTATGAAGTTATGAGTGTTGTATGGTTGTTATTAAACTATGCTGTGAGTTTGGGAAGTGCCCAGATACTAGCTCTCCAGAGACAATGACAAAGAAGGTAACCAACGCCTGGGTGGATGCTGAACAGACATCACCAGCCATTGTCCAGCAGAGGAGTTACAATTCGATGATTCACTCACAGGAGACACACTGGGGTATTGCATCACCTTGGGACTCCGCAGTGCCCACCAGACATGCCTGGACTTGTGTTCTCCAAGCACATGGGACTAAGGATATAAAACAGAACACAGTGGCCCCATGCTTGGCCTTTCTCCTGCCCCTACCTATGCTGCAAACAACAAGGACACTGAGAAGACTGAAGACTCCAACAGAGGGGACCGGTTCAGGTTTCAAGGGTGAGACCAGTGTACTATGAACTGTAATATCCGGTTGGGTGAGAAAAACTCCTTCGTCTAATGTTGCCCAGTCTAATAGGGTTTAGAGTTTATACTGTATTTGGTGAATGTGTTTGCTCAGTTTTACAAAGGCTGGTGTATATCCACATTTCATCGATGAAGTGATGAACCAGTTAATACATTTGCACTACTTGTCTTGTGCAGTGTAAGACAATATATTCCAGAGGTATATGGCTGAGAACTGAGTGAATTTGGCTGGTGCCTTTCTCTTTGTGATTCAGGAGTGGCTTTGGGTGCAATCATGCAATCTAGCTGGATGTGGGGTTCCACATGCAGTTGTGCTGAGTGATAACATCACCTGCTGCTGTCACTAGCAAAGCATTGTGAGAAACAGCCCAGGCTGGAGAGTTAAGGGGGCACAGAGGTCCCACAGTCCCAGGCGGCACCCGGTGATACCATCAAAATGGTGTCTCACATTGAGCAGCCAAAAATTGGGGCACACAAAAATCACTGGTCACTTTTGAAAATTTAGGCCACAGATTATTTTCAGTCTCTGTGTACTTTCAATGGCTACTATAATAATCCCTGGGCTCTGGCACTCAGAATTTTGAAGATGTTTTCAAATATTTGGCAGTCTTCTGGAAATATTTTAAAGGATGAACAGTTTCTAGCACATGCCTTTTATCATTAGGGGAAAAAACAGGTTCAACCCTTTAATTTTTGTGTATTTAGTATTTGTGAAAAGGGCTGGTTAACAGCCCATGAGATAGGGGTCTTCTACCTGTTGAACTGGCCCACTGTAGGTGTGAGCAGTGCAAGCTTTTCCAGTGCTCTGCCAGTGTGCCTCAACTGTCACTTGGAGGGAGCACATCTGGAATGGGAGGAGAGTTCATTCTCCATATCTATTCAACCCTTGGCCTTTTGTTGCAAATAACAGTCATACTGGTTGGGAGTCAGTTTGAGCAGATTAGTGTGATAGGATAGCTCAGGGATGGCCAAGCTGAGCCTGAGAAGGAGCCAGAATTTGCCAATGAACATTGCCAAAGAGCCGCAGTAACACGTCAGCAACCCCTCATCCACTATTATCCTCCAGCCCCTAGCACCTCTCGCCCACCGGCAGCCCCACCAATCAGCACCTCCCTCTCACTCTCCATGTCTCCTGCCCGCCACAGTCAGCTGTTTTGCATTGCACAGGAGGTTCTGGTGGGGAGAGAGGAGGAGCGAGGGCATGGCAGGGGGGAAGGGGCAGGGGCCTTGGGGGAAAGAGTAGAGTGGGGACAGGACCTGGGGCAGAGCAGGGGGTTGAGCAGTGAGCGCCCCACAGCACATTGGAAAGTTAGCATCTGTAGCTCCAGCCTCAGAGTCAGCAACTATGCAAGGAGCCACATATTAACCTCTGAAGAGCAGTACGCGGCTCCAGAGCCACAGGTTGGCCACCCCTGGGATAGCTATTCACTATGAACGAGGCTAAGCTTATGTCAGCATGGAAAACTAAAGATGCTTGAATGCCTTTTTGTATTACACTATTGAAAAATCCTCACTCAAATTCTTTTCTGTTAAGAAGTTATGAATGGGTAGATGGATGGATGGATAGCCATCTGTCTTGGATGGTTTAGACACAAATTCTTCATCTTGGCTGGGGGAGAGACTAGATGACCCATGTGGTCCCTTCTAACCCTATGGTTCTGAGTCTATGAACAGGGGCGGCTCTAGACATTTCACTGCCCCAAGTACGGCGGCATGCCACAGGGAGTGCTCTGCCAGTCTCCGGGAGGGTGCAGGCGGCTCCGGTGGACCTCCCACAGACGTGCCTGCGGAGGGTCCGCTGGTCCCGTGGCTTTCATAGATTCATAGACTCTAGGACTCGAAGGGACCTCGAGAGGTCATCGAGTCCAGTCCCCTGCCTTCATGGCAGGACCAAATACTGTCTAGACCATCCCTGATAGACATTTATCTAACCTACTCTTAAATATCTCCAAAGATGGAGATTCCACAACCTCCCTAGGCAATTTATTCCAGTGTTTAACTACCCTGACAGTTAGGAACTTTTTCCTAATGTCCAACCTAAATTTCCCTTGCTGCAGTTTAAGCCCATTGCTTCTTGTTCTATCATTAGAGGCTAAGGTGAACAAGTTTTCTCCCTCCTCCTGATGACACCCTTTTAGATACCTGAAAACTGCTATCATGTCCCCTCTCAGTCTTCTCTTTTCCAAACTAAATAAACCCAATTCTTTCAGCCTTCCTTCATAGGTCATGTTCTCAAGACCTTTAATCATTCTTGTTGCTCTTCTCTGGACCCTCTCCAATTTCTCCACATCTTTCTTGAAATGCGGTGCCCAGAACTGGACACAATACTCCAGTTGAGGCCTAACCAGCGCAGAGTAGAGCGGAAGAATGACTTCTCGTGTCTTGTTTACAACACACCTGTTAATGCATCCCAGAATCACGTTTGCTTTTTTTGCAACAGTATCACACTGTTGACTCATATTTAGCTTGTGGTCCACTATGACCCCTAGATCTCTTTCTGCTATACTCTTTCTTGCCGCCTGCTGCCCTCCCTGCGACCTGCAGAATGCCCCCTGAGGCATGCCACCCCAAGCACATGCTTGGCGTACTAGGGCCTGGAGCTGCCCCTGTCATGAATAACACCTGTTATCTGAATGTATTTAGATTCATGTACAGATTACAGCACTGCTCTTATTCTACCTCTAATGAAAGCCTGCTTCAGCAAATTGACTTAAACAGTCTCTTCAGGCGTCTTAGGGTCTCCAATGAATCCCCCTCCCACACGCACACACAAACAAACAATTAGATTTAACCTTCAATGGAAGCTTTTCCATTTAAAAACTCATTTACCTGCAATATTACTATTCTCCACCCAATTAGTTCCTATGAAATGTCTTTCATGGCTGTTTACATATACCACGCAGTACTAATTCCACAAGGACGCAAAGCTCTTGGAAAGTACAAACAAAAGCAATTACCAGATACAGTGCTTCCTTCAGTGAGGTCAAGCCTGAAGCTAACTAGCTATCAATCTGTGTTTATTTTTAAAAAGAAATAAACAGTAATACTTTAAAACAAATTAAGTTAAGCAAAACAATTAAAATTTGATTAACTGTGAGGAACTCTCCAGGTACATCATCTCCACTGAGAGAAATCAAGTGTATTGGGGACAGTTGTTTGAGCCCTAAGGTAAACAAGCCAGGCAGTCTACAGCTAAATTCCCACCATCCAATATTACACATAAATATTTAAGCCTTGCCTAAATATTGTGTCACTCCATATAAGCTGGCCCTTGGCCTCTTCTCGCTGGTTAAAGGATGTGTTGCCAATTGCTGAGGGAGATTGTCGATACCTCCCTCGGAAAGGGCATCACACTAGTCTAAAACACTTTGTCAATGGGCTTGTTTTTTTAAAAAACTCCATTCTCATTGTCAATGACCTCATTAAATGCCCTCTACTTTCTAACCTCCCATTCCTAGCCAATATGGTAGCAAACCAACTCCAATAATAACTGACGTCCCCTGGCATCGTATACTCCTCATAGCCTCTCTGTAGGACAAATCATGGCAAAGAAATAACATTAATTGCATCGACAGACAACCTCCTCAAGGCAGTGTATAAGAGCACATTGTTGATGCTAAAGCTGAAATTTCTGTTCCACAGGAATTTGGCATTTCACAACAAAAAAAAATTATAAATTGGAACAAAGCTGAAAATCTGAAGTGTCTTGTTAAACAAAAATTTCATTTTTTTTGTTCTGGACCACTGAATTTTTGTTTAGATTTTTTAAAATAATTTGTTTATATAATCTCAAAATGTTTTGTTTTGAGAAGGTTAAAACATTATTTTTGACTACCATTTTGATTCATATATTTTTGACTTTTATATTAAAATATTTAACGTAACTATATAATGCATATATAAATATTAAATTTAATATAAAAGTTGAAATAAATTGAAATTATAATCTAAATTAAACATTTTTACATAATCAAAACAAAACATTGACATTGTCAAAACTAAACAGCACAGTCAACACAAATCATTTCTGCTTTTTTCCCATCAACCATTGCTGAAATTGACACACATACAGTCTCATTATAATGATGCATTTATTGCAGATAGTGGTCACCAAAAGCATTATCTTTCATCTTCAGCTAAAGAAAAATAAAAATACTCTGCATTTTTCTCTCTGATAAATTGACTGCAACCATCCGTTTGTCACCTCCAGGCTAAAACACTGGAATTAAATTCTACCTGAGGTTAGATAACATGCGGACAAGTAAGTACATTGCAGTTGAGGAGACAATGTTACACCAATGATCCACAATGTGCACTGTTTCCTCATTAAGAACAAGATCCCCTAGCTGAGGAAGCATGTCCTGAACTTCAGAGACTTCCCAATTGAAATCCCGGAAGAACCCCCACTAGTAACACTGATAGACCCCAGTTGTTGGTGGGTGGGATACAACTTGGGACCTCTGGAGCTTAGTGCATGAGCCTCCACTGCATGAGCTAAAAGCCATATGACCCTTAGCTAAGGCTGTAGAGCAGACTCATTAATTTTTCTCTCTAAGTGGTCTTGGTGCCACTATATGGGACAGATTGCCACACCCAGGAGGTGTGTGGGTTACAATTGCACCATTTACGCTCCTTTCCCAACATTGTCACTAGAAGATTGTATCATATTGATGGTATTTGTAGTCTAAAAGAAGCTTGGTGCAATATTTTCACATCTGAAAGTTTAGCATAAGTACAGTTAATGTCATATGTACTCTGACAATGTTCAGAAATGAGTAATTGCTGGACAAAAGTTTCAATCTTAAATGCCAAAGGAGACCATTTAAATAGAGCATTACACGGTGTATAATGTGATTACACAGCATGTAAATTGCTGCATAATTGCAGATTATTTTTTTGGTTGCTCAAAATCTGAGCTTTCTGTTTCCAAAAAGTCTCTAGTCCAGGAGTTCTCTAGCACTTTTATGGTATAGAACACATCTTACTAGAGAGATTGTTTCTGGAGACAACTTTCCCTCTTACTTGTGATGCCATAACATCTTTGTACCAATAATGAACATTTCTTACAAGGAATTATTAGCATGGACATATTGGAAAATATTTTCCTTAGCTTTCTTTTAATGTGATTTGCTAGCTGGAAACAAAATCAAACCATGTGACAAACCAGATCTTTTCAGACCACCATCAAGTGCTCCATGGACCTTATGTTGACCTATATTGACCTAATAATGAATGTATCTACACTAGCACGTCCCTTCCACTGACATAACTTGCCTGCTATGTCACCTTAATTACTTCACTTCCATGAGAGGCGTAGTGCTTAAATTGATGTTGTTAGGTTGATGTAGAGGCAGTATAGACACTGTGTTGCTCAACTTAACTGGCATCCAGGAGGTGTCCCACAATGCTCTGCTATGGCCACTCTGGTAGAGTGGCCATACCAGACATGTTGAGGCATGTGGCTGACCTTCAGGAGAAACACCTTGAGGCTAGAATCCCTCTGCAGCCCCTACAGAATGGCTTTCCAACATTGCCTATTCCCCCTCTCCCAAACATTCCAGGAGGCAAAGGGGGAAAATGCAATATCCCTTCCGTTTAACCCTGGGGGGAGGGTCCTAAGAATAAAAGCTGCACATACGATGTGTGATGGGCAAGGCCACTATGCTTTTAAAGACTAGATGGATGTTTTTTCCCTCCAAATTTTATTCCACTGTCTGTCCAATGTTCAATTCTTTTTGTGATTTTTAAGTTTCAGTATGCTTGTGCAATAAAACTCCATGTCTTCAGCATGAAATAATCTTTATTAATTTAAACTGGGTGGGGGGAGAGAAGGGGAGGGACAGAGAAACTGAGGCAACGGAGGGGCTGTGCTGAAGACAAAACCATAGGGACATAAGAACGGCCATACTGGGTCAGACCAATGGGCCATCTAGCCCAGTATCCTGTCTTCCAACAATAACCAATGCCAGGTGATTCAGAGGGAATGAACAGAACAGGTAATCAGCAAGTGATCCATCCCCTGTCACCCATTCCCAGCTTCTGGCAAAACCAGCAGTCATAGCAAGGTTCGCACTATGGAAAGGCACCATACAGAGAAGCAAGCAGCAGCACTGTCAGTCATTACTGAAATGGGTTTTCAAAGCCTTTGTGAGGTGTAGTGCTCGCCGCTGAGTTCTTCTTATAGCCCTGGTATCTGGCCGCTCAGTCTTAACAGACCGCATATCCTGTCTCCACACCCCAACGCTGTGGAAATTTCTATCCCTTTGTCTTACAGATATTATGAAGAACACAGCAGGAAGCTATAACCATGGGAATATTGCTTTCACTGAGGTCTAACCTAGTAAGCAAACTGCACCAGCAACTCTTTAAATGGCCAAAGGCACATTCAACCACCATTCTGCACTTGCTGAGCCTATTGTTGAACCAATTCTTGCTGCTGTCCAAGTGTCCAGTGTTCAGCTTCATAAGCCATGGGAGTAAGGGTAGGCTGGGTCTCTGAGGATCACTACTGGCATTTTAACATCACCAATTGTTATTTTGCACTCCAGAAATAAAGTCCCTGCTTGCAGCTTTCTGAACAGACCTGTGTTCTTAAAGATGCAAGTGTTATGCACCTTCCCTGACCATCAGTAAAACGTCCCCAGTGATTCACCAGTGCTTGTAACATCATTGAAAAGTATCCCTTTCTCTTTCTGTAATCTTTCGCAAGGTGGTTTGGTGCCAAGATAGGATGTGCATTCCATCTATCTCCCCATCGCAGTTAGAGAATCCCATTGCGGCAAAACCATCCAGTATGTCTTGCACATTTCCCAGAATCACAACCCTTATTAGCAAAAGACGACTAATGGCCCTGCATAATTGAATCACAACAGCCCCCATGACAGATTTACCAACTGCAAATTGATTCCCCACTGACTGGTAACGGTCTGGTTTTTCAAGCTTTCACACAACAATTGCCACTCGCTTCTCCACTGTCAGAGCAGGTCTCATTTTAGTGTTGCGGCACTTCAGGGCTGAGGAGAGCTCCACACACAGTTTCTGGAATGTTCTGTAGATACTGCACGTCATCCCATAACTGCATAATGATGCAATCCCATAGATAGTGCTTGCTTCTCGGGACCAGAAGCGGTGCTTCCACCATGTTCAACTGCTGCATGTTTGCTAGCAGCGGCCAGGAATTGTTTCATTGTATGGCTTTCAGTAGGGCTGCTTGAAGGACATTGCCATGTTCTGTATGGCGGTTCATCTCATGGCTCTGGAAATACAGCAAGATAAGGAGCGTGGTGTTTGTAATGCTCACAACAATAGTGCACTGCTGAGCGGGGTCCATGCTTCTCAGGAGATGTCATACACACGACTATTACAGCCTTTTGAAAAAAAGTGTGAAATATTATGAGTTTCAGCTGAAATCAGGGGAGGGAGGGAGAGAAGCAGAGAAGGAGAAAACTGCATCAAGGGACTTTGAAGCCGTGTTCCCAATCTCCCCTGCAAGAATGCTTTGGTCTCATGAGACTGCTGTTTTTAGCCCAGTAGCATGAGATCCACAAGCCTGAGTTAGTTGATCCAGCTTTGAGACATACTGCTGAAGGTTTTTTTTTCTGTGTAGTTGGACCCAAAAAGACAGATAAAGGTGCCTAGCTGAGATAAATTCTTGTCTCACCAGAAGGATTCCCAGGTGGCTGGCCCTGGAGCTCAGTCTTCTCCTTTCCAGGTGTCTTCGGCTTTCAGGAAGAGATGTTCTGAAGAAGACAGGATATTTTGTCCCATTTCTGCTGGGAGCTTAGTTCCTCTTCTTTGAGTGTTAGGCATGGACCAATCAAACAGTAGCCTGAACTTCTGACAAAGCCTTGAAATGTCCAAAATGAGAGCGTCCCCTCTCACTATCCAATCAGAAGGCGAGGCATCGCTTTTGAATTCTTGCAGCTTGGTTTGGAAAATTCCAGTCTCTGTGCAAAACAGTTTGTCTCACATAGCTGTTTGTGCACTCATTTTGGGACATCAGTTGAACACCTGCTGGTTAGCTCCGTCAGCACCCTATTTGCACAAGTTGCTTTCTGTGGGGCTGTCATAGCTTCCTACTCAGATTTGAACCTTAGCGTTCATAACCTGAGAAGCTAGCATGAATCCTCTAAGCTTAATTACCAGTTTAGATCTGATAGGCTGCCACCAACCAGGAATTTCAGTGCCTGGTACACTTGGGTCCCCCAAAACTTCCCTGTGGGACCCCAAGACTCAGATGCCCTGAGTCCTCCTAACAAAGGAAATACCATTCCCCCACCTCTCTCCCACCCAGAATTTCTTCTCTGGCTAACCTGAGAGTTACTGATGCAACCTCTTTACATCACAATACAAGAAGCAGGTCTCCTCTCTCACAAAGAGACAAACCCAAAGACAAGGAACAGAAAAAGATTCTATCTCTCTTCCCCTTAGCTTCTTCCCGCCCTGGGACACTAGGAGAGTTAACACAGAGAGCTTTTTCCCCTCCCCGTCTTTCCTTTCTCCACCGATTTCCTGGTGGTCAACTAGAAAAAAAATCACACAGGTTCTTAAAAGCAAAACTTTTAATAAAAAAAGAAAGAAAGATAGAATAACAGTGCTCTGTAATCTAGATGTAAGATACAGGTTTTCAACTATTAGAAAATGAATCACAATAGAAAGGGATAAACAGCCTTATCCAAAAACAATACAATTTAATACTTATAGCCAAATACACATAAAGACTCACCAGCCAGATATACAGATGCACTACAGCCAAAACATTTAAAAGACTATACTTTGCAACTTTGTACTTACAACTGGGAAACAGAAGATTAAAGGACTGAAAATAGTCCTCTCATAGCTGAGAGAGCCACAGGACAGACAAAGACCCAAGACCAAGAAACACCCACAAATTCCCTCCCTTAAGCTTTGAAAAATCCGGTTTCCTGATTGGTCCTCTTGTCAGGTGTTTAGTTCCCTTTGTTAACCCTTTACAGGTAAAAGAAACATTAACCCTTAGCTATTTGTTTATGACAGGGGCATGTCCTGGCCAACTTTGCATGCTTTACTTCCCAAATTGCAGTTTCTCCTCTGCCCTTTTCTGAATGTTGAAGTGCCATTTAAAATTCACATGTAGAGTTTGTTTGTTTTTTACAGTCTCCCCCCACTCTTTGATGCTCTTTACTCTTGTTTTAACAGTCTAATATACAATAACACTATCACTTTAACTGTTGTTCCCCAGCAGGAAGTATAAATCTTCCATTTCTGTTGTCCTTGTGTTAATGATAGTGGTAGAACCTCTATATGTACAGTTGATCTGTGTCTGTGAATCATTGATCAAACAGTTACAGTTCTGATTGTTTGATTTTGTGATCAAGTCTCCTTATAAGAACAAGTCTCATTTGGTTTGCACTGCTTTTATTTCCTTCTGTTTCCAGCATCGGTATATTTCACTAACTTGTAGCAACATCAGCACCTTTGATTGCAAATATTATCCTTAATTCTTAACTTAGCAAAAATTTCAAGAACTGAATATGAATGGAACCGCCTTCTTTTCTTAAAAGGTTGCCCCTACCATCAAAGTTTACAATGTGTTGTCCAAAGCTGTATTGACTTAGTCGACTTACCTAATACATAACTGTATGTAATCAAATCGTTCACTCCGCCTACTACTCATTATTTACCCCTAACTACTGTATCTGGAAAGATCACATAGTATCAATATTTCAATTCATTCAAAGACTATTAGAGAAATAGAAAAAGAGAAATTTTTCAGCTACATCAATGGTATGGTTAACAGGCTTCCAGGTGTAAGGGGACTGTTGCCCCCTTACTAACATTCAATGGGGGTGTTTTGATTGGCTAGCTCCCAGTACCAAAAGGGGAAGGTTGATGGGATATCAGGACCCTGAGACTGACAGTTCCCAGGAACAATGGGGAGAGGCCAATGCTCTAGGTCAGCCTGATTGACAGGGTGGGCAGGCTAATCAGGGAGTCAGGAGGCCAGGGTGGGTCCTGTCCTCTGTGTGAGCTGGAATTGCCTGGGTTAGACAGAGTGGGGCTGAGCTAAGGAGAAAGCAGGGGCCCAAGCTGAGCTGGGGAGCAGAGCTGTGCCAGACCCAGAGGGGCCAGAAAAGCAGCCACAAAGCCAGAGACACAGCCCAAGGAGAGCAGATCCTGTGCTGGGAGCAGAGCTGCAGCCACAGAACCAGGTGTGGTGAGAAACTGGGGCCAGCCAAGGCGGGACTTTGAGCAAAGGGCCCAACGCAGAAAGACACCCCAGCCAAGGGTCCTTGCAGGCCAGACTGAGAGGGGGATCCTAACCCGACGGGGGGCTGACACTAGGAAAAAGAGTCCCACCATCCAAAGCCCAGAGGTGTGTTGCCACCACCATTGCAAGTGGCCAACCTGCAGCATCCCTGCAGCACTGCCAGGGCCTGAGAATGAGACCTGGGACCTACACGGAACAGACTGCAAAGTGCCCTGACATTCCAGAGACACTGTTTGTAATGTTCCCTGCAACAGAGCATGGTGATGTGTTTTCCTTTAACCTTTCCTATTTTTCCTTATTCTTTTTTTAAATTAATTATTAATTAAACAACTTGTATTTGCTTTAAATTGTATGAAATGATCAGTGGGTCAGGGAGGAGGCTAGTGCAGAAAGAGTAAACCGGAGTGGGGACACTCTAGCTCCTGTCCTCGGTGACCACATCAGGGTTAGGAGTTGAGCCACCCAGGAATCCTGGGCCCAGCCTTGTTGAGGTTACGAGGAGTCTGCCAGAGAGGAGACTGCAAGGGGAGTCCTCAAGTGCAGGGAGGCCTCTGGGTAAAGGAATTGGGAGCGAGTATTCAGATCATTTCGCAGAAGCCAGGGAAGTTCCCCACAATAGCAGGACCATTCCCCCGCTTACACAGGAATGCCTGTGCTGACTTGCATTACAAACTCTTGAGAAAGGCTGATGCAAATCTGCCATTGAATGTTGAATTTCTACCCTCTGGGGCCTTGGTCTTGTCCCTTCCTAAATGTCTTTACCCCATCGGCAGTCACAATTAATAATAACTCAGAATTCTGGGGCTTTAGTCCTACATCTGGTTGCCTTGAGACTTTGAAAGAAAATTTGTCTGACCCATGCGTTATTGTTATGACACATGAAGAGCATATTGATAGGTAACTTGAAAGTAATGACTTAATGCTTCATAGTTAAGTGGAGAGAGGGAAAATGAATACAGCCTTAATCAGATGGTGACCTGATAACGAAAATCATGGAATTGCCTTGTACTGAGGATGCTACAAAATACCTACGAAGAAACAAACTTTGTTGAACTAGCCTGGCCAAGGTAGCAACCTTTAACATGTTACTGAACTATGATGTCTGTTAGTGAAGGTGAACTTAGAGCACACCTCAGCCCACCAATACCTGGAATTCCCAGATATCCCTTTTGATCTATACCCAAAATTACATTAGTGATTCTAACCAAACCTATCATGTTGTATTGAGTTCATCATTTGAACAGATTCAGATTTAGGGCTTGATCCATTGCCCATTGAACTAAATGGAACTTATCTTCATTTTCATTGACGTTGATTTCAGTGGGCATTGGATCAATTCCTTAAATCCCAACCTTCTGCCTATCCTTAAAGTGAAGTAAAGAAAGGTGCATATTGTGATTGATGTAGAGTTGGAACTGCTCTGTAATAATTAATGAAAATAGAATATTTATCTAGTTATTGGGATGTTTACTGTATGAATATATTTGTTTAATTTAATAGTGGGCCATCAGGAAAACAAAGTCAGAGGGGAAAAAGGAATGCTTCCAGATATGCCACCCTTCAGCAAACCCTGGAGGGTTGTTATGGGACAATGGCTAAGCCATTGGTTCTGAGGAA
Organism: Chelonoidis abingdonii; assembly: GCF_003597395.2. Lineage (NCBI taxonomy): Eukaryota > Metazoa > Chordata > Testudines > Testudinidae > Chelonoidis > Chelonoidis abingdonii. The sequence continues at coordinate 25,952,670 of NC_133771.1, read as the reverse complement.
TTTAGCTCAACCTTCTGCATAGCCTAAAGAATTAGATTTGGTCAGAAGAATCAAAGCTTGGTAAGAGAGAAGAACAAAAAGTCTCTGGATGGGTTGTAAGATACTCTCCAGAGATGAGATGGTTACTGGGAGTTCTTTGGGAAAAGTAGACTGACATCCTGACACACAGGACCCACTGGGATATCTGAAGAAGCTACATTTGCCTATGTCACAATCACAATCCGATAGGGCTTAAGGTAAGGGATATGCATGTCAACTGCTGGTTGTTTTAAATCCTTGTTCTCTAATTTTTTTGTTCCTATTGTTGAAATAAACAAAACAACACTTTCATTTTAAGGAGTATGTCTGGGCACTATATATGCCACTGGTCACAGATGCCTAAAGGAGAAAAATTGCAGTTGCCACACCCAATCAGACCTTCTAGGTAAGTGTGATCAGTACGTGAGGTATTGCAGCCCAGCGCCTAGTCTAGGAGTGGGAGAAATCATGTGATTCCACCCCAGGAGAAGTAAAGGCATTTGGCCTGATACCTAAATGTACATTCAGAGAAACTGGGAAGGGACCATAGGTGCAGCCGCCCCAGCAACCATGACACCTATATTGGAACATGTAGTGATCTCTAGGGGAAAGGAAGAGGTAGAAAAAGTCAAAAGGAATCAGAGAGAAATACAATTAATGCTTAAAGGTCTACAACAATGATTAAAATGGTGGAATAATGGTTTTTTCCCCCTGTGTAACTATCTGCTAGACAAAGTACCCAAATTTGCAGTATTTCTTGCAATGAATTATTCAGCCAGCTCTAGTCAAAATAATGTTCAAAAGGTTAATTAATGTCAAAAAGCTTGATTTCAACAGGCTCTCAGAGATGTGGATGTTTATCCAAAACCTATACAAAAATCTTTGGTCTGCAATTTAAGTCCCTTTATAAGGTAACTGACACTGCTTTTAGGTCAGGACAGCCTCTTTCTCTGGTGCAGGGGTAGGCAACCTATGGCATGGGTGCCGAACGCGGCACGTGAGCTGATTTTCAGTGGCACTCACACTGCCCGGGTCCTGGCCACCAGTCCAGGGGGCTCTGCATTTTAATTTAATTTTAAATGAAGCTTCTTAAACATTTTAAATGCCTTATTTACTTTACATACAACAGTAGTATAGTTATATATTATAGACTTACAGAAAGAGACCTTCTAAAAATGTTAAAATGTGTTACTGGCACATGAAACCTTAAATTAGAGTGAATAAATGAAGATTTGGCACACAAATTCTGAAAGGTTGCTGACCCCTGCTCTAGTGTATCAAGATTTTTGCTTCTGAATGGAAGTGATAAAAAGAGAGTTAAGTATTTCTGAACATCAAAGGAGGTTCTGTTGATGGGGGAGAGGGATAGCTCAGGGGTTTGAGCATTGGCCTGCTAAACCCACAGTTATAAACTCAATCCTTGAGGGGGCCATTTAGGGAACTGAAGTAAAAAAAGAAAACTCCTCTGAGGATTGGTCCTGCTTTGAGCAGGGATTTGGACTAGATGATCTCCTGATATTCTATGTACAGGTTCAGCATACACAAAATCTCAGAGAAAAAGTGATTTGATCTGAATTAGGTCTACAACCTCTGCTTAACCTATAAAAGGTATCTATAGGTTTATAAAGCAACTCATTTACAGGAAAGCATTAATATAGGTACCTACCAAACAAGAAATGGCTTTAACAACACATGCACTAAGTAAGTATTTAGTTCTAATTTTCTCTCATTAAACTATGCATTTTCTAAACTACATTTCAAAACATCTAATGCAAAATCTCTATCTAGTGCAGAAATCATTCTGGTAGTCTCTCACCAGCTGACTAATTTGCCTCCTGTCTGAAGGCATGTTTGCCTTCTGTTTGGCAAGCTTTTGATGATGGGGTAAGTGGATATTCATCTACATATATATTAAGCTGGCATGCTCTGACTAAGATTTAATCATGAATAACTTAATCTAAAATGAAAACACAAGATCCCTATTTTATATATCTATACACCTCTACCCCAATATAATGCAGTCCAATATAACACAAATTTGGATATAACGCAGTAAAGCAGCACTCTGGGGGACAGGGCTGCTTTATCTCATTATATTCAAATTCTTGTTACCACAAGCAGTTCTTTGCACCCACCCATTACTTGCTGTGACCCTCCCCAGGGCCCCCCCACCCCAGCTCACCTCTGCTTCACCTCCTCCCACAAGCATGCCGCAGCTGCACTTCTCCTCCCTCCGAGGCTTGCTACACCAATCAGCTGTTTGGCACGGCAAGCTTGGGAGAGAGGAGAAGCAGAGCTGTGGAGCGCTCATGGGAGGAGGCAGAGTGGAGGTGAGCTGGGGCAAAGGGGCTGCAGCAAGTAAGGGGGCAGGACACAGAGGAACCTCTGCCTGCTCCAGCTCATCTCTGCCTCCTCCCCTAAGCACACTGCCACTGCTCCGCTTCTCCCCTCTGCCCCAGGCTTGCCAGGCCAAACAGCAGATTGGTGCAGCAAGCCTGGAAGGGAGGGAGAAGCAGAGCAGAGGTGAGCTGGGGTGGGGAGTAGTTCCTCTCCCTACCCTGATATAACGCAGCCTCACCTATATTACGGTGAGATTTTTTGGCTCATGAGGACCGTGTTATATCTGGGTAGAGGTGTATATAAATAAAACTTGAATCATCCCAGTTTTAAGAAATATGGTCCAATCATATCCACAGCTCTGATACACACATTAATTTCTTATACAGAAAAATGAAGTATATTTCCAGTAATTGATAGAAGCAGTCAGCAACATCCAATCATATTTGTATGTCCAAGGCTAATATTCAGCCAGAGGAGGTCCACAAAGGCTCATGGGAGACTTCAGTGGGAATAAGAGACTAAGAATGGATGTCTCTTAGGTTTCCAGTTCTAATCCTATTGTCTCAGATTGATAAAAGTATGTAGGCACCTAAGTCCCAGTTTTAGGTTCCACTATGAGTCACAAAACCTCTGCCGAACCTGATAGGTGCAATGTGAGTTTAAGAGCCTAAGTTTTTTCCAGTAAGTTCCTTTAGGCACTTAACTCCAAAGAGAGTTGCCCGGTGTGAATCACAAGCAGAGATAAGCATCCTGCAGTCCTTAGATGCTCACCTCTTGTGAGAGGGGTGTGGCTTAGCACACAGCATCTTCCATTGGCTAGTTTAGGCAGGGAGCCACTGTTAACATGCTGGCTTTTGTGAATCACAGTCTAAGAAAAGGCACCTTTTTCTCACCATTCATTGTATAGGGAGCCTTGGCATCTAACTCAGAGTGAATTGCAGTGTTGTTCCTGTGATTTTCTTGGTGGCTAAACGTTAGGTGCTATGACACAGCATCAAATGCCTAAGTACCTTTGTGAAACTAGTGCCTAGTGTCTGAAAGTACTTTCTTTGTGACTAGAAAGGGCATGCATATGCTATTTCTACATTTAATGCTCATATTTTTTAAGAATAATTCATTGGTTTCCTGAACATAATCACAGTTGCCTTTCCAAATACTGAGAAATGTTAAAAGTCAAAGTCTCCTTTCACCTGACATTAACACATTAATCAAAGAGAAAAATGCCTACATTGATGTGTGGGAAGGCTTGGATTTCAAAGATATTCTAAGGCAGATGCAAGAGGAAGAGACAGTAGTTCAGAGGCAAAATAAAAATGCTAAGGTATCATTTTGAAAGCTGCCTCTTAGCAATTGCAGGTGCCACTGGAAATGTAGGTTTCTCCCTAGAATCTATATTCAGATTTTAATGCAGTAAGGATTTTAAGCAATAATCAATCTTTTCTAACATGTTCTGAGAATAAAACAGAGCAAACCACACAGCACAGTCCATCAAAAGCATGAAGAAAAGATCTGAGGGTCAGACAGCTAGGATCAGGGAGAATTTAAATTTCTGATGATAAAACAAAATGCAGCCAGCCTATAAAACAAATGAGAACTAAGAAACCTCCTCTTTTTATTTTTAGTTGTCATGGTGGGTCAAATGCATCCCAGGTGTAACTGCAATGAAATCAGTTCCCACACACTGAACAGGGAGTAGAGAATCTACTACACTTCCCATCATCCATTTCAGTAGGCATCAAAAGCAGTGTTACCTGATCTATCTGCCTACTTACTGTTAACAGTGTTGTTTGATGTGTCCTCGAGCAGTTAATCAGTGAAGTGTATCCTAATCAGGCAGTACTGGCAATAGTCACTTCTTCCTCCCTTTTAAAAAGTAGCTCTAGTGGAAAATGGACTCTAATGAACATTCCTTGTGTCAGCAATGTTTGCTTGTCTAGAATCTCGGTCTGCATTTGTTTTTTTAAAACAAGACACTTGTTTGAAGGCTGATTCTGCACTGTACATATTGTAATGGCTTTCACCCTTGTCAAACTAGCTATTGTTGAGTTTTCATTGTCTGACATCTTTGCTTGTTAAATTTTCAGTTGCTTTAGGAATAAATGGATATTAAATTAAAAAAAATATCTATAGTTTCCAAAAGCTGGATTCAAAGCCTATTGAAGTAAATAGGAAGCTCTCCATTAACTCCAAAAAGGTCTGGATCTGGTATTAAGCTTTGTTAAGATGACAACAACTGAAGATCTATTCCCGAGGAGGGGAAGGATGGAAGATACATTTTTGTTCACAGACCCATGAACCTTTGTTTTTTAGGGTTATGTCTGGATACTTAGCTGTGACCCTGAGGCAGAAAAGGTTAAGCAACTAGCAGGGTAAATGACCCAAATTCAACCTTTAAAGACATATTAGAAAAATATAAAAATGGTTATTAGGGCCATTCCTTATAAATAGCTAACAAAGCCATGTTAGAGAATTAGAGGTAAATGCTAATTATATTTGTGTATTTACCTATAATTTGTTAGATGTTAACCATGTAACCAGATTAGCTTGTGGATGCTAATTTACTTTCATGTCTTACTTACATTATTTATGCGTGTGAATGGTTCACTTAACCTTAAGATCTAAGATGTAAGATATTGAAGGAAATAGTATTACATATATTGTCTTCAGTTTAAATTACCTGTGCCATAATAGAATGCCTTGATAGTTTGAATGGATAATTGCCTTATGTTAATTAATACTACCAGTTTACTTGTGTATACATAGGAAATAGGAGGTTTTACTTCAAAGCCACAATGCACTATGTGTTCTGGAATGCTTGTTGTTTATCATGCTGTCAAGAGGCTATAGTAGGCTGCCAGAGCTCTATAAAAGAACTCTAGGACCTGATCCTGCCATCTCAGATCTGCCATACCACCTCTAAGAGGCTAATTAATTAAGATGACCTGTTATCAGCAGGAAAAAAACTCTTGTAGTGATAATCAAGATGCTCAATTACAGACAGTTGACAAGAGGTGTGAGGATAGTTATCATAAGGAAATAGACTCAAATAGTGTAATGACTCAGCCATTCCCAGTCTCTATTCAAGCCAGAGTTAATGGTATTTAATTTGCAAATCAATTGAAGATCAGCAGTTTCTTGCTGGAGTCTGTTTTTGAAGTCTTTCTGTTGCAAAATTGGCACCTTCAGGTCTGTTACTGAGTGTCCAGGGAGATTGAAGTGTTCTCCTACTGGTTTTTGAGGTTTATGATTCCTGATGTCAGATTTGTGTCCATTTATTCTTTTGCGTAGAGACTGTCCAGTTTGGCCAATGTACATGGCAGAAGGGCATTGCTGGCACATGATGGTATATATCACATTAGTAGATGTGCAGGTGAACGAGTCCCTGATGATAACAGGTCATCTTAATTAATTAGCCTCTTGGAGCTGGTATGGCATCTTCTCTGTTTGTATATATATACTCATATCTTCCATTCTATGCATCTGATAAAGTGGGCTGTAGCCCACGAAAGCTTATGCTCAAATAAATTTGTTAGTCTCTAAGGTGCCACAAGTACTCCTGTTCTTTTTATCAAATGTTGTGAAATTTTAATAAACTCTAAAAATAGATAAACCTTGTCCATACATGTTTTCAGAACAAATATTTAGTCTATGCTATACATTAGCCATCTGAAAATACATGCAGGCAGTATGCTCTATAATTGATAACAAATAAAAATAAAGCAACATGGACACTTTAATGTCAAGATCCTAGATAATTATGATAATTTTGAAATAATAAATGTCCATAATATTCTAAACCATATAGTTGCTTCACATGATATTTTAAACTACAGCTAGCCCACATCACGAAATCCAGAGAAAAATCATTAAGTTTTAATTTTTACGGGACTGGTTCTTAGCATACATACAAAAATTGCCCTGAGACATTATCTCTAGAAAAATGATAAAAACAACACCAGTCAAGCATTAATCTTAATTAATCTTACATAGATTGGTAATTAGAGATTGATGCAACTTCTGAGGAATTTGTTGACCTGCAAGACAAAAATAACAGATACAGGAGTGAAAATTCAATTTCTTCTTCCAGAAAAATCAAGTGATTTTGAACTCATCCAGTTTATGAAACAAAAAAGAAACAAAAAATAATATGTAACTGTTATCAATTTAGGGAAATAAAAAGCATGCTGAAAATTCAAGGAACAGCTATAATAGAAAGTAAGAAACACCTGAATTTTGTCACAGTACCACAGTTACAATTTTTGTGCAGTGCAAATAATAATCACTGAATGGTGGAAGGGACAGTTGCAGAAAAGAAACAAGTGTGAAGATTTGGATGCAGTCATCCTTTTTAGGGTCAATTTTCTGTATTAAATAATCCTCAATGACAGGTAAAACAAATAGGAAAAAAGAACCCCCACAAATCCACCCACTGCTGCTTTCTGGACATGTCAGATACAACAAGAAAAAATGTTGCCAAACTAATTACTAATAACTTTTATTTTGTGGATTCCCCTCTCTTCCATTTCTAATAGATTTTTCATCTTTATTCCTAGTTCAGTAACGCATAAAGCATGGTCTTAGACCTCATTGACTTATACAGGATGTAAGCACATGCTTAAAATGTTTTTCTGAATAGGCATGTTTTCCTGAATGTGGGTCTTTGAGGGATGATAAAATCCCAGTCAAATATGAAATTCTATGAAAATAGAAATAGGTGAATATTGACTCAAAGGGCTTAGCAAGCCTCTCTCACGTATCTGGTAGCAATGGGACAAAAAAGACCCACTGTTTAAAAAAAAAACAAAACCAATAAACCCAAACCCATGCTATTGAAATCTCTGTTCAAGTTGAGGACATTCATTCCTTTCTAGAGACAAATAAATTATGCTTTCTGTTAAAATAGCCATACTTCCTCCATATATACAACCTGCTCCCTCAAATATTTGCCAAACAACAGCTGCTCTGATGGAGGAATCTCATGACAATCAAGTTTCTTCTATCTTCCCTTTTACACCTAGGACAAAAGGGAACTTTCAAACTTCGGAGGAAGAGTGAATCAGCTGAGCAGACTGTAGATAGATCACGCATGCCAAGTGTTTTGTTTTGAATTGAAACCCTAATCAGGTTTTGATTAGAACAGAAAGGAAAATATCTTTTTCTTCTATTATTAACACAGCAAATAACTGCTTTGGCAATTAACGTTTCAACCCGTATGCTTCATTTTTCATTAATCTGTCAGTGCATCACCAAATATACTCATAAACCTACCCCTCCACACACACCCACACCATAATTTAGAATTCATTTCTCTACAGAGTTTAAATACACCCTGTAAAGATTTATGACTCAAGATCTATATTACTGCAATTGATAGTGAACTTCAAATAAAATAGCAATACAAATCCATAGGGCCTGATTCTCATTTATACAAAGACCAATTTTCATCACATTGGCAGTGTGAAGAAGGGGTTTAAAGTGAGCATAGATCTCTGTACACTGCCAAAGTTGTCTAAAAGGACCTTAGTGAACATGGGAATTCAGGCCATAGTTTTTGATCATGGAGATGCAATAACTTTAATCCAGACAACTGACTAAATCAATAACAAAATGGAAGTTGCATTCAATTAGCCCTCAGAAGTGTCAATAACAGAGAGTGGGATGTGAAGTCTAGTTTCAATTCTATTTTGGTTCTTATACTGCACTCATCATCACAGTAAGTGAGAGCCTTCCAGTGATGCATTAAGCAACATGACTCACATCTGGCACGTCTTTGTTCTCTTATACTCTTGCCTGGTGGAGGAATGTCAGCAGAGGAGTATTTTGTTTTGAAATTTATTTTATATATCAATGCTAGATGTTTACATTAGAGAAGGCAAGATCAAAGAAATGAGCCTTGTACTTGTACTTGGACAAGCATTTGTTGAGTTTATGATGGTCTTTAGTTCCTGCGGGAATTCATTCCTCAGTCTTAGGCTAGCCACCGAGGAAACTCTGTCTCCTGCACAGATCAGCTTTACTGTTATTGAAGAAAGTACCATTGTGCCAGAGGAGCAAAATTGTTAACTGCAGTCTTCATCCTGGAACTTTAGGCAATCTTTATGATAACCTGGCTCCAGGACATTGAGCTCCTTGTACCTACATGGCACCTACTAACATTTAATAATGGGCTCTTCAGTCTTGCAGACAAAGGTATAACATGATCAATGGCTGGAAGTTGAAGAGAGACAAATTTAGACTGGAAGGAAAGAGTAACTTTTTAACAGTGAGAGTAATTAACCGTTGGAACAATTTACCAAGGGTGATAGTGGATTCTCCATCACTGACAATTTTAAAATTGAGATTGGATGTTTTTCTACAAAATCTGCTCTAAGAATTACTTTGGGGAAGTTCTATGGACTGTGTTATACAAGAGGTCAGACTAGATTATCATAATGATCCTTTCTGGTCTTGAAATCTATCAATCAGGATCAGGGCCATCCTTAGGCATAGGCAACATAGGCAGCTGCGTAGGGCATCTGAAAATTTTGGGCACCACTGGGTCTTAGTGCCCACCTTCTTCTTTTCCTATCCCTGTTCTGACCCTTCCTGCAGGATCCCACAGATGGCTGCTCTAGCCTGGTGAGTCTTCCTTGGGAGGGAATCTAGTAGTTAAAAGTGAAAAAACCTCCAGCCTGCCAGACCTATTAGCACAACATTGAAACTGTTAAAGAGACATTCAAGGGGTAATAAAGCCATTTAACAGGCATTTGCCAACCCCAAGGTATATACTGACAGGTTTCAGAGTGGTAGTCCTGTTAGTCTGTATCAGCAAAAACAAGGACGAGTCCTTGTGGCACCTCAGAGACTAACAAATTATTTGGGCATAAGCTTTTGTGGGCTAGAACCCATTTCATCAGCTGTCCACGAAAGCTTATGCCCAAATAAATTTTTATACTGTCAAGTTTCTGACTTTACTGACAAAAACAGTTGTGCATTAATGTAATATTTACACAGAACATGTCAGTCTACAGGACCTTAGTTTAAAATTTGCTTTAAAAAATATTTCATTAGTGAGCTGGTGAAGATTATAAAATCACATTTCTAAAAAATGCTTGCATAGAGTTTTAGATGCACAATCATCTTTAGCCTTAAATGCGTGGATCTTCAGACATACAGTTTTTAAATAAATCCTTCAAAAGACTCCCTTATCTAAAATACACATTTTAATTACTATAGTTAAAAAAAAAAAAAAAGTGCTTCCAAGTCTTCCTGTCCTTTCTGTCCATCCCTTCACCACCTCTCCCCCACTCCCCACTGAAGAGAGCCTTAAAGGGACAACAGTCCTTCCCTTCCAGATAGCTGGACAAAGAGTTTCCTTTCTTTACTTCTGACTATCGATGAACTAGTTTTAAAAGAACCCTCCAGCAAAATCAGTACCTTAGTAAGACAGACATAAAATCCTTGTTATACCTAAAATCTTTGGAAACATATTTTTTTAAAGTTGGTGAAATTTCATAACCATGTCTCTTGTTATGGAGATCACACAAAGTAAATTACTGTTCCCTTTTTCTAAAAAACAATGAACATTGTTATGAACACACTAAACCTCTCTGATTAATTTAAAATAATGTCTTTGTTTCAGTGAGTTAAATATGTAGTAATCTGGAATGCTGGCTTAAGTTTGAGTACATTTAAAATATAAATTCAGCTTAGAAATACTGATTAAGAAAATGTAAAACAGAGAAGAGCTGCATCATGTATTCCATTATATGTAATGTTGTATTCAGCAGGACAGCTGACTCACCCTTACTACGAAGTTTTTGCAAATAAATCTCTGACAAACTTCAGGGCATATCAAAAAACCTGTGACTGACATTTTTTATTCCCAAATTTTAGTGCTTTTAATTAAGTACTTTCTTCATGTCCATTCTGCATGAGGAAGAGGGTATGGGAGTCTCTGCGGGGAACTGTGACTCTCCGCCACCATGAGGCAGGCCAGGCATCTCATTATCCTTTGCTGTCTCGTCCCTCCTCCCCGTCCCCCACCAGGCTGTGAGCTTGGGCTGCCATTCGGCATAGGGGCACCGGTTTAATAATACTGCATAGGGCCCCATAAATCCTAAGGATGGCCCTGATCAGGATCGAGACTATGAACTTGATTCAAAATTCTATGGAAAACCAGTATAGGGGGCCGAGGACAGGTTTGAGATGTTGTAGCAGGCATTGTTGTTGAAGAGACATGCTGAAGGCTTTGTGCCCAGGTATTTTGCATTGGTGTAGCCCTGCAAAGAGGTGACAAAGGCATGAATAACTGATACCATGTCATTGTTCTTCAGGATGAGATGGAATTTGCTAACCAGTCAGATATGATAGAAAACATTACTCACAGATGGTGCTATGTGAGAGTTTAGCATCAGTGAGGAATCCAGGAGTACTCCAAAGCTATGGACTGAATTTACTATTTATGGGTGTATACTGTGCCAGCTCATGCTAGCTCTGTCTTTGGTATCTGATTGTATTGTCCCATATTTTGTCTGAATATTAAACTCCAAATGTCAAGGGGCATGAAGATACTCCCTAAGATAAAGCATTCATCCATCTTACCTTATTTCCTTGTACCACATTGTAACTCTATTTCTTAACACTTGCTCATCTAGCTTTTAACAGTTTTTGTATTTTGTTTAAGTCAAGTGCTGAGCTATGCTTGTCCCTGGGCATTTTGGGATATATGCCTTGGCATAAGTGAGCAAGAATTAGCATAGTACAATTCAGCAAGATTACCCAACATATACACGTTATATTAATATCATACACATTATTAATGTGCTGTATATGTGTATGTATGCATATAGCTTATATGCATTGACTAACATCAGCATAATGGGTGATGATAGTTCTACACAGCATTTGGTGCTCAGCTCTGATGCAGTTTGTAGACCAATCGTAGGCAACCTATAGCACGCGTGCAAAATGCGGCACACCAGCTGATTTTCAGTGGCATGCACACTTCCCAGGTCCTGGCCATTGGTTAGGGGTAGGGGGGGAGTCTCTGCATTTTAATTTAATTTTAAATGAAGCTTCTTAACCATTTTAAAAACCTTATTTACTTTACATACAGCAATAGTTTAGTTATGTATTATAGACTTATAGAAAGAGACCTTCTAAAAACTTTAAAATGTATTACCGGCACACGAAACCTTAAATTAGAGTGAATAAATGAAGACTCGGCACACCACTTCTGAAAGGTTGTCGACCCCTGTTGCAGACATTGAGGCCTGATGAAGATGTTTATTATCCTAACATACATAAACATATACAAACATATTGCAAAATCTCATAACTTCGTATACAATGAGGATACATACATTTCAACAGGACAATAATGTTCAACAGATTGTGACTTTTCTGATGATACCTCACATGGCATATTTTGTACAAAATATATCATGACCAGATACAAGTGGTGAATATGTGGGTACAGGGTGTTATTTTGAGGTAGGGTGTGTCACAGTCACAATGTGAATGGCTTCTAAGTCTGCTTGTGAATTAAGCCCCACAAATCAAACTGGTTCATTCTGGAATTGTCAGAACAAAAGTTTTTGACATTTGAAAAAACGACTCTTTAGCTGAAACAATTTGCCAAAATAAACATGAATTTGTGAAGTAGTGTGGTTGACCCAAATGTGTATTTTTCAGTGAGAAACAATCTGGCCAAAAAATTTCACTCAGCTTTTGACACTCCCAGCCCCTGCGCCTGGGGCTTCTCCCCTGGCCTCCGTGTCTAGGGTTCTGAGTGCCAACCCCAGTTCCTGGCCCCACACACAAGGCTCTGTTCCCAGCCCAGCTCCACACCCAAGGCTCCGCTCCCAGCCCCTGGTTCCATGCCTGATGTTCTGGTCCTGCATCTTGGGTCCCAGCTCCTGGCCCCGGCTATTGGCCCATGCCTGGGGCTTCGCTTCTGGCCCTGGTGCTGGCTGTTGGCCCCAGCCTGCCCCTAGCTGTGGCCCCAGCCTCAGACCCCTTCCCCTGTCCTTGTCCCCCGACTCCAGAGCCACGGCAAGGTAAAAAGTTAGGAGACCACTGCTTTACAGTTTCCTTACCTGGCTTTCTGCACCCCAACTATAAAAAGTGTTACAGCATCACTGTATGAATCATACTGAGACAGGTGTGTAGTTTAGCTTTGAGAGCAGACTGGGCTGCTGGAGGATACTTATAGGTGAACTGAGTCATTATCTGAACATCTTCTAAGCCAGAACTGTGAAAGGTTTGCTCGTCTTTTAGTCCCTGTACATTTGCTGCATTATGATCGTACCTTTTCATCTTCATTAATTGTATATTCTGGATTTTAAGTCGTTAAGGCAGAAAGTGTTGTGTAATTACAGTATTCAATTAATCGTGTTAATATCCTATTTATGAAAATGCAAGATTGTAACAGGCTTTGTCTTTAGGTATCTGAGTGTAATATTTAATTATCTTTAACCTTATATAAATGTTGTTCAAAACTGTTCTTTTATACCAGCCCATTAGTATTCCTACTGATGCACCAAATGTGCCCTTCACAATCTTTGAAGAATTTGATTTAAGATTATATAACAGCACTGAAATTCCCAGTAATCTTATCAAACAACAAGTCATTTTGCTGCTAATGACTGACACACACTATTTATGCTGCTAATATGTGGAAGAGAGAGCATGATGCCAAGGTTAAATGCTGAGGCAAGAGTTGTGGGGGAGATCATTACTCACAGTTGGCTTTTTAAATGTAAAAAAACCCTTTCATCTTGGCAGAATTTACAGTATAGCTCTTCAGAGAATCATAGAAATGTAGGACTGGAAGGGACCTCAAGAGGTCATCTAGCCCAGTGCCCTGCACTCATGACTGGACTAAGTATTGTCTAGACCATCCCTGACAGGTGTTTGTCCAACCTGCTCTTAACAGTCTCCAGTGATGGAGATTCCACAACCTCCTTGGACAATTTATTCCAGTGCTTAACCACCCTGACAGTTAGGAAGTTTTCCCCAATGTCCAACCGAAACCACCCTTGCTGCAATATAAGCCCATTACATCTTGTCATATACTCAGAGATTAAAGAACATAGTTTTTCTTCCTCCTCCTTCAACAGCCTTTGATGTAATTGAAAACTGTTATGTCCTCCCTCAGTCTTCTCTTCTACAAACTAAACGAACACATTTTTTTTCAGTCTTCCCTCAGAGGTCATGTTTTCTAGACCTTTAATCATTAATAATTTTTGTTCGTCTTCTCTGGATTTTCGCCAGTTTGTCCACATCTTTCCTGAAATGTGGCATGCAGAACTGGACACAATACTCCAATTGAGGCCTTATCAGCATGGAGTAGAGCAGAAGAATTATTTCTCATGTCTTGCTTACAACACTCCTGCCAATACATCCCAGAATGACGTTTGGGGTTTGTTTGTTTTTTGGAACAATTTTACACTGTTGATTCATATTTAGCTTGTGATCCACTATGACCCCCAGATCCCTTTCCATAGTACTCCTTCCCAGACAGTCATTTCCCATTTTCCATGTGTGCAACTGATTGTTCCTTCCTAAGTGGAATACTTTGCATTTGCCCTTATTGAATTTCATTCTATTTACTTCCAACCATTTCTCCAGTTTGTCCAGATTATTTTGAATTTTAATCCTGTTTTACAAAGCATTTTCAACACCCCCTTCCCCACAGCAAACCTTTTTAACTGTACTTTCTATGCCATTATCTAAATCATTGATGACAATATTGAACAGAACTGATCCCTGTGGTACCCTATTCAAAATGTCCTTCCGGCTTGACTTTGAATCACTGATAATTCTTCTCTGGGAACGAAGAACGAGAAGTTCTTGTGGCACTTTAGAGACTAACAAATTAATTTGTGCATAAGCTTTTGTGGGCTAAAACCCACTTCGTCAGATGTACGGAGTGAAAAATACAGTAAGCAGTATAAATATTACAGCACATGAAACTGCTTACTGTATTTTTCACTCCATTCATTTGATGAAGTGGGTTTTAGCCCTCAAAACCTTATGCACAAATAAATTTGTTAGTCTCTAAGGTCCCACAAGCACTCCTTGTTGGTTTTGCTGATACAGACTAACACATCTACCACTCTGATCTCTGGGGATGATTTTCCAACCAGTTGTTCACCCACCTCATAATAGCTCGATTTAGGTTGTATTTCCCTACTTTGTTTATACTGGTTGTTTATGGCTGCTTATTGCAAAATGGCATCAATATGTGCATTTGTTTTACAGCATTTTTGGTTCACATTTTCCTTTACTTCCACTAGCTTTCTTAAACTGCTAATGTAACAGTACCCTTCCTCCTGTAAACTTTTATCTACAGCAACTTCGTCTTCAGTGGGACCACTCAGGGGGACCACATAGAGTCAAGCACATGTAGAAGCATTTACAGAACCTGGGCCTATCTATAGGAAGAAAAAATGATAAAGTAAATGATCATTTTAAAAAAGTTTAGAGATGGTTTAGGGGTCAATCCTGCAAGTCAGTGGGAATTAAGGGCTCTCAACACCTTACAGAATCAAGTTCTTAGCCTCTGAAAAACAATGTTTTTACTGAAAATCAATGGGCTAAATTCAGCCCTAATGTGAGCAACTGCAAGAAAACTGACTTAAGTGCAGGTCCATAAGAACACACTAAAATATGAAACAGATATTGTATTCAGCTGAAATACGAGGGAATACTGCCTCCAGTGAACAGCCCAAATAAACAGGCTGAGTCTAAGCAGACCCGCACAGATCAAGGTGAGAGGATTTCGCCCTTAGACTGCTCAAGGCTACCAATGTAGCATGCCCTGCGGTTGCTTGGCTCCCCATACATAGAGGATTAGACTGCGGATCAAGGATCTTCAAAAATTCTGCCACTGTGTGCCTCCCATTCCATCATTCTCTCTCCCTCTTGAGCTTTGTATTCTGACAGTTGTTTTGACCTTCTACTCTAAGTGCCCCTATGCATACAATATTTTCTTGATCTTGTATATCACATACATAAACTCTCTTGTCCTTCATTAAATTCCTTGTTGCCTGCCCAAGGTCATCATGATTTTAAGTTAGGGACAAGTAGAGAAAACTTCAGGGTCTGCTTTGTACCGATCACCTCACAGAGAAACATATTTGTGTCAATGAAGTGTTCCTTTGTAATTTGGCCATACTAGTGCAGACAAACTGTGCTATGCTCAAGCCTGAGAAGAAAAATACTTGCCCAAGACAGATTAAAAAATGAGTCTATGGTCAGCCTAAAATAGGCTTATTTAAGGAGTTAGATAATTTCTTTTAGGATCTTAAATATCTATGGATCTTAAAATCTAAATGGACAGACAGACTATTCTGAATGAGTAAAGAGAGAGCGTGTGATAAGAGTGCGGATTTAGGAAAAAAATTCTGCTAGTAAAGAAAATCTGAACGGCATCTATGCTACATGTAATCACACCATGAATTCATCATTAAATAAAATAGCAATTAATGGGCAGTAGGGGTATATCTATCAATAACTCATCACTGCCTCCCATGTTCTTATTACTGTTTTTTAAGTTCTCACTGGTAGCTGTCAATAATGTAGTTTCTATTGGTGCTTTCCAAGATCTCTTAGCAAGAATGGGAGTTACCTGTCAACTGCCACATTAGCACATGTCTGTCAGTTCTAGTTGTATAGTACCAGCTGTGACAGGGCGCTCTCAGCAGCATCCTGATCACTGACATTGCTGAGGGCAATTTATACACAATTAAACACTTTCTGTTGGGGGAATGTGAGCACCTGGGTGACAATCACTGGGCTAACAAGGTCATTGGGAGACTATAAGGGGAGGAAACAGGAAGCAAGGGGTAGCTCAGAGGATGAGCCTGGGCTGGGAAGTGAGGGCTGCAGGGAAACTTACTTTTGCTGTAAGCCTGCATTGCATGGTTTTACTATGTAAGAGAGGAATAAATATACACCTTGGTGAAAGATAAAAAAGCTCGATATGTGTTTATGATTGTGAAACCATCTAAACTGGACAGGCAGTGAGGTTCATTGGGTAATGACAGAGGAGCCTTCTGAGACATGCTAAGAACATTTGAAGCCTATGATCCTTTCAGGTCTCCTAAATTAAGAATAGACCTGCACTTGGAGGAGAACAGTGCCAAATAAGCCTAGCTCTTTTGAGGAAGCAGTGCTGGTGGTTCTGCTGGTGCCACTCTCTCCTCTGAGTCAGTAATGAATACGAGTGTACAACACCAGAAGAGTTATTTTGTATGGATGACATGAATATCTCACTGCCACATTCATTGACAAGACAAACTCCTGCTGACTTCCATGAAAGTCTGAGTTCATTTAGAAAGCAAACCTCCATTGTCCCCCACTCCAGCCTCAATTCTCAATGGAGAACACTAGACAGATTGTCAGACTGCCCTTTCCTCATCATTAAGCATTTTGGGGGGTCTGGAATGTGTCCTCCCTGGGTCTTGGGGCTATTCTTCTGTGTGACCCTGCTCCTCTGGGGTCTTCATGAGTATCAAGTGCCAGCTTTGCCCTTCACAACACTCCCTGATTGGACAAGTCTATCAGGAGACAACACATTCCCACAGCCAGGAAACAGACCTTAAGGGCAAACTTTGTTTAGAGATCAATAGACAACTTCACTTTATTTTCCAAACCTGAAGTCAAATAAAATGGACCAGTCAACATGATTGTAAAGTAATTTATTCAAAAATCCCACAGTGGAAGGCATAGACTCATAGACTTTAAGGTCAGAAGGGACCATTATGATCATCTAGTCTGACCTCCTGCACAACGCAAGCCACAGAATCTCATCCACTCACTCCTTATCAAACCTGTGTCTGAGCCATTGAAGTCCTCAAATCATAGTTTAAAGACTTCAAGGTGCAGAGAATCTTCCTGCAAGTGACCTGTGCCCCATACTGCAGAGGAAGGGAAAAAACTCCCAGGGCTTCTGCCAATCTGCCCTGGAGGAAAATTCCTTCCCAACCCCAAATATGGCCATTAGCTAAACCCTGAGCATGTGAGCAAGACTCACCAGCCAGACACCCAGGAAAGAATTCTCTGTAGTAACTCAGATCCCACCCCATCTAATGTCCCATCACAAGCCACTGGGAATATTTATCGCTATAGTCAAAGACAAATTAATTGCCAAAATTAGGCTATCCCATTATACCATCCCCTCCATAAACTTATCAAGCTTAGTCTTGAAGCCAGATATGTCTTTTGCCCCCACTATTCCCCTTGGAAGGCTGTTCCAGAACTTCACTGCTCCGATGGTTAGAAACCTTTGTCTAATTTCAAGTCTAAACTTCCTCATAGCCAGTTTATATCCATTTGTTCTTGTGTCCACGTTGGCACTGACCTTAAATAATTCCTCTCCCTCCCTGGTATTTATTCCTCTGATATATTTATAGAAAGCAATCATATCTCCCCCTCAGCCTTCTTTTGGTTAGGCTAAACAAGCCAAATTCTTTGAATCTCCTTTCATATGAGAGTTTTTTCATTCCTCGGATCATCCTAGTAGCCTGTCTCTGTACCTGTTCCAGTTTGAATTCATCCTTCTTAAACATGGGAAACCAGAACTGCACACAGTATTCCAGATGAGGTCTCACCAGTGCCTTGTATAACAGTACTAACACCTCCTTATCTCTACTGGAAAAATCTGTTACCTTCTCAAAGGAGATCAGGTTGGTTTGGCATGATCTACCTTTTGTAAAACCATGTTGTATTTTGTCCCAATTACCATTGATCTCAATGTCCGTGACTACTTTTTCCTTCAAAATTTTTCCCAAGACCTTGCATACTACAGTTGTCAAACTGACAGGCCTGTAGTTGCCCTGATCACCTTTTTTCCCTCTCTGAAAGATAGGAACTATGTTAGCATCCTAACGTATGTAGTGTTTCAGACTCCAGAGACATCGAAAAGATTACCATGAGCTCCTTTGTGCATTACTGCTATGCTTGCATGCATTTGGGGCAGTGAAAGCAAAACATGTCACTCTGTGGAAGTTATGCTGGCATAAACAACATTGATTGAATTTAGCTGACTCATCACTTCATCCTTTTTTATTTCTACAGCAGATACAACTTAGCACAGACATTTCATTTTTGAACGGTGTACCTTTTTACTTTGAGTTTTCATAAATCAATTACTTTGAGCTTCATGCTGAGTTAATATTTTGATGTATGTTTCCAGATAGCATGTGAATTCACTAGAGGTTTGAAAGAACCTGGGCTTTATAAGCATTCTTCCTGAAAATAAGTGATGGTGTCCAACTGATGATCTTGGAACCTGATTCAATGCCCACTGAAGTCAATGGAAGGACATTCATTGATTTCAGTAGGCTTTGCATCAGGCCCTTAGTGAATTCCCTCAGAGGGCTCTTTATAATGTACCATAGTTTCATTTGGAACCTTGGACTGAAATTAGAATGGAATTAATGTAAGTGGAACCCTTGTACACTATCCACAAACCCAGCAGATTTTCATTCTACAGAGGATCAGTTAAAAGGTTTTCTTTTATCACACATTCCTAGAAACTAGACTTCAAAGTCACCTTTTAGTCCCTTTTCCCACTACATCAGGACAGGATTATTTCCTACAGTATACTTTCCAGTGTGTTTCCCCATCCAGTTATAAATTACTGTCTCCATTGCTCCATCTTTTCTCGTACTCAGTGATATTAATTCAACCAAAAATACCAGGTTAATCATTTATGAAAATGATGCTGATTATTCCAATGTAATCACTCAAATGTCAGGGATTAAGAACACAATGTTTTTCTAAATTAAATTACATTTCATTCTATTATTTAGAAAAGTCTTCTGAATATGCACAATGAAATGTGTAAATTGGCTTGCAGAATTCAAGTACACATTTATTGATATGTAAATAAGGCACCTGAACACAAGAAGTTTTCATAAGAGTATTAGCTTCTTTCTAAATTCAAATTTATCTACAGTGCTCCATAGGTCAGTGATTGAAACAGCTTGAATTTTTACCTGTAATCCATTTGCCTTGTTTCATTTTGGGTCTTTTTGAAGTAAATTCAAGTGTTCAGTAGAAATTTATATTGATAGAAATAAACTTGTGATTGCTGTAATCAAAGCTGCTTCTCAAGCAAGAGCAGTTTTGTCTATGGCATAAATGATAAAATAGTGAGAGAGGGCACTACTTTGATTCAGTGTGATTTCATTCACACTGGTGGTCTTTTGAATGTAGAAGTAGTTATATATTTTTATGCTGGGACTCAGTGACATGCAGCCATCCATAACAAAGCTGTGGGGCTGGATTGATGCTATGGAATGTTGATTTTTCTTGTTCAGCAAAAAAATATATTTAATCCAACAAGATGTCAGTGACTGATAGTAGGACTCAGTCTGCACAAAAACACACAAACTAATCAGCTAGATATTGGAGAAGGGAGGAATAGGTTAACTGGCTAAGGGTGCAAATCAGTGTAGCTGCATAAAATAGAAGAGGGGTTAGCCCAGTAGCTTGAGAAAAAACAGAGCCACCATTTCAGAGAAGCTCTGTACTAGGTCCTGATCCAGCTCCCATTAAAATCATGAAAAGACTCCCCTGGAGTTCAATTACACTTGGAATGGGCCTTAAATAAGGAAAAGTAAGAGTAAAATAACCCAGAACTCATGGTCAGCTCTAGTTAAAGGGATTATCATCATGAAAGAGAACAGTTAGATTCAAAGTCAGGATCATTAAAGTCTCCAAGTCCCTGGCGTACCTAATGTATTGTCAGTGTTATAAGTGTTTTCTATGTAACAACCACCAGTTTTAAAGTCATCCATTTTACAATTAAATCCCCATATCTGCATACTTGTCTTGGTCTGTGTATGTGTTCATTTGTGAACTTTGGGTCACAAAATCACTGGATACGCTGGAACCATACTGTACTTTCCCCTCTTATGTTTACACTGCACCATTCCTCAGCAATTGGCTCACGGGCCTGAACCATTTACAATAAATGAAATTAAAGGTCAGAGTTTTCATGCTTCATCAGTGATGATTCTGCAGGCAGCAGCCTACTATGTCAGGGTGAAATTCACCCCCTTGCGAGGACAAGGCCTATACCACTCTTAGCCCTATGTTGAGGTTTTAAGGGAATGTGAAGTGGTGCCTCACCCTTGTGTTGGCTGTCTGCACAGAGAGGGATTTCACCATTATTGGACATAGGATGTATAACTATATTATTTTAAGGTGCGTACTTGCTTTCCAAACCCTTATTATTCATCCAATATTTTAGTTATATTCATGGCAGTTTTTTATTTAAAACACTGTTTTAAATAGCCTGCCATTGACCTTATATTATATCTTGTTCTGAGCCTTCCTGCCCCTCCCCTCCCCCGTATCAGACAAGTAAAGTAGGGCAATGTTTGCATGTTCAGAGCATGGGCTCAAACAGAATTAACTGAGTATTTCATTAAGTCTGAACACCAGGAGGTGAATCTGCTGTTAAGAGATGGCCTGAGCCTGACCTCAAAAAGTAAGAAACTCCTAACACGATCAGGGAATTGAGATACCATCTGACTCAGTAGCTCACTTGTAAACCAACCTAAACTAAAATCTCTTTACGTGGTGCATTGCAGCATTTACTATAGCTCCCCTGATTTGGCAGTTCTTTTCTGACAATCAGTGGACCAGAATTGTCAAACCGAGTCCCTAAATCACTCTTTGGTGTAGAGAGGCCACACAAGTTCCACTTAAAACTCACATACCATTATTTTGAAAGCTTGTATTTATCTAAGGTCTCCATTATCATAGCACCTGAACACATAATACCCTAGCAAAGTAGGGAAGTGTTATTATCCCTATTTTACAGATAAGAGGCTCAGAGGGATTAACTGACTTGCTGAAGGATACATAGGAAGTCTGGGGAATTATAGGGAACTGACACCAGATCTCCAAGTCCCAGGCCATCTTTCCCATCCTGTGCCTCGCTCTTGTGCGTGTGCTCTCTGCAGACTTGAATGCCATCCTGGATGCCTAAAGTTAGCCATTTAAGTTTGGAAGTGTTGACGGAGGTCCTTACCCTAAGGACCTCTCTCTGTGTTCCATGTATTGAAACAACTAACGCTAAGTGAAGAACAGACTGGACAAGACAGAATGCTTATAAACCCTGTGCTTACTCTTCAGGGCCAAATTTGGCTCTTAACCTGATTGATCAATGTGTGTACCTTATGACAAATTCCAAAGATCACATTAGCTACTCCAATAGCCCCTATTTTTATTTCTTACATTTTACCACTCTCTTTAAATACAAGTACACAAAAGAGGGGTATATAATCTGCACATACAAATATAGATATAAATATGAAGAAGCAAAAGAAAAGACACCATACTAAAGTAAAAGTTAACTCCCAATGTGAGCATATCCTTAAATGCTTTGCTGAATAGGATGGACTTTAGCATATACTTTAAAAATCTGGCCCTTAAGCATGTGTTTGAATTTAGGCACATATAGTCATAAATAGCTAGCTAAGGGTTAATGTTTCTTTCACCTGTAAAGGGTTAACAAAGAGAACCAAACACCTGACCAGAGGACCAATCAGGAAACCAGATTTTTTTTAAAAGCTCAGGGACGAAATGTTTGGCTCTGTGTCTTTTGTCTGGCTCTCAGCTATGAGAGGGGTCTTTCTATCTCCAAGCTTCTAATCTTCAGTTTCACAGTTGTGAGTACAAAGGTAGAAAAACAATAGGCTGTTATTGTTTTTTTGTATTTACATGTGTGTAGTTTGCTGGAATGTTTTAAATTGGATATCTTTTTGAATAAGGCTGTTTATTCATATTTTTCTTTTAAGTAATTGACCCTGTATTGTCAACCTGATACAGAGAATATTTTTTTGTCTTTTTTCTTTCTTTTTTATATAAAGCTTTCTTTTTAAAACCTGTTTGAGTTTTTCTCTGGTTAAGGCTAAGGAACGAAGGGAGGGGGAAATCTCTTTGTGTTAGCTTGACTAGGTTTGAATCTGCATAGCGTCAGGGGAAGAAGGAGGGGGGAAGGTAAATTGCCCTCTCTGTTTTGCATTCAAGGAGTTTAAGTACAGTATCGCCCAGGATAACCCAGGGAGGGGGAGCTGGGGATGAGATAAAGAGGAGACAAAGGGAAGGGAAGGTTGTTTTCCCTTTGGTATGAGACTCAGGCTTCTGAGTCTTGGGGTCCCCCAGAGAAGGTTTTGGGAGACCAGAGAGGGAGTCAGGCCCTGGAAATTCCTGGCTGGTGGCAGCGATATCAGATCTAAGCTGGTAATTAAGCTTAGAGGGTTCATGCTAGCTTCTCAGTTTATGAACACTAAGGTTCAAATCTGAGTAGGAAGCTATGACACATATGTATGAATTTTATTGCACAAGAAAATCACATTGGTATAAAATATAGTATATAACAAACTAGGGCATTTCAGATGCAGTATGTTAGATAAAAGAAGGAAGGATATAAATATTGTGGAAGAAACAAAACTCCACTCTCAGGTTGGAAGCAACAAAATCAGAGACAGCTTTATTCAAGCAATTGCAAGGTAAATATACAACTGGCTGAGAGCATCTCTGCCTCAGTTTCTCCAAAGTACAAGCAAAATCACACAAGCATTTATACCTCTTTGTGACGTGCATTAATTAAAAAAAATCTGCATTTTATTTGGACTACTTGCTATCTATTCCAGTATTTTCTCACTTTCTCTTCACAAAACATCATTATCTCAGGGCTAGGTCACACTGACTATTCTGCTGTTTTCCACTCACTTCTGACGTGAGCCCTGCTTCTACAGGTCTCGCGATATTAGGCTAAGACTTAGCTCAACAGTTGTTCTGTCTCTGATACTTAAATGGCTACACTTAAATCCTCTCTTTCTTTCCCTGCTTCCACAACAGACAGAGTTAAGAAATATTTTGTGTGTGTTTGTATGCATCTGTGGCCCCAGTTTGACAAAGGACTTGTTTGGAGAAGGAAGTGATTTGGCTAGCAGAAGGATTTGGCAATTTTTGTAGTTGTTCAGACATTCTGGAGCCTGCACATGTGAGATACATAAGACCTTGAACCCAGGCTAAATCTGGGAAGGATTGAGATTCAGCATGTGTGCTTCTAAGTTCCAATATTGGCCTTTAGAAAACAATGAGAGTATGTAAGCAGTTGTAATAATAGATTAACACTGGGTTACACAAAAGCTATTTTTTTCTGATTGCTATTGTGTATTAGAAACAATGGGTTACTGGAGACTGAATTCACACTGTTTGAAACTTCAGACTGGAAGGTAAAACACATCAAATATTGACCATGGAATGACGATTTTGTTCCTTTGGTAACTTTAATTTTATATGAATCTCTGTGTTTTTTATTTATCTTTTATGATCAAATTCATATGAAGATGCCATTTCCAGGCAGCACTTCTGAGAGCCATAGCCATCAATCTCTGTTTTTACTGCATGTCACTGTTAAAAACCATGGAGAGACATGACAAACGTCTGTACTAAACATCTGCTTAGTTTGGTCGTGCAAAACATTCTGCTACAAATTCATTTAAATCAGCCCACTTCTTCCTTGCATTATCTTGTATTACATTGCTATTACTGACCGAATAAAAACAAAGTGTACACACAGAGTGATTGCCACGAAAACTGTCAGCATTTGCCACTTGGCACCCATTAGCCGCTGAAGTGCCACAGTTTATGCTTAGAACAGGTTATAGAACCAAAGTGATTGTGTGGTATCTTGGTAACTGCTGACTTTCCTGACAACCACTGCATAATATATCATTTCAAAGACAAGTCTGAGATGATTTACCTCTTTTTTGAGACGCTGTGCTCAATTTCTTAACATCAGGATGGATTGCTCATATTAATCAGTCTTTGCTTGTATTTTGTAAAAGCGTTTGATCAGAGGAACAAGATTTCTGCTTGCTCGCATAGCTATGAAAAAAGAAAACAACATTTGATTAAATTAATGTAAGCATCCCCACAAACAGACAATATTCTTTTAAATGGCTGTCTAACTCAGGGGAGGGCAAACTATGGCCTACGGGCTGAATCTGGCCCGTCAGAGTTTTCAGTCCGGCCCGCAGGATTCCTAGCCCAGTGGTGCAGCAGGGTTAAGGCAGGTTCTCTGCCTGCCCTGGCCCTGCGCTGCTCCTGGAAGCGGATGGCACAACATCCTTGCAGCCCCTGGGAGAGGTGGGCAGAGGGCTCCGTGCAATGAACTTGCCTGCAGGCACTACCCCCTGCAGCTCCCATTGCCCAGGAATGGGGAACCGCAGTCAATGGGAGCTTCAGGGGTGGTACCCTCTGGCGAAGGCAGCACGTGGTGGAGCCACCTACCCCACCCAAACCCCAGGAGCCACTGCCAATCATGTTGGCCACTTCTGGGAGCAGCATGGGGCCAGGGAAGGCAGCCTTAGCCCTGCTTTGTGCTGCTGCCATCCCAGAGCCACTCAAGGCAAGTGGTGCCAGGCCAGAGCCCACACCCCAAACAGTTCCTGCACCCCAACCCTCTGCCCTGAGCCCCCTAGCCCCCTGCCCTGAGCCCCCTGCTGCACCCAACTCTCTGCCCTGAGCTCCCAACCCTGTCCTGAGCCCCCTGCCACATCCACGCCCCTCCTGCACCCTAATCCCCTGCCCTGAGCCCCTTCCTGCACACTGCACTCCCTCCCACACCCCAATCCCCTGCCCCAGCCCTACATTCGTGGCCCTGCATACGATTTCCTCACCCAGATATGGCCCTCGCACCACAATGTTTGGTCTAACTAGTATAATATCAACATTTTTCAATTTTCTCCCATCAACCCCCCACGTTGTAGACCCCGCAGTAACTTGACCTATGGTACATTGACTCCAGCTATGTTATCCACGTAGTTGGAGTTGCATAGCACAGGTCAACTTCCCGCGGTAGAGTAGACATAGCCTCACTCTTCTACGCAGAAGTGAAAATGGAGAGAAATGAGAATAGGGAAAACCTTCCAAGAACTTGACATGATTCCAAAATGTAGTTGTGATCTTTGTATTCATGACTTTTGGATAATATTTCACATCCATTCTACTATCAGCCTCATTGCATTGCATTTTCAGGTGTATAGTATTTTTTACTCTGCAGTACCACAAAAGAGAATTTTTTGGAATTTAGCTATGTAGTGAGGGAAAACTTTGATTTTCTAGATATTATTATAGATAATTTGTATTGCAGTAGAACCTAAGAAACCTCAGCAATGGACCAGACTCCATTGTGCTAGGTACTCTTCAAATGCAGAACAACAATGGTCTCTGCCCCAAAGAGTCTTACACTTGTATTGAAAACAAGAGTCAAAATGTGGTGACAGATGGGGGAAGTGCAAAGAAAAATGTGATAATATTGTTCAGCATAATAGGGAGTGAGCTTAGTACACCATCTACTTAAGCATTGTCAACTTTTTCGTAAGCATTGTGGTGAAAGAGAGTTTTAAAAGAAGGATTTGCAAATGCTTTAGGAGAATTTTTTTCCAAACATGAAGAGCAGCACTGGAGAAAGCACAGAAGTGCTTGTTTAAAATTTTAACAAGTGGGTGGTGAAGGTTGAATGAATCAAAGGGACATTTTTCATTTTAAATGGAAATGGGTCTAAGCTATAAAATTCAGAATGGAATGCAGAGTATCCATTCCTAGCATTTGATCAGCATCTGGATACAAGCACTCCAATCTTAAAACTGAGTCTTGAGTCAACCTGACTGTATAGAGCTGCGGTCCTCAAACTTTTTACCTCATGCCCCTCGCCTCCCTCTTACCACTATCCACACTCCCCCCCAACCAGCTAGGACCAGGAACGGGGTCACAGCTCTGGAAGGTGGGATGCAGAGAGGGGTAAGGGGGACAAGATTGGGGCCAAAGCTGGAGGTGGGGTGGGATGGGAGCAGGGCAAGGAGTACAGCCTCGTCCAACGGCTGAGCCTAGCAGCTAGGGCCCCAGGCCAGCAGCAGGGGCCAGGAGCAGAGCTGGTGGGTGGTGTTCCCTCCCTGATCCCATGTGGGCTGGCCTGGGTCCCAGTCACCCGGGGAGGGGTGCACCCCACAGTTTGGGAACCTCTATCCAGTATTAATGCATGCAGATTTCTTTCTTAAAATATACAGTGAAAAAAATGGTATGTTTCAAAATATTGTTCTAAGCTTGATAATCAATATATACTTAATCATATTGATTTTTTTAAAAATTAATCTAAATACACAGGGAAGATATTGCCCTGTGGAGCTGCTCTAATAATAAAATCAAATGGCTAAGCATGAAGAGTTCTTTATAAGTGACCAAAACTGATTTAAGTTGAACTGGTAAGCTCAATGTCAATCAAAGTTTAACAGACTTTTATCACTTTCGGACTTGACAAATGAGACATTGTTTAGATTTCTCCAAGTTTCTATGATACAGTTTGAAACTTCACTTGGAATCGTCTCAGAGTAAAAGGGATGCCCCAGGAATCTAATTTTGGGCCTAGTCCAGCACCCTTTGCTTAGGGAAAACTTCCATAAATTCAAGATTTGTTCCTTTGTTTGTATTGTGCTTTAATGTGAAAATCAATATGGTGGATTGATAGTAGGTCAGCAAAGACAATTAAATGAGGACCTCAGGATTTCCCCAGCAGCAGGAAAAATAGCTTATGTGTTATATTGTTTTATTTCAAATCATCAGCCCAGCAAGGGTTCTCTACTCTGCCATTATTATTTTTGTGTTATCAACATATGAGAGGAGGATTAGCAAGCATGCGTGAACAATACAAGGCAGGCAACATAATTGCAGTTTATAACATGTAAGAGACCCCCAGTAATAATATACAGTTACTGTAGCATTTTTTATGCCCTGTCTTTAAGACCTTGCAGCTAATTCTGCTCATCCTACTCCTTTGAAAAGGATGGAGCTATGCTACTGGTGTCTGAACCCCCAACCTCTCTGAATATTGGGCTTGATTCGAAGCCCAGTGAAATCAATACAAAACCCCTCCCTGACTTAAGTGGGATTTGGAGCAGGCCCGTAGTGACTTAAACAAGTCCCAGTTCAGTACCTATGCATATGACTAACTTCAAATATGTGAGTAGCTCCCATAAAGTGAATAGGGCTACTTACATGCTTAAGTTAGGTACATGCCTGCTGATCTGGAGCACAGATTAGCATTTGCATTACTTTTATCTTCTCTGGTCTCAAATGACCCTTCTATAGCAAACCAAATGAAAAAAAGAGTCTATTTCTCTTTATCAACCAATTCATGACAGGAGTACTATACAGGCTGACTGTGCACAATATGTGAAATTGTAGAAAAAAAATATACTGTATCTTACGAAGCACTTCACTGACATGCAGTATTCCTGCTGCAAGAGGATGAGAGCACCTTTTTCAGAAGGACCCACAGCCTATAAATTACATTGATCATGGTGTCAGAGCTGTTCAGCTAAACTAACATAACAGACTCCATAGAGGCGAAATCTAGATGAAACAGTTACTTCATTTGTTCTTGGAGTCCGCCATCATGCTGGCTCAGTGTTGTCTAGGGGCTGCAGTTCTCTGCCCATCTATTATTTTTCCATGACAAAGGATAGGTTGTCCACACATACCAGGAAAGATTTAGCACAGCTGTTAGTGTTCCTTTGTGTTGGGGAGATGCCTTTCCTGACAGCACATATTTCTGACAGATAGCACTCTTGTATCCTAGCATTGTATTTATAGTGCAAGAGAAATGTCGTGCTATTTGAACAAAATGTGCTGTAAATCAGAGATTTTTGCAGTAACAGAGGTTGGTCTCTGCTGCCATTGAAGTCAATGGGCGCTTTCCAATTGACTTTAATGAATACAGGATTGGTCCCTATGTGGAGGTTAGTTATTCCATTTAAATCATGAATAAAATTGAAACACTAGTATTCTTTTATGGTGTAGGGGTCAATTGGAGGGGATGGGTGAGGGGGATGCATGTCACAATTATAAACACTAATCCTCTCAGACACCTATTACCAGAACCTTGGTTTTACTCTACCATGTCTTTTCCTAAGTTTTCACACCCTTCCTGTCCTCCATAGCTAAGTGTATACTCTGATTGCTGCCATTGTGATATTTCTGTGATACAGAGGAGAGAGGTTACATGAGACTGTTTTGAGACTCAACATTTCAGAAGAAAGAGTGATAATAAGCTCAGGGGTGGCCTTTGCTGGGTAAATATTAGAGGGCACCAGGAGCAAAATTCTGATTTTATTTACATCAGTGTAAATCTGGAGCTCCTCTAGTGAGAGTGATGATATTAAAATATATAGTAACTGCCCAAAATTACAAATATTGCCCCCTGTTAATATTCTCAAGAATATCTTTAGATGTCAAGCTTGTCTAAAGAGAAGAAAAGGCAAATCCGCTGATAGGCTAGAAGCCTAGAAGGTCTTCACTTCACCCTGTAACAATCTAGAGAAAGTTCACTGATTTTTCACCAGTGCCACTCAAGTGTTTTTTTGACACTGCACAATTTCCAAACCCACTTAGATAAAGTAGCAAACCACACATCATCCTAAGGACAGTCAAATGCAAATGAAGAGTCTGGTAAATCATCAGAAATCAAATTTCATAGAGGAGAGAATATCCCTATAAGTTCTTGAGCAAAAATGTCCATTGAATAGTGATAACGGTATTATCCATCTATGTGGGTGACAGCTGGTAAGGTCCATGGTATGTGGTGTGAGAAATGATTAAGTGAACAGTAAACCACTGCTAACATTCTAAGCTGAAAAACCCTACTAAGGACTAGTCTGATGTGCTGACATACCATGGTAATGGGCTTGACAGAGAACTCTGCTTGGATGAGCGCGGATGGTAAGAGTGTGCTGAAAGCCTTTGTCCTGCTCCTTTTCCCCCATTCCTTGTGCTCCTTGGGTGCAAAGAGAATAGGTGGTACTAGATGCCCCTGACGAGATTAAGAAGAAAGAGGGAAGGGCATGGGTCTGTCTCCCTGGACAATGGCTTGTGAAGCTCAAGTATCTGGCTGCATATGCCCAGTTTGGTGTTGGTCACCTATTATCCCTGCTGAAAAACTTCCCGAATGAGTCACAATGAATTCAAAGACTCCTGCTGAGAATGCTTACCCCTTACCCCCGTTTCTTAATCTTAATAACTAGTATATGGCCATGTATTCTAGCTTTTAATCTACTTACATTTTACATCTGGCTGTTTCTTTAGCATAGAAGAAAGAACAGAAACTGGTTACCATGTATCCCTATATGATCAAAACCAATTAGCATTTCTAGTTACTAGTTACCCTCAAAAGAAAGGTTTCATGTTTTTCCTCATAGCCACTAATAGATGTATGTAGCACTAAGAACATAAGAATGGCCATCCTGTCTTCTGACAGTGGCTGATGCCAGATGCTTCAGAGAGAATGAACAGAACAGGGCAGTTAGCAAGTGAGCTATCGACTGTTGTCCACTTCCAGCTTCTGGTAATCAGAGGTTTAGGGACACTCAGAACAAGGGGTTGCATCCCAGACCAACTTGGCCAATAGTCACTGATGGACATATCCTCCATGAACTTATCTAATTCATTTTTAAATCAAGTTATATTTTTGGTCTTCACAACATCCCCTGGCAACAAGTTCCACAGGTTGAAGAAGTACTTCCTTATGTTTATTTTAATTCTTCTGCCTATTAATTTCATTGGGTGATCCCTGGTTCTTGTGTTATGTGAAGGGGTAAATAACACTTCATTATTTACTTTCTCCAAACCAGCCATGATTTTATAGACCTCTATCTCATCCCTCCTTAGTTATCTTTTTTCTAAGATGAACAGTCCCAATCTTTTTAATCTCTCCTCAGAAGGAAGCTATTCTATACGCCTAAACATTTTTGTTGCTCTTGTCTGTATTTTTCCCAATTCTAATATCTTTTTTGAGATGGGGCAACCAGAACTGCATACGTTATTTAAGGGGTCAGTGTACCGTGGATTTATATAGTGGCATTGTGATGTTTTCTGCCTTATTATCTCTTTTCAAATCGTGCTTAACTGTCTGTTAGATTTTTTTGGCTGCTGCTGCACATTGAGCCGATGAATTCAGGGAACTATCCATAATGACTCCAAACTATTTCTTGAGTAGTAACAAGTAATTTAGACCCTCTCATTTTGTATGTCTAGTTGGGTTATGTTTTCAATGTGCATTACTTTGTGTGACAGGTTCCCCTCGGGGTGCCATTTGGAATCGGTGTACCACTTCTTGCCCATTCTTTGGACCAGCCAAGAAATAACCACAGACAAAGGTCAAACTAGAGCAGAACTGAGAGTTGACTTATTGATTTCCTTATTTGTGCAATTATACTCACACACACAACTCATTCATGCTCGCAGGCTGCAGGCATGGGTGTTGGTTTCGATTTCACAGGTGGCTGAGGGTGATCAGGTGACAGCTGCCTGGAGATCGGCCTATTAGAGAATGAGAGTCCCTGAAGTCCCTTCAGATCTGCAGAAGGGCTGTACTGCTTCTGATCTGGTCCTGAGTTCTTGCTGTCATTGGTTACATTTCTCTCTGGCCGCTACTGCCATATGTTTATATACAGTCCCATATACACTTTGATTATCCTAACATAATAATATTTTGGTTCAAGTCTTGTGATTGGTTTCTTACGCTATCTCACTCATTCCTTACGTTAATCAATTGTATTTTAATAAGCACGAATACAATTGCTAATATAGAGCAATGCAGCTTTTAAGCAAGCATCTAATATCTTTTCACTGCTTGTGGTTTTGTAACAGCATAATAAGAAACTGTACAGACTGCACTTGAAAGGGCAAATGGAGGGGGGGGGGGCACATCTGGCTACATTTCCTGCCCTTTGATCAGTGGATCACAATAAGGATCATTGGACAGTGACCCCCTAGAACAGCTGGTGGAACTTGGTGACTTGCTGAACCAACGACCCAGTACAAAAATACAATGAAAAGTATACCAAGAATAATCAATAAGACAACAATGGGGTGCATTAAAACCATTAGAATTCCCAAAGCTCTGGGGGACGAGCCCTTGAAAATGTCCCACCACTGATGCTTGCTTAGGTTGACTATTTCTCCACACAGTTGTTCAATTGGGAAGCCTTTAGCTAAAACACGAATTTGGGTAGTAATCGCAGACTGGGCCACCAGTCGGGCCACGTTGTAACTCTTGTTTAAGAGTTTGGTCCCAATAGATCAGTTCTGGGAGGGGGAAATGGGCAGGTTGGATGTGAGAGCCAAAACATCAATGGTTTGGGGTGGGAATGGTACCCATGCACTATGATAGGTGCCATTGACTAAAACACCAGATACTCTGTGGATTCACTGAGTATGGTTATTTGTAAAATTACATTCTTGGCCGGAGGGCAGCCAGTAGCAAGAAACATTTTTGCGTGAGGTTGTTACACACATAGATGAAGATCCCGTGTTAAGAACAGATACCCTATTTTGCAATGGTAAGAACACACAGAGACCCTCCTTCTTGGGGCCCGGCTCAGAGAAGCAGGTATCCTGGAGCACCATTCGCCACTGCAGCTATGTCAGAGGAGCTGTCAGGTGTCACCTTCACCCATTCCCCTAGGTGTGACCCCATGGCTGCCAATTTGTTAGAGAGGACTTCAACCTCTATGGAATTGAGAATTCCCATTCCAGCTTCTGCTCCACCCAGGATTGTTTCTCCTAACCCTCGTTTGTATTGGGAAAAGGGGGATCTCCATTTTTGTAGATTTTTAACAGCTTGGGAGCAATTGCGATACAATTGGGATGCGTTTAGGGCTTCCATGCTAATCACACTGGTGAGTGGTATCATGTCAGGGAACAGCGCTACCTGCTCTGGAAATCCAGGATTGGTCTGGCACATTAACGGTGATGGGAAGAATAGCAAGGGTGCTACTGAGACCTCATAGGGATTCCCTCTGATCTGCATGAGAAAGTAATCTCCCAAAATCATTCCCCATCCCTGTGAGGGAGACACTAAGGATCTCCAGTGTCCTCAGCAATGGGCAGAAGGCATTCCCAGGGCATCCCATCCACGTGGTGATAGAAACAGGGAAGGGTATGAAGGCCACTATCCAGGACTGATTCCATGGATACAACATTGCATTGGCTATGTTAACTGATTCTGCTTCTACAAAGGTTTGTCAGAGTGCCCCACAAAGGGTTCTGTCCCCTGGTCTCCTGATAGGCATGATATATATACATTCCATTTAATGCAGGGCTATCGAGGGGGGTCACCCCCACTCCCACTGGGTTACGGCCATTACAGCCAGATGGTAACATTCTGTACTGTTTCTGACCAGGGAACCTGGGGCACACAGAGTGTGTGATGTTTTCGCCACCAGGTTAATCATAAATAACAAAGGATCCATGGGTCATCATCAGAATGTGGGGCCAAAATATCACATAGGTCATGGATCAGCAAAGGGTCTCCTCTGGGTGTAAGGAATTGGAAACGGAGGAAGGGGGCATCTGGTTGTTTTGAAGAGGATCTTGTGCCTTGACACAGGAGAGACCTGTTGAGTTTAGGGTGGTAAATCCATTGACCAGTGGTCATATTAAACCATGGCATTCTCTAGTGAGGTGGTGGGTACAGCTGGAGGTCTCATGCTGCCATGGTCAGTCCCAGAAGGCCTCTTACCAGTGACCTATGGAGGGGAGACTGAAAAGCGATATTTTAATTCTCCTCCCCCCCTGTTTCCCACTGGACTTCATTTATGGGGGCCCAGGTTTCCCCACCAAATCCTTAAGGAGGCTAACATGTGCCTTTAGATCCCTGTGTTCTTCCTGAAATTCCTGGATCTCACCTATCTTCCAATTTCGCTGCTGATATGGCAGCGGAGGTGGAAGTCGCTGAGGCTGTCTGAGCCTGAGATTTCCATAGGTTGTACTTCCTGCGGGCCTCGGTTAAGTCCTGACGGAGAGCCTCTAGTTCCCTGGTGCACTCTGCTTTAGCGGCTTGCCAAGCTCAACATGTTTGCCACAGAAGCCACATTCCCACAGCGGTCTGTCCCCTTTTATCAGGTTTGTACAATGCTAAATACTTCTCATAATTATTTTCCAAGTCCGGGGTCGTGTCCTCTCTTGAGATCATCCTGGGACTCCAGGAATCTGTGCCTAAATTCTGCAGCGATGCCAAAAAGGGTGAGAGGCAGCTCACCACGCCTCACTTGTGTTTTTCCTGTCTTTTCCTTCTCACTCTTGTCCTTGCCAAACATCGGCATGGTGACTTCCTTTCCCCTCCTGCAGAGACTATCAGGGGTACATTGACCAACCAACCCACTGTGGTACTCAAGAGAACAAGATGGGGAATGCCTGACACTATCTGGGACTCCTAGTCTACCTGTGTGATGGTCAGGTTCCAGGAAAACACCAAGCCTGTTCGTCAGATGCTGCTTGAGTTCAATTTAACCCTTTGCTATCCTCATTCTCCCCCATTGAATGTTGCCCGTTCTTGGAATCAGCCAAGAAATAACCACAGACAAAGGTCAAACTAAAGCAACAGCTGCCTGGAGATCAGCCCATTAGACAATGAGAGCCCCCAAAGTCCCTTTGGATCTGCAGGAGGACTCTACTGCTTCCAGTCCGGTCCCGAGTTCTCACTGTTGTGGGGTTACATCTCTCTCTGGCCGTTACTGCTGTAGTTTATATAGAGTCCCATATACACCTTGATTATCCTTACACGGTAATATTTCAGTTCAAGCCTTGCGATTGGTTTCTCACACTATCCAACATTATACTGTCTTGCACTGCACAGGGAACTCAGCATAAGCTCATAAAATTCGCCCACTCCCTACGGAGAGACATATGCAACAGGTTTCTGCCCCAAGTTACAATTTCCACACATTGATTTTAGACAAAACAAACAAAAAAAGTTTAACTACAAAAGATAGCTATCACTTATAACCACTTAAAATCTAACATATCAAAGTAGATTACTTAGTATATAAACAAAACCACAATCTGAACTTAATACACTAGATAGGTAGGATATGAATTAGCAAATTCTCACCTTGAGTGATAAACAGGCTAGCAGATTTTTAAGGCACAAGCTGCCTTGTCTTTCCCATGTTTTCACATAAAGTCTAAAAATCCCTTTAATCTGGAACCATCACTTCCCACAGTTCAGTTCCTGCCCCTCAGATGTTTCCAGGTATGTTGTTGTAGGGGGAGTGAGGTACACACGATGTCATTTTCCCTTTTTTATACCTTCTTCCCACTTGCTGGAAAGCTCTTTTGCTGTGACCTGGGTAAAACCGTTCCAACTGTTTAGTGCTATCTCTGAGAGGTTTCCAATGTACACAGTTCCTATGAGTAATCCTTGTGCTTGTGCCAAACATACATAGCCAAACTTCATAACTTCCCATACGATGATAGCACATACGATCCAATGAGATATTAATGTCTAGCAGATCAAGACTTTTAGAATGATACAGCATAAGGCATACTTTGTACAAAAGATATCCTAATTACAGGACAGTGATGAATATTGGGATGCCAGGATGCCACACTTTGCACTTACCAACATTAAATTTCATTTTCCATTTTGTTGCCCAGTCACCCAGCCACCCTTTGTAACTCTCTGCAATCTGCTTTCGACAGAACTATCTTTAGTAATTTAATATTGACTGCAAAACTTTGCCATCTCACTGTTAACCCATTTTCCAGACTATTTTTTAATATGTTGAGCAGCAATGATTCCAGTATAGATCCTTGCAGGCCACCAAGATTTACCTCTTTCCTTTGTAAAAACTGACCATTAATTCCTATTCTTTGTTTCCTGTATCTTTTAGCCAATTACTGATCCATGACAGGACCTTCCCTCTTATCCCATGACAGCTTACTTTGCTTTAGAGCCTTTGGTGAGGGACCTCATCAAAGGCTTTCTGAAAAGCCAAGTAAACTGTATCCTCTGGATCAGTCTTGCCCATGTGATTGTTGACACCTGCAAAGAATTCTAATAGGCTCTTCAATCTACCGAACAAAAGTCTCACTTCTCTAAGGAGGCCAGTCCTGAAATGCCTTAAATTCTGGCATATGAAATAACAGTGATCAGCATAGTTTTCCATAGTAGGGCATGTGGATATTCAGCAACCCCAGTGCTGCATTCAGTTCAGAAACCAGGACACTTTGCTACAATGAAAGTTTGAATGATATACCTATGCTGAAAGGAATTATAGTTTTCAACAAAAACAATGAATCTTTAGCACAGGAAACTCAGTTTTTTGAAATACTATTTAACATAAGCAACTGTTTCTTCTGACCTTTTGTACTCTGTAATGGGGCTCAGACTCACCACTGCTGTGCCTCCTGCTGGCTTGCTCTGGGAATTAGTACAGTCAGCTGTGGAGCGCCCTCGGCAGGTGGTGTCTTGCCAGTTGTTTGTTCAGCTGTGTTGTCTTTCCCACCACCAGGACACGCATCACTCTCTGGACCATGGTGTCCTCTTCAGGACGCTGTCCTCCGGCAGTGCCCACTACTTGATTCTCCCTCCTTTTGGGGGTATATCTGGGTGTATATCCGCAGTCCTAGTCCACACATGCCTTCATGGCCACCTTCCACCCCAAAGTCTAGTCCCTTACCTCAGGGACAAGGTGCAGTCCATGGGCTACACTCCCTCATGGCAAGGTGTGGTGAAAGGGGGGGGACCCAGACCCACCCACTACTCTGGGCCCTGGCCCAGGGAGCCTCGAGTGGCAGCTGCTTGCTGCCTTTCTCCACTACCCATCACTCTCTGACTTCCCTGGGCCACTTCCTCATAGCCCTAGCACCCACTCAGCCCTTGTTTCAAGGCCTGCAGCCTGGCAGGGTGAGCCACAGCTCTCAATGCCCTGCTACTCTGCCCGGCACTACTCTGTTCAGTATGCTGCTCCTAACAGGAGCCAGTCCTCCTCCCTTGCTGATGTGGGGAGCCTTTATATAGGCCTCAACCTGGCCCTGATTGGCTACCCACAGGTCCTTTCTGATTGGCTGCCCATCTGTGCAGCCTTGCTGGCCTACTTTAATTCATTTTCTCCTGGAGTGGGGCAGCCACCCCACTACATACTCCCATTGAACAGAAATAGAACCTGGAGAAGTGCTTCCCTGAAACAAAGTGTTAACCTTCACTTTTTGAGCTTCAGTTTCTTTTCCCTTGTGAGCAAGTCACCAATGAAATTATTTCATTTTCATTTTCAAAGGCAAGTATTTCACATCACCCAAAGATTGCAGCCATAGATGAAAAAAACAAAGCCACCAATCTGTACAAAATGCTATTTGAAATTGCCAATAGTGAGAGAATAAGAAAAGAATTCAAAATTTATTTTCTGATGCTAACAAGATGGCAAAGACTTTCAAGGCAATTAAAGGGGGCATATTTGTTTAGTTTTATCAAAAAAGTGGAGTTTCAGTTTTATTTTGTTTCAAGGCTAGAGAGAAAAGCTCCATGTTTGGAACTCGAGAGAGTGAAATTGTGTTTCTCTATCTCTGATTAGCTGTTTCTATATTTTAGTGTCCCCTTTCTCCTTCTGTTTAGTTTTTCACAAGAACCTAAAGCGCAGAATATGTCACTTCTGTGACAGAAGTATTTACTAGTAGAGCCATATGGCAACTGGCCAGTGGCCAGATGTCTTCCACCCTTTCCAGTCTTTCCAGTTCACTCTAGGGCTGTCTTTGTTGTGCTTTATTAAGGGAGACAAAGTAGTGGCTGGCTTCTTTGCAAAAGGGAAAATGACATTGCTCCCCTGAAATGGATACTCTGAAAGAAAGCAAAGAAAGCTGATAGAGCCGCACAGTGCTTTCTTTCTGAAGAATCAGAAGGGTAAAAAAAATGTCATTTTAAAAAAAAAATCCCTGTACTACAATGTGAGGGAGCAGAGAAACTGCTGCCTGGCACAGCAGAGGTTAAAGAAAACCTCTGGGTTCAGCTAGCTCCGCCCCCTTATACCTTTAGCCAATGCCTGGCCTGGAGGTGGGAGAAAAGAAGGAAGCCTGGCTCAGTCAAGAGCTGTCCAGGGAAGAGGCAGGAGCTCTCTGTTTGCCTTCTTGAAGGCACAGACAGGCAACCTGACAACCAATGCAACCACTGGAGGCAAGAAAGCTTTCCCTTGCTAAGGGAAGCCTGCAGATACACCCCAATTGATGAGTAACTGCCCAAGCGGGGCCACAGACAAACTAAAAGGACTTTCATAGGAAGCAGTCCAGGAAAACAGGTCCTGAACCACCACCCTCCCAGCCAGGAGAAAGATCCATCTTCCCTGTTTAGCGGGTTGGACATCACAGGACTCTGGGCCAGGACCTGGTAGAGAGGGAGGGGTCAGGTCCCTCTACAGCCATCCCAAGCAATGATCCAGACACTAGGTCACTCAGCCACTGGAGGCCTTATCACATACAGATTTAGCCATCGACAGATCATACTGCTACCTTCACCATAGCTATTTTTTAAAAAGTAAAATCTAATGGACGACTTATAAAGGCAGAGTTAAATTGTACAGTAAGAAGCTGAAGACAGAGAATTAGATTGAGTGCCTTTCATCTGTAGGCCACAGGTCTAAATCTAGATTGCTCTGGAAATAGCTGTCTAATAAGCCCTGTTCCAATTACTGATGGACAAACAAAGACCACTATCCTTCGTTATACTGATAAAACAGAAGATTTCCTTATGGTTCTTAATCAATATCTTCACTTCCAGCAACTTTTAGATGTTCCCCAATCTTTTTATTAAAAAAGAAGGGAAAACCATTATTTTCTGATTAATAGATGCTAAGGTCAGAAAGGACCACTGTGATCCTCTAGTCAGACTTCCTTGGAGAACATAGGCTATAAAATTTCCCCGCAATAATTCCTGTTTGAACTACAGCATATCTTTTAGAAAAACATCCTGTTTTGATTTAAAAATTGCTCCTTTTGTTTTTTTCACCACAATCCTTGGTAAGTTGTTCCAATGGTTGATTACCTCCACTGTTAAAAATGTGAACCTTATTTTTAATCTGAATTTGTCTAGCTTCAACATCCAGCAATTGGTTCTTGTTATACTTTTGTCTGCTAGACTAAAGAGTCCATTATCAAATATCTGTTTCCAGTATAGGTACTTAAAGATTGCAATCAAAACACCCCATTGCCATCTTGTTATTATGCTATGTAGATAGACTCAAAAGAATCAATCATTATAAGTCATGTTTTCCAAACCTTTAATCAATTTCATGACATTTTTCGGAACCCTCTCCAATTTCTCAACATCTTTTGTAATTGTCACCAGAACTGGATGCTGTATTCCAGCAGTGGTAACACCACAGCCAAATACAGAAGTGATATAACCTCTCTATTCCTATTTGACATTCCCCTGTTTATAAACCCAAGATTCATGTTATCCCTTTTGTCCACAGCATTGCACTGGGATATCATGTTCATCTGATTATCCACTGTAACCCTCCCCCCTTCCCTTTTTTTTCCCCAGAGTCACCATTTCCTAGGAGAGAGTTTCCCAGCCTGTAAGTATGGTCTACATTGAATGTTCTTTGATGTATGCTTTTCTATTTGGCAGCATTAAAACACATGCTGTTGGTTTGCACCCACTTTACCAACCAATCCAGATCACTCAGTATCAGTGACCTGTCCTCTTCAGTAATTTACCTTTCACCCAGACTTTGTGTCATCTGCAAACTTTATCAGTGATGATTTTATGTTTTCTTCCAGCTCAATGATAAAAAATGATAAATAGTGTAGAGCCACTCCTGGACCCCACTAAAATCACTTCCTTGATAATAATTCCTCATTTACAATTACACTTTGAGATCTGTTAGCTAGCCAGTTTTTAATCCATTTAATGTGTGCCATGTTGATTTTGTATCATTCAAGTTTCTTCATCATCATGTGGTAGCTAGGGCAAATGTTTTACGGAAGTCGAAGTATATTAAAACAGTACTATTACCTTAATCAGTCAGACTTGTAATCTCATCAGAAATATCAAGTCCGTTTAACAGGATCTATTTGTCATAAATCCATGTTGATTACTTTGAATTGTATTATGCTGTCAGGGTTTTGGTCCTTCAACAAAGCTCCTTCAGGGATGTGGTGGAATTGGGCTCTAATTGCTCAAATAGGGATGCTCAGTAGTCCTGTGATGGGGATGTATCAGAGGGGTAGCCGTGTTAGTCTGGATCTGTAAGAGCCCAGCAGAGAATCCTGTGGCACCTTATAGACTAACAGACCTTTTGGAGCATGAGCTTTCGTGGGTGAATAACCACTTCGTCAGATGCTTGCTTTTGTGATGGGGATGGAGTCTCAGCCCTCCAGCTGAGTCCCTCTGGGTCCTTATCCCTTCTGGGTCCAGGGAAAAAACAAACAAACTAGAAACAGGGAAATAGAAGAAGTAAGAGGAAACAGAGAGTCAGTCCCAGCCAAGATGATGACTTCTCTTCAGGGCTGGCTCTAGCCATTTCGCCACCCCAAGCATGGTGGCATGCCGTGGGGGGCGCTCTGCTGCTCGCCGGTCCCACGGCTCCGGTAGATCTCCCGCAGGCATGCCTGCAGAGGGTCTGCTGGTCCCATGGCTCCGGTGGACCTCCCGCAGGCGTGCCTGCGGATGCTCCACCGGAGCCACGGGACCAGTGGACCCTCCGCAAGCCCACCTGCAGGAGGTCCACTGAAGCCGCCTGCCACCCTCCCGGCAACCAGCAGAGCATCCTCCGCGGCATGCTGCCCCAAGCACGCGCTTGGTATGCTGGGGCCTGGAGCCAGCCCTGCCTCTCTTCCTTCAGAGGAGCCTAGAACAAGTCTCAAAGTGGTTAAAAGTCCTGTGGTTTACTGTCAGAGGAAATAGGAGCTTTGCCTCAGGGAACCTGGAGCTTCTTTAGACAAAGGAGCAGCCTCTGCTGTCCACCAGAGCTGGTGAGATTAGCAGTCTACTCGCCTCCCAGAGCTGCCTGCTACTGAGTTGAGCTTTCCCCCTTTTGACTTCTTCCACTCCAGATATGACTTGTAGGTGCAGCGGGACCACTCCAGCCCAGAGCAATTCTTTAACTCCTTCTTCTCTGTTGCAGGGTTTACACACGCCATCACATGTCCCTCTTTTATTCTTTATTAATCAAGTCCTGTATCAGCTGCTCCATTATTTTGCCCACAGCAGTGTCAGGGTGGCATGCCAATAATAAGTTGGGTCATCCCACTTAATCTTTTTAAATATTGGCACAGCATTATCTTTTTTTCAGTTTTCTGGAACTTCCCCGGTGTTCCAAGAGCTCTTGAAAATTAACATTAATGCTCAAGCGAGCTCCTTGGAGGCAAGTTATATGAACCTGCTGATTTAAATATGTCTAACTCTAGTAGCTGCTGTTTAAAATCATCTTGAGTTACTATTGAAATAAAATGTTTCAACATCCTAAGAGCAGACAACATCCTGTTTTCTCCCCATATGCACAAAAGAAATATTGATTGATATGGGTTTTAAGTTTATTAAGTAAACAAACCCTAAAATATACTGTGCACTATGTAAAGGACAAATAAGGATAACTGAGGAGATGATACACTTTGACTTCTGCAAGACTTTGTACCATACAACATTCTGATTTTAAAAAGACCATATAAAATCAACAATGATATTCAATATATCAGTTATTTGGAAGAAAAGAAGACAATTTCTGATAAAAGTTATAGATGGGACAAAGATTGGTGGAATGTAAGTAATAAAAAGGATAGAATTTGCACTCAACCCTGACTTATCAAACAGCACACTTTAATATAACCAAATGCATGAAAATGGATCTAGAAGCATGCAGGCTGAGAATGTACACTTTATTACAGGATGCACAGGTGTATCCTGGAAAGCAGTGACTCTAAAAAGAATTTATGAATCACGCTAACTAATCATCTGAACATGAGATCTTAGTGCAATGCTGTGACTGAATATTAACATGATCCTTGGACATAGTAGGGTTATGTTGATTAGTAATAAGGAAGTGATATTATCTCTAGACAGCATTGGTCAGTCCACTATTAGACTACTGTGTCTAGTTCTAGTTTCCACAACTTTGAAAATTTGATGAGGTTCAGAGAAAACTTAAAAGAATGAATTAAGCTCTGGAAAATTTGCATTATACCCCACGACTTAAGGAGCTAAATCTATTTTGCTTTATGTAATTAAGGTTAAGAGGCAACTTGATAAGGGTCAGTATATCCCTACAAAGGGATAAAATATTTGAGAGTACAGGGATCTTTAATTTAAGAGACAAAAGCATAACATGGTTCAATGGCTTAAATCTGAAACTAGAAAAATTCAAACTGGAGATCATATGCAAGTGTTTAACATTAAGGATAATCCACAACTGGAAAAGCTAACCAAAGAATATAGTAAGTTCTCTATCATTTAAAGTCTTTAAATTGAGATCAGATGTCTTTCTAAAAGATATCGTGTTGTTCAACCAGAAGTTATTTGTACTGAAGAAATTACATATTGAAATCATCTCCACATACAGATCTGCACTTACACTCACTGTAAATCT
This sequence comes from Chelonoidis abingdonii, assembly GCF_003597395.2. Classification (NCBI taxonomy): domain Eukaryota; kingdom Metazoa; phylum Chordata; order Testudines; family Testudinidae; genus Chelonoidis; species Chelonoidis abingdonii. The sequence goes on along the minus strand of NC_133771.1, from coordinate 25,910,884 downwards.
GCGTTATTTGCTCCTGTTTTCTGCCAGTAGCACAGATCTGTTTTAAGGAGGAACTTGAAGGAGCAAAGGGAAGAGGCACTGTGTGCCAGGCCAGGAAGAAAATTTCAGCTTTAGGGACTATTAGTGAAAGAAGGAAGTAGTCTGTTATGTGGCCAACATGGAGCAGAGTGAAAATGAGATAGGTAGCAGAAACTGTACTCCCTAGGACTTTGTAAGCAAGGACAAAAATATATACATAATGAGAAAGATAAGGAGAAGCCAGTTAAGGGATTGAAGAGGACTGGACAAGCTGTAGCAACTGGCAAACTTACATAATAATGGCCGCATTGGGTCAGATGGTCCATCTCTCCTAGTATCCTGTCTCTGACAGCGGCCATTACCTTCATGGGGTGCATACAGAAGAGGGCAGTTGAAGTGATCCTCTCAATCTTCCCCTCCCAGCTTCTGGGATTCCATATAGAGTCTCCCCAAGCATAGGTTTGCATCCCTGAGCATCTTGGCTAATAATCATTGATGGACCTATCCTCCATTAACTTATTTAATTCTCTTTTAAACCATTATATTTTCTGCCATCACAGCATCCCAAGACATTGAATTCTACCGTTAATTGTACATTGTGTGAAAAAGTACTTCCTCTTGTTTGCATTAAACCTCCTGCCTTTTCATTTCATTGGGTGACTCTTGGTTTTTGTATTGTGGGAAAGGGTAAACAACACTTCTCTATTCACTCTTTCCACACCATTCATGATTCTATAGACCTCTATCATATCCCCCTTAGTTCTCTCTTTTCTAAGATCAACAGCCCTAATCTTTTTAGTCTCTCCTTGTGTGGAAGCCATTGCATACCCTTGATCATCTTTGTTGCCTTTCTCTGAATCTTTTCCAGTTCTAATACAAACTTTTTTGAGATGTGGTGACCAGAACTGGACATAGTATTCAAAATCTGGGCACACCATGAGTTTATTTAATGGGATTATGATATTTTGGGGCATATTTTCTATCCCTTTCCTAACCTTTTTGACCACTGCTGCGCATTGAGCTGAAGTTTTCAGATAACTATATACAGTGACTCCAGGATCTTTCTTGAGTGGTAAAATGCCAGAGCTCTTGTCCACACAAAGACATTTTTGAAAGATTTCCCCCAGCATTCCACTGAACTGATGTTACCAACATTAGAAGCCCTAGCACAGGCAGCACTGACCTCATGTCATCTCATCATACTGGGATCAATATCTTATGTACATCATTCCATTAACTGTCGGTGGCCTTTCACAGTGGAAACTTATGTGCATGTTATATTTCATTGGCACGAAACAATGTATTGTTAGGAATATTTTTTAGTTACTATGGTTATGCAGTGTAACACACGAATAAGTGCTGGAATCCCCTATTTTTGGTCAAACCATATCCCATTTGAGAATAAATGAAGTCAAACATAGCTGTCATAGTACAGTTTGTATCACTTTGCAGAAGATTTTCTGGTTTCAAGTGTAATCTGCTCTGCATCTTCCAGATGAAGAGATTATTCTGTTTGTAGACGTATATATTCCTAAATTTGGCTTCAGGATCAAACCCATACACAGAAGATCTTTTACCCTCACAGAGGCAGGTCCCATTTTGTCATCAATAAATATCTGCAATAATAAATAGTAGTGCAATCAACCAGTGCTTACACTGTACAGCAAACGGTGTTTTAGAGACTAGGAATTAATCTATGTACTGCCCACAACTAGCATGCTTTCTGAATCTTTAGTGCCTTTAATAGTACAGCATTTCCACTCTTTTTGTGCCTGCTAGTGTCAACTAGAGACAATCTCTTTCATCGATTACAACGGTGTATACAACATCTTTTCTCACACAGATGTTTTTCACTTTTGATTTCCAAGTCCCAGAATAACAGGAGGAAAAAAAGGTCATTCACATTTTCCTAGGTATGCAGTCAGATGTGATTTGCTTTTGCATTCACTTTCTATCCTTTCTTTTCTTCACAGTTGACAGCATAGACTTGAAGTGCATTGTCAGATGTAATGAACTGGATCAAAAAGGACAGAAAATCTGTGTGAAAAAAGGAGATAAAGAGATAAAAGGAGCTGCTACAGATAAATATAGTGAGCAATTTCAAATGAGTATGTGAGGACTGCTTTGCCTTCATCCCCATTACCCCACCAAAATCATGGGTATCAAACATTATGTCAAACATTTACATTATTAAAGTTAACTTAGGATTTTATATGCTCTTGATGGTTTCATACTGATGCAGCACTCTTCATGCCAAGGATGGGTTCCTGAAAAAATGCCCCCCTATTTCTTAGGTCAGAAGCTGCTGTTTTTATGGCTTTTTATTTATTTACTTAATTAATTAATTTCCAATTTTCACATTCAGCCTGATCCTGCCGGGCTTCCACAAACAGAATTTCCATTGACCTCAGTGGGAATTATATATGCAGAGGATTTGCAAGATTAGGACCATCACATTGGAAATGATGGAGGGAAAAATATTATTTTAAAGAGAGCCAAATGCTGTAAATCTTTACCTACAAATTAAAGGGATCAATTTGGAAAGAAATAGCTAGTACTTAGTAGTACTGTAGTTAGTACTAGCTCCAAACAGCTCAAAGTACTAGCAAAGTGCTGTGTCACATTAAGCAACTCAAACTCTTTGTTCCAGTCTGCCTATTTCTAAAAGGCATTCTTGCCTCTGAGAGGGGCTGTGAGGCCCAGTTCCAAAGTGCTTTGGACTCCTCATATGAAAAAGTACTATAAGAGTGTATAATATCACCTAAGTACCTAGTCACCTAACTTTTATTTTAATGTTAGGCACCTGAGTACTTCTGAAAATCCCACTAGGCACCTATCTATATCCTTAGAGATCTGGCGCTTAACCACTGGGAACTGGATTGAGACCAGCAGAATCATCTCCACAGAGTCACCAAAAGTTGTTACAGGTTCTATCGTCTTGGACTGGAACCAGCACCATGGAGGTAGACAGCTCAGTATCCCAAAAGAAATCCCCATAGCTAATCAGTATTTAATAAAGGTATGGTCTCACCTCCAAAGAATGTACATTTAGGCTCTGCAACTGGTGAATCAGAGCCACCGAGTTCTAGTCTCAGGAAGTTAACTGCAGGACCAGGCTCTAAATGATGTACATATCTTAATGAGTCTGTTCTTGTATCAGATCATTTTCTTTATTACAAGTACTTCAAATTTAAGACCTGATGCTGAAGCCCTGGTTCCCAATGAAATCAATAGACGTTTTCCCTGAGTAAAGACTATCAAATTGGGCCCATCACAATGAAAAACCCACAAGACGAATCTTTTCCAGGGTATGAAAATGAACTTGAAACCATTAAGGGATTCATCTTTGTATGTCATATCAAGCGCATCCTATTGTTATTCAACACTACAGACACAAAGCTGACTACATAGAGAGGATGTGAGCAATTTTTCTTTCCAAAGCACAACATTACAAAACCAAATTATTCTCAGGTGCAGTTAGCTGATCCCATTTCATTGTGTAATGATATTGGGATTTTTACAGGAATCTGGGGCTCAGCACCTTGTTGTGAAGATAGAGGCAAGTGTATAAACAAAGCTATTTTAGACAGACAGCAAACTAACAAAGAAAAATGTTGAGGTTTCCAGGAACAGACCCAGATTCTCAGCTCAACAATCAGTTGAAGAACTGACACAGAATTGTTATTTTTAACTAAACGAGTGCAGAGCTGTCAAAGATTTAGCATGTGCAGATTCTCCTTTTAAACTTTGTGATTATCTGATCCTAGAGTAAAAATAGGTTCTTTTTTATAGGGCAGGATATAATGTCTGAAAAGGGGCTACATTAGGAAAGACTTTTCCAGCCTATCAAGAAGAGATGTTGGTTCAAATTCTTCTCTGATGTAAGTCAATTGAAATCAGGAATTACACTGTGGATAAATGTGCTGCATTAGTGTTTTCTGCTAAATGATGGTTTTGATTGCCTGGCTCAGATAACTAACTGGCATCAGTTCAAGAAAATAGTTAAAATAGAACCATTGATCCACAAAAGGCTACTTATTCTAATATTTGATTTGATTTTTTTGAAGATCATTCCGGCCATGATGGAAAAACCTTATCAGAAGGGTGTGTTTTGTGGCATGTAATAAAATGTCAGACCCTGATCTAGTCTGATCGCCCTTGACAGCTCATTTCACACCTCAGCTCTACTCAGCCAAAACCAGCTTTAACATGTTTTACAGATTAAAATTTTCCAATCACACATTCCCACCAGTAATATCATTTGAAACTCATGAAGAGCTTCCTGTTACCTAGAGGGAGGGTGGGCTTGTGGTTAAGGCACTGACCTCAGACTGAGGAGATCTGTATTCAGTTCCTGCCTATGCAAAAGACTGCCTATGAAACTTTGGGCAAGATGCTTAATCTTTGACTCAGTTTCCCAGTTTATAGCGGAGATAATAGCAGTTCTCTCTTTTTGCTCTCTACCTCCCTATGCCTCTTAGTCCAATTAGAATCGAATTTGTTTAGCACAAGGATGGTTTCATACAAGTTTTGTTCATAACCTGGTACAATGGGGCCCCAAACACCATTGGGGTCTAGGTAGTACCGTTACATAGACAACAACAATAAAAGCAACCACCACTATGTAGGAAAGTGGGGAAAAAGCAGACAACTGCATTACATCCACTAGTGATGTCTTAGTGAAGATCTAATTTACATTACAGCTCTTAAATATATGATTAAGTCTATATATAAATCCTAACATATGTTAGGTAAATAGGTTCATAAAATAGAGTTCATTCTTCCTGAATCATGACTGCACCAGGGCCCTACTTAGATGCATCTCCTTGGAGTCATCTTTTTTATTTGGATTCTAGAAGGAAAAAAAATCACTCTCTCTAAGTCCTTCATATTCTGGAAAGAAGTATCATGTTCTTATTTCAAATGACCTAGCTGTTGTGCTGCAGCAGCCATTGAAATGTGCAGTGCCATGACACCACAGTCATCTATTATTTCACATCTCCTCCATCACCACTCATCCACTTTGCAATGGTCTTTAGACCTAGGCTGCATTCAAATTAGATGATCTAAGGACATTTGGAAGGAGTTTACTGTATGCAGTCAATAATAATGAAAAGATTTTTACAGTATCCAACAGCACAGGTGTTTAAACTCTATGGAATGTGACGTTTATTGCTACAAGTCAGACTTCAACTCATTGTTCCATTGTTATCAAAGAAATCAAATTTCCATTTCCTGTTGTTAGCCTGAGATATCCCAGAAGCTTACATGCCTTTGCTAAAGCTTAAAAAGGTCACATTTTTCTTATTTTGTATGGCGAGTGGCTTACATTGAGAGAGAAAGGGGAAGGCCCCTGCATTTTATTTTTACAGTGGATTTAGACAGCTAGTTCAAAAGCGAAGGCCCCAAAAGTTTGTAAAATATTTTGAAGTGAAATTCTGTCTCATGCACTCTCTGTCTGTCAGTGCTAAGTTATTAAAAGTGAATATACACAAAGTTGTAAACTAGGGTTGTTGCCATGTTCCAACTTTGGACCTTGGTAAAGAATTTCATCAAATGTCCTGCAGTCTCCAACTTTTTCATATTTGAACTCTACCTGTTTGTAGGATACTAGAGGAAAGAGATTTTTTTCTATGTCACATTGATATGATTGTACCAAGTCCATCAATCAAGGAAGGCCCTGAAATGGGACTACCACTTCCTGTGTGATCTTGGCCAAGCCAGTTAGTCTATGTGCCTCAATTCCCCAAGTGTAATAACCAGGGTCAGCTCCAGCTTTTTTGCTGCCCCAAGCAGTGAAGAGGGGAAAAAAAAGCCACCATCGGTGGTGCTTCGGCGGTAGCTCAGTCGTGCTGCTCCATTCTCTGGTGGCAATTCAGCGGCAGGTCCTTTGATCCCTCTCTTCCTCTTTGGCAGTTCTTCGGTGGCAGCTCAAAGAGGAAGAGAGGAACTGAGGGACTCGCTGCCAAATTGCCGCTAAAGACCCAGACATGCCGCCCTTTTCCATTGGCCACACCAATCACCTGCTTCCTTTGCTGGCACCTGGAGCCGGCCCAGATAATAACAGGAATATAAAAGGTGGGAGAAAGGAAGTGTGGGTGTGTCGTGTTCAGTTAAATTATAAATTCGTCTTGGCCACTCACTGGAGAAGTGAAAGGACAACACTAGTGCTACGACTGTCATTCCTAAGAGCGACCAAGGAACAACTGTCTTCAAGGAATGACTCAAGTGAATGTCTGCATGTGGACACAGAAGCAGAGAAAACTGCTGGTAAGCGTGAAAGTTTAACCTGCATGCGAGCCTCAAAAGTTGGCAAAGGTGATGCCAGAAAAATACAGCAGTACCGGAATCCCCTAAATGTAAACAAGTAAGAGAAGGAAGTGGTTTAAAATAAAACTGCCTGCTGTGGAAGAGTAGAATGTTGCCTAATAATTTTCAAGACTACATAGTTACTTGAAATTAATTGGGGTTCATTATAGGATGAGCTGTTACCAGAATGCTCTACATCTGTATTATCTAAATAGTTAACAGATAAAGGTGCCAGTAGAAGGGGCTCAGTAATATGTAGTATAGTTCCTGGGTTTGGCAGGACCTATACACTTGTGTATACGCTGCAAATGGCTTTTTCCAAGCCACTCTTTACACTATGTACAGTATCTAGCACAATGAGCCTCTGGCCTCAGTTGGGGTCTTTAGGGGCTGTTGTAAAAGTCCTAAAAATATAATAGACTCTCCCAAAATCTGCAAGTCTTTGCCTGTACAGATGAAAAAAAATAAAAGGGCAATTCTAAATTCTGGACATTGAAATGGATTTAAGGAAGCATTAAAAAACTGTCAAAGGATCTTCTCTTCCATCTAAGTAGTTTGAGATCTAAAATGCTAGAAGCTATACAAATGTAATGCAAAGGCCTACAAATATTAATGAACTAAGCCTCCCAACACTCTGGCGAGGTAGATATAGATACTTGGAGTAGGAGAGGGTGTTAAATTACTTGTCTGGTGTCGTGCAGCAAGTAGAGTTTTAAATTCAGAGATCACAGAATCATAGAGTACCATGGTTGGAAGGGACCTCAGGAGGTCATCTTGTCCAACCCCCTTCTCAAAACAGGACCAATCCCCAACTAACTCATCTCAAATGTCCTAAGGAACCTGGATACCACCATGAAGATCAATATTTAATTGACAGGAGAGCAAATGAGAAATCTTGCTGGGCCTGAATGACTACTATAGTATAGTATCTGAGCAATAAGGAACATACGTGGTTGTTGTCAGATGCTACTAGTGCTGTGCTCTGCTCTGTTCAATGTTGATATCACTCGGCTGCGTGTGTGTATTCCCTCTGTGTGCCGTCCCAGCTTTGCGCAAAGAGCTGACACAGCAGATCCGAAGAGAATTCCCAATGACCACAGACTCTAGTGAGGTACGAAGGCACATCAGCCAGGTTTATTGCTGTATTGGACACAACGATAGTTCCCCCTAGATTACTTAGTCTACCGGGCATACTATTAATATGCGCCCACAGTCAATGGACTTGGCTCAGCCAGTGGCGGGACTTTCCACTGCCCCCTTCGCTGGACAAAGACTCTGCCCCAGGGATGCATTCTTAGACACAGGTACAAACAAGTTACACATCACTCCTGATGTATTGAGGTGCAACCCTTCTACGTACCAAGGTACAATCCCTCTATATAGTAAGGTGCCGCTTCTCACCTTGTACGTGTTGGTTTGAACAAAACAACTCTATCCATCATATTACCCTTTTGCCCCTGTCATTGGGATGGGTCAGCCTGTTCCTTGTTATCTGTGGAATGTTCCAGTATAAGGTGTTCTGGTACCATGTTTATACTTTACCACACTAGGTAGATATATGTTTATGCAATATCAGCCCTTTCCTTGCCAGCTTCTGTGAGCAGGGCCTGCCTCTAGCTCACAGCTTAACTTTGCTTATAGCAAAGTCTTGACCATTACTTTAGTTCAGGCCTCAGGCCTCAAAATGGGCCTTTATCAGGGCCTTTACTTACTACAGTGGTAATATGCAGCTATATCGTTGATTATAAATAGATGGTTCAATGTTGCAGAAGGAACCACTTCAGAGTCTTTCCTGGGATGTAGAGTACCTAATGTCTGCATGATGCCATGGGACAATGAAACTGCAGTGATAAACTTTTAACAAACAATGTGTACAGTTTGGTATGCTTTGTGAAGCAGCATCTGCACAGCTTCATAGCTGGATGAATGGATAGCATAATGAACTAAACTTCCTGTGCAAGATTTAGATTGTGCAATCCTTGGAACAGAGACCATATCTTCCTTTGTTTGTACAGAATTAGTGTAACCTCAATGACAATTTTGTAAAACTAATGTAAGTGTCAAGTAGAATTCAAATGCTCTCCTTGCAGAACTGTGGAAACATACCTGTTTATAGCAAAACTCTGATCGGTGTAATTAAAGTGAAGCTATGAAGACTTTTTGCTATTCTGTCCATCTATACAGAGTTGATTTCAAAGATGCATTTAAACACATTCTTAATGTATCATTTCCCCCAAAACATTGTTTTGTTTCAATAGGTGTTTTATTCTTAGTAACGACAGATGCCTAAGTGGTTTGTTGAGTAGGGAAGAGCCTATAAGCTAAACACCTGTGAGGAAATCCTGGTCCTGCTGACCTCAATAGGAGTTTTGTCATTGACTTCAGTGGGACCAGGATTTCATTCCTTGACCCTACGTGCCATAGCTGTCTTTTATGACTCAGGTAACATTACATATCAATTACAAATATATTCAGAATCTTTCATACAAAGATGACACAGTACATGCCGAACTTTGCAGCTACAAATGAATTTTAAGTAGGCCAAACCTCATACATTATTATAATTCAGCTAGACAACCAGGCCTAATGTTCCATACACTTATAAAAGTGACATAAGAAGGCAAGACCTTGATTTTACATCTCTTCTGAAAGACAGCAACTCTAGCAGCACAGTGCCTCCTGACACTGGTACTTATCCACCACCGATTCCAGAACAATATTTGTTAAATCACTAGCAGCAAAGAGTTTTTTTTCATGGAAGAATCTCATCCAAACATTGACCAAATTCAAACTGGCTCATTTGTGAGAGTGGAAAACAAAAACTACCATCACAGCTAAACAGAATGTATTTTGGAGGAAATCATTTGTGTATTATTTTTTAATTCCAGAAAAAATGCCATGTTATTTGATTAATATATTTTCAAACTATTTGACCACCTACGTAAACCATGTACCTAACGGAAAAGTATTATATATAAAATAATTCATTCAGATAAATATTGCAACATGAACATAGTTCTGGTTTTATTATTTAACCAGTCCTAATCGCTATTCAGTCTATCATATTGCAGAAGAAGTGAGGTCAGTGCTGTGGGCTATATTTTTAAGTTATGTTGGTGTAATGATGTTCCAGTGACTAGGGCAGTAAACTGTGACTGAGGTCCATGGTCTGTCTGATCCATGGTCTGTCTGATTTCCTGTTTGACTTTGAGCAAGTCACTTAGTTTCTCTGTATCTCGGTTCCCAATCAGAAAAGTAAGAATAATAGTAAACAGAGAAGGGGGTCCACCTATCGAGGAAGGGGAAGAGCATATTTGGATACTGATTGGCTAACATAGCGAGGAGGGCTTTAAACTAGATTTGATGTAGGCAGGTGACAAAAGCCCACAACGTCTAAAACATGGAGACCTGGGAGAAGGGTCAGAGTCTGGGGGAGCAGGGGCCATTACAACAGGACTAAGAGTGAGACAAGAGAGAGCATGGGAGGAAATTAAATCAATATCTTAGATGCTTGTATACTAATGTGAGAAGTATGGGGAATAAGCAGGAAGAATGTGAAATGCTAGTTAATAAACAGAACTATGACGTAGGCCAATGGGGGCTGCGAGAAGCGGCGCGGGCTGAGGGATGTGCTGGCCGCCACCTCCCGCTGCCCCCATTGGTCTGGAGTGGCGAACTGTGGCCAGTGGGAGCCATGATTGGCCAAACCTGCGGACGCGGCAGGTAAACAAACCAGCCCAGGCCGCCAGGGTGCTTACCCTGGCGGGCCGCAGCCAAAGGTTGCCAATCCCTGATCTAGATAATACTTAGTCCTACCATGAGTGCAGGGGACTGGACAAGATGATCTCTCAAGGTCCCCTCCAATCCTACAATTCTATGATTTCCTATTTCACAGAGGTTTTGGGAGTGCTAACATAACATGGTAAGGGGCAGGTGCATAAAAGTACTTAAGATTGACATAAATCTAGAGCAAAATCATTGTATCAGTGTCATTGCCTTGATTCCAGACTGGTATAACAGAGACCAGAATCAAGTCCTGGGTTTTATTAAAATAGGGATGCCCGTCAGCAACTCTGTCTGTGTTGACGTATTGTTGGCCCATTGTCCCTGCCCTTCCCCATTGTTTAGAGCTGGCTTCCAAGACAATCTTTCCAAGATCCCTCTTTCAAAGGTTCTAATGAGGGAGCTGTTAAATCTTGCCCATATCCACCAGTTCAGAAATCCACGATATACCTCTGCTTAAAACCTTTTAAAACAGAAAGAATGTTGGATAATAGACAGGTCTCACATTTTGATGCCCTTCAGATTTAATTTGAAATGTCTCTAATTGTTCTCCTGGTCCACTGAAGGTAGGGCAAGGAGTAATTGGCTTTATCTGCAGCCAATGAGATCTAGGTTAGATATTAGGAAAAACTTTCTAACTATACGGGCAGTTAAGATCTAGGATAGGCTTCCAAGGGAGATTGTGGACTCCTTGTCACTGGAGGATTTGTAGAACAATTTAGACAATTTAGGGATGGTCTAGGATTACTTGGCCTGCCTCAGAGCAGGGGGCTGGACTTGACTTTTCAAGGTCCTTTCCAGTCCTGTATTTCTGTAATTCCAAGTCAGTTCTGCAAGGAATTAAAATTGAGCATTAACAGAAAAAAAAACATGATTTTCTCTGAATAGTCTATAAGAAAGTATTTGCTAAAGAAAAAAATAGTTCGAACATGAAGAGCTGCATGCATGACGCTGAAGTAACGTGTGTTTTTATCTAATAGATCAGAGACACTGTTCAAGAACATCCCATCCCCAAACAAACATTAACCACATGCGGTAATGCCAAGGTCAGTGTGACCATGATCTGATCAGAAAAGATCAGTCACATCATTTCATTTTAAACTGCTACTTAACTCAGTTGTTCCCACCCCTTTTCCACTGGACTGCATTCTGGCCCTATGCCCTATGTTCCCTGGAACCACGTCCTGACACAGCTGCTTCTGTGTCCAATTTTCTATCCAATTTTCTCGCTCCTCTTCCATCTATAATTTTCCATTTGTGTATTTTTTCCCTGGTTTTTATTTTTCCCCTCCCTCGACATGTTTTTTACTCTTGCCCTTCTCCTTCTCTTCCGCCTTCAATTCTGATAACCTCTCTCTTTCAGTTTGCTACATCTACTTTATTAATGAACCTCATCTGAAGACAATCAGCTGAGTAGTTTTGCTTGTAAATCCAGTCGTTAGCCATCTCACTATATTCAGTTTGCAAATGAAAGCTTGTCATGTGCAAAACTCAGCTTATCAAACAACACCAAACACACAAGGAAGATGTGATCACTGTGAAATTGTAATTCTGGCATTAAAGGATGGGTTGGAAAATTTGGCTCTTTTATCATGAGTTCAAAAAGTGATTATTGAAGAATCACAGTGAATGGATTTTACTGTTCATTATATATATTTATGCATGGCCCGGACCTGGACCCCGGAGCTCGCAGGACCCTCCAGCAGCCCCGAACTCTCGACCCCTCAGGGTCCGCTGGCATCCCTGGCCCCAGACTCCAGCCACACGGGGATGGCCGTCCAGCCCCACCCCTGCTACACTGGGTGGCTGGGCAACCCAGCCAAATCCCTCTGCGCCAGGCAGCTGGGAACCCAGCAGACCCCGGCACACAGGCCAGCCTTTAGCACACAACTGGGCTGGGCCAGGGCTGTATGCTAATTGAGCTGCAGGTTGAGAACTGCCGATCTATACCTATAGGCTATACATATCAAAATTAGCAATTGTTTCAGTGAAAACAAAGAAAGAAAAAAAGGAAGTGTCAGAATGGTTCATTTTACAATTTTCAAATCAAAACATTTTGGTTATTCAGGCTATATTCACAAGGGGAGTTAGGCACCACTGACAAAACAGGAAAAAACCTGATGACAATACTGACCTCCATACCCAATAGCCCAGTGGTTAGGACACACACCTGGGATGTGAGAGACTGTAGTGGAGATGCCAATTCCAAATACCCCCTCAGGCTTTTGTGTGGCACTGCAGCATCTCTGCCTCAGTTTCCCCAATGGAATCTTCAGCACACTTCAGTTATGGTTGTGGCTTAGCCCTCCTGCCCATTCACTGCGAAAATTCTCACACACACCCCTTCCAGGGTAATGGAGTCCCCAAGTCAAAGCTCAACATAAACACTAACCAAGAATCTTCAGCCCCACTGAGCTTAACTTTCTGTTCCCTTCCTTTCAGGATGTCCCCAGCTACAGCAGATTGCCTAATTCCGACCAACAGGGTTCATGTACCAAAAACAATAAACAAATAAAATAAAATAAAAAACTAATAGCCTGTGTCAGGCCTACCTTCCTGCAGATAGGTCCCGGCAGATCAGTCTTCTGTCAGCTTCTGGCCCCAACTAGGCTTTTCACACAACTGTGGCTGTCAGACTATTCGCCATCCCTATCATTCCCCAGCTGAGATGACTCTTTTTTACTTAACCACCCCTTCCAAACCCGACAAGTCCTGCTGGTGAAGCAGAGCAGGACTGATTAAACCAAGGGCAGCTTTCAAGACAGTTTGGAGTTTGTATATATACCATTACAGGGACCCCAGATTTGAATCCCTGCTCTAAAGCAGGGTGGGCAATGTGGTTGTCCCTGAATGGCCCAACCATCAAACTATAGAGTTATTCTCACTTCTCTCTGGCCCAAAGAGTAATACTTTAAAACTGGGATCGGCAACCTTTGGCACATGGCCCATCAGGGAAAGCATCTGGCAGGCTGGGTCGGTTTGTTTATCTGCTGTGTCCGCATGGTTAACTGATCGCAGCTCCCACTGGCTGTGGTTTGCCATCCCAGGCCAATGGGGGCTGCGGGAAGGGCGTCCAGCACATCCCTCGGCCCGTGCTGCTTCCCACAGTCCACAATGTCCTGGGACAGCGAACTGTGGCCAGTGGGAGCTACGATCGGCCAAACCTGCAGAAGCAGCGAGTAAACAAACTGGCCCAGACTGCCAGGGGCTTTTTCTGACAGGCCGCATGCCAAAGGTTGCTGATCCCTGGTCAATGGAAAGACTTCCATTGACTTCAGTTGACTTTGGATCAGGTCTGTGGTGACTGTCTACTATGGGGGAGAGATCATCAGATATTTTCCAATGAAATTTAATATTGTCTGTCATAAACAGATACTTAAGGGTTAATATCTCTTTTACTTGTAAAGGGTTAAGAAGCTCAGTAAACCTGGCTGACACCTGACCAGAGGACCAATAGGGGGACAAGATACTTTCAAATCTTGGTGGAGGGAAGTCTTTGTTTGTGCTCTTTGTTTTGGGGGTTGTTCGCCCTTGGGACTAAGATGGACCAGACGTCCATCCAAGCTCTCCAAATCTTTCTGAATCAGTCTCTCATGTTTCAAACTTGTAAGTAATCAGCCAGGCAAGGCGTGTTAGTCTTATGTTTGTTTTCTCAACTTGTAAATGTTTCTTTTTGCTGGAAGGATTTTACCTCTGTTTGCTGTAACTTTGAACCTAAGGCTAGGAGGGGCCTCTCTGGTCTATAGGAATCTGATTACTCTGTAAAGTATTTGCCATCCTGATTTTACAGAGATAATTTTTACCTTTTCTTTCTTTAATTAAAAGCTTTCTTTTTAAGAACCTGATTGATTTTTCCTTGTTTTAAGATCCAAGGGGATTGGATCTGGACTCACCAGGGACTGGTGGGGGGAAAGGAGGGGGATGGTTAATTTCTCCTTGTTGTAAGATCCAAGGGGTTTGGATCTGTGTTCACCAGAAAATTGGTGAAGTCCGTCAAGGCAACCCGGGAGGAGGAGTTTGGAGGGACAGAGAGTGCCAAAGACACTGGAATTCTGGATGGTGGCAATGTATACCAGATCTAAGCTAGTAATTAGGCTTAGAAGTGTCCGTGCAGGTCCCCACATCTGTACCCTAAAGTTCAGTGTGGGGAAAGAAACCTTGACATTGTCAGAAAATGCTGATTGATTGAAGAGAAGTGTTTGGGCAAATCTATTACAGTTTCAATACAACTTTTGTTGAAGCACAGCCAGATTTGTTGGAGCCTCCCTTCCCTGGACCCCCAGGTGGAGCCGAGGTTCTCAAAGGTACTTGGCTTTCCAGCTTGACAGAAAGAGCCCTGGGAGCCCCCCCATCTAGAGCCAGGTTTTTTGATACTGCTAAATTCTCCTTTCTGCTGTTCAGTGACCAGCAGCAGTAAAATTGACAAAAATGTCAGTTTCACATATTTCTATTTGGGAACACCATGTTATGATGTTTCCAAAACAATTTTTTTTCGGGGGGAGGGTAGCTCAGTTTCAGAAAAGTTATAATTTTCTCTTATTCCAAATGGGAACAAAAGAAAATCTAAAATACCAACATTTCTTGCAACTCTCCCACCCCCTGCTCTACACAGGGGTTCTTAATTTTTTTGCATCAACTATATTTTAAGAGAGAAATCTTGTAGATGTCCTATTTGTGATCAAACAGACCATCTTCCATGCCTCCCCTCCCTTTCATGATTCCATAGATCGAACTCTGTGCTCGCTGAGTGTGGATCAGAACTACAAGAATTATTTCAATATACAGGTATTATTAGGAAAGTATCTCATGTATTTTAACAGACTCTTAATGAAATTTACCATCTGGGTCAAACAACCAGCTTTCTCTCTGAAGATCACCAGTAGTCTACAAACCACACTTTGGGAACCTCTGCTGGACATGTATTTGATTTATTTAAGCAACACCAAGGAGGAAATTGGTTAGGATAATCCAAGCAGCTGTGACTAGGAGTAATCAATGAAAGCGAAGAATTGGAAAATGTAGTCTGAATAGAGTCAGAGTTCAAGGCCAGAATGGACCACTAGATCATCTAGTCTGACCTCCTGTATATCACTGGCCACCAACACCACCCAGCAGTTGCACACTAAGCCCAACATCTGAAATGAGACCAAAGTAAACAAGACCCACCGGAGACTAGAGTAGTACATGCCACAAGCAGAGAACAGGAGGGACTGAGATGCACCACTGCTAAAGGCCTCTGCAATGGCAGGGAAATGATTAAGTGAGATATACACAGATAATCCCAGCAAATGACCTGCACCCATAAACTACAGAAGAAGGTAACCCCCCCCCCCCACACACATACAGCAGGAAATGGATGCTTGATTTCCCTGTCACTAACACCAGTGGAAATCAAGCTTTTCCAGTTTTTCCCCAAATCAGCAGAGTTTTGCCCAGTGCTGCTTAGAATATTCCCTGAAAATCTGGAATTGAATAAATACACAATGCCACAAACCTTCAGTCCAGAGCTTATGTGATTGCTAAGGAGCCAGCAGAATTGTCTTTTTCAGGCAGATGGTGAGAAAGGTAGGAACACAGTCTCTATCCCTGAACCCAAACACCCTGCCCCCCCGGACATGGCCCAGCTAAGGATCTTACAGCACTTTCCTGTCTTGAGGAAATTCATCCTGTTGTCCTCTTTGTCTAACAGGAGACAAAGGGAAAGGAGACTCATTACATCCAGTTCCTGCTGTTTTGATCCTCTTCTGCTCCCCCTCTTGGTCCCTGACCTCCCCACCACCCAGACTTGCAATGTGCATATTACCTTTTAATCCCCTGCCAGAGAGGAGCTGCTGTAGAATCTTCTCTGTTCTCCATCTCCACTCCTGCCCACTCCCATTTGCTCTGCTCCCTGCCTTGTTCAGCTGTTCCTTTGCTTCTCACAGTGGCTTCCTCTCTGGCCTTGTTGCCTCCCCTTCAGCCCAGGCAAGGTGCTGCTGCTAAAGTCACCTTCCCTCTTCTTCCTCCCCACTTCCTCCCCAGCACTGCTGTGCTCATGTCATTCACTTTTTCCACTCTCCCTTCACTGCCCTCCTGAGTCTCCTGCTACAAGTTCAGACTTCTCCTCACCTGGCTTCTCCCTATCATCTTTTGGGCCCAGGGATAGTAGGTTTTCCTCACCCACTAACTGGACAGCATGGCCCCAACGAGGAGAAGAGGAAAGAGTGACTAATTGCAATATGGCAACAGAGAGCTCAGGCAAGATAAAAATAGAGAAGCATCCCATAATAATGAAAGATTTGTGGGATTCAAAAGATGCTTTTAAGTGATGAAGCAGAGACTAACACAATCATTACTCAGAAACAGTGAGGACTGAAAATCTGCAACCACTTTATTCCACAAGGTTAGTAGAAAACATCTAGTTATACTGGCATTAAATGGTAAATAACATATATTTGAGCTACATGCTATGATAATTATTTTAATTTTGCCGAGTGACTAAAGCATTACTAATTAGCATGTACTATACTATTTCAGCTTGGGTTCCCAAGAGAGACAATACAATCAGAAGGTAGATACAGTAAAACCTATGGATAGAGGTAAGACAATGTGGTCGTTGGTCACAGATGACAAGTTGTTACTCTTCACAGTTTCTTCACGGTTAAATTATAGGGGAAAAAGTTCCCTGGCCTCTGCAAGTAGTCGCTCGTGACTGGCGGTCCCTCTTCTATTGCACTTATCACCATAATATCCACGTGCTTTCCAGTAGCAACATGACTAACATCTGTCACATGTTTGTTCTCTTATCCTCTCCTCAGGTGGAGGAAGAACGTGAGCTACAGAGTGTTTTGTTATTAGTTTGCAAATGTCACAGCAGAAGTGGGTTCACCTAGGCTTGCACTCAATGAGTCTTTCATGGTTGCTGCATAAAAAACATTCAGCAAGAGATGATAGTCAGCAGGTGCAGTGAAAGGTAATGAGCTCAAAAACAACAAGGAGTCAGGTGGCACCTTAAAGGCTAACAGATTTATTTGGGCATAAGCTTTCATGGATAAAAAAACCTCACTTCTTCCGATGCATGGAGTGAAAGTTACAGATGCAAGCATTATTTTACTGACACATGAAGGAAGGGAGTTACCTCCCAAGTGGAGAACCAGTGTTGACAGGCCAATTCGATCAAGATGGATGAATGTAGTCCACTCCCAATAATAGATGAGGAGGTGTCAATTCCAGGAGAGGCAAAGCTGCTTTTGTAATGAGCCGGCCACTCCTAGTCCCTATTCAAGCCCTAATTAATGGTGTTAAATTTGCAAATGAATTTTAGTTCTGGTGTTTCTCTTTGAAGTCTGTTTCTGAAATTTTTTTGTTCAATAATAGTTACTTTTAAATTTGTTATAATGTGCAGGGAGATTGAAGTGTTCACCTACTGGCTTTTGTACGTTACCATTCCTGATGTCCGATTTATGTCCATTTATTCTTTTACATAGGGACTGTCCGGTTTGGCCAATGTCTATAGTAGAGGGGCATTGTTGGCCCACGATGGTGTATATCACATTAGTAGACGTGCAGTTGAATGAGCCCTTAATGGTGTGGCTGATGTGATTGGGTCCTCTGATGGTGTCACTAGAGTAGATATGGGGAAAGAGTAGGCAACGAGGTTGCCATCATGTACCAGCAATTCCCCTCTGCCATGTACATTGGCACATGATGGCAACCTCATTGCCTACTCTTTCCCCATATCTACTCTAGTGACACCATCAGCATCCTGGTCCTGGGTCATCGGGGGGGCTCCTCTGGTAGCTGCCTTCTCAGGACCAGCAGGGCAGCGTTCAGCATCCTGGTCCAGGGAAGTGGGAGAGATTCTCTGGGGGTCCTCCTACAGAAGAGCTGGAAGGATGTTGTTGCTCCTGGATGTGAGGTCCCGAAGAGCCATTCTTGTGGTGCTAGGTCTCCCTGCAGAAGTATCCACAGGGGTTTTCTTCAGCCATGTGCTGATTTTTTCATCCTTGCTGGTGGTCTGTGTCTTCCGTGAGGCACCAAGGGTTGTATTTGAGATGGACTTCCACTGAGCTTTCTGAGAAGTAGAGGATGCAGGAGCAGCAGCAGCCACCAAGAGTGCAGCTGAGGGTATCTCAGAAGCAGAGAGAGGATTTTCTTCCAAAGTAGGAGCAGGAGAGTATATCTTCAAAGCAGCATCTTTTTTTTTCAAAAATGGCAGCAGGAGAACCCATCTTCAGAGCAGGTGTTACAGACATCCATCAAAAGAAATTAAACTGATAAGAACAGATATAACTTAGATAATTTTTTCACATATTAGCTCATAAAGCTGAGAAGCTTGATCTTAGTCAAGTGCTCCAGCCCCCTAATCATTTTTGTTGCACTCCGCTGGACTCTTTCCAATTTTTCCGCATCCTTCTTGTACTGTGGGGCCCAAAACTGAACACTACTCCAGATGAGCCTCACCAATGTCGAATAGAGGGAAATGATCACGTCCCTCTATCTGCTGGCAATGTCCCTTCTTATAGAGCCCCAAATGCCATTAGCCTTCTTGGCAACAAGGGCACACTGTCGACTCATATCCAGCTTCTCGTCCACTGTAACCCCTAGGTCCTTTTCTGCAGAAGTTAGTGTTTGGTCAATGTGTTGCGAACAGATCCCCACTGACCCAGTGGTGGGACACCCCCACCCCTCCCTGCCACTGTCAGGGCCCTGAGCTTGAACGCAGTGGAGTCAGGTGGGCCTGTGTTCCCCTACCCCAGCCACCCTGCCTCGGGGTGGCAGAACCCCGATAAAGTACTAAGAACCCTTGTCGGTGCTCCCCTGCCGGAGAGGTGTGTCATTGATTCCTACCGATACTCGGCTCGCCTGAGGGGTGCATCACACACCTTTACCAACACTCCGTGGCCTGAGGGGCAGGCCACGGACACTTGCTGGTGCTCCCCTTCCAGAAGGGTGTCCCACGGACTCTTGCTGGTATTCCCATGTTACGCCAACTGCGATGGCACACCCCCCTCTGTTAAGTTCCCGTCGACAGAGAGGTGTGACCCAGGGCCTTTCGGCAAGGCAGTAGCTCCCTGCCACCCCCCCAGTGGTTCGGCGGACCAGCTGAGACCTTGCTACAAAAGACACAGTGTTGTTGTTGCCTCACCCACCTTGTCTCTCTAATAGTATGAAACAGTCCTAAAATTTGACAATATGTTTCAGAAGAGATTCTGACAGTTTGATTATGTAATTCAGAATTGTTACACGGATGAATACTATATTTTCAAATCACCTCATGACAGATCACTAATAATGCAAGACATTTTACATAGAACAAAGTTATAAACATAAAACCATTTTTCTGCAATAAATCCTGATTTCTATTCAGATAATTCTTACTATCCTTATTTGTTTGTTCTGCCTTATTCTAATACATCATAACCATTGCACATTTGAATGCACATTTATGTCCATCAGTATGTAATATTGAGAAACTTAGTAGGAATTTTATTAAGGATGCAGAGAGATAGATTCTTGTTTCATTCCTTAAATGTATTACACAACCAATTATGCACTAATTATTTGTTTTTAAATATATAAATGAATCTGATTTGCTGAACACATTTCTTGCTGTTCAGGATGAGTTTGATGTTCAGCACATTTTTTTTCCTTGACTACATTTGACTTTCCTCAGATTTGTCTGTTCTTATCGACTGCTTCTGGAGATTAGTTTTTGACTGTTCACTCTCAGTGAAATCTAAAATTGCATGAGGCAAATTCTGCACAGTAAATAAGGAACCCTATCATTCTGTGAAATTGTTGTGAAAGAAAAAAACAATCAGTTAGTGGTATAGCTGGGAGTGTGTGAAATAGTGTTTGATGGGATAAATTTAATGACTGGAATATTGGTATAGAGGGGTATAGCTTGTTCAGAGACACAGGCAGGGGGAAAAGGGTGGAGATTACACATTTTACATCAAGCATATATACACTTGTTTTGAGGTACAGAAGGAGGTGAGCGGCAGACCAGTTGAAACTCTCTGGGTAGAGATAAAATTGAAAAAAATAGGGGTGATATTATGGTAGAGGTCTATTACAGACTACTAAATCAGGAAGAGGAAGTGTATGAGGCATTTTTAGAACCAATAACAAAAATATCTAAAACACAAGACCTGGTAGTAAAGAGGGACTTTAACTAAGTAGGTGTTTGTTGGAAAAGTAATATGGAAAATACAGACTTTTCAATAAGTTCTTGTAATGTATTGGTGACAACTTTTTGTTTCAGAAAGTGGAAGAAATAACCAGGGGAATAGCCATTTCAGACTTGATTCTGACCAAAAAAGGAGGAATTGGTTGCAGTCTAAAGATGGAAAATAATTTGGGTGAAGGTGATCATGAAATGACAGATTTCGTGATACTAAGGAGAAGAAAGGAATGAGAGCAGCAAAGTAAGGAGAATTGACGTCAAAAAAAGTCACACTTTAACAAATTCCAAGAACTGGTAGGTAAGGTCTCATGTGCAGAAAATCCAAAGAATAAAAGAAGTCAGGAGAGTTGGCAGTTCCCTAAGGAAATAATATTAAATGTACAAACTATTCAGAGGAAAGGACAGATCAGAAGAAATAGTAAAAGACCAACAAGGCACCATCAGGAGCTACTTAATGGCCTGAAAATCAAAAAGGAATCCTATAAAAGTGGAAACATGGACTTCTTGCTGAGGAGAAGTAAAAGAATAGCACAAGCATGAAAGCACAAAATCAGAAAGCCTAAGGCACTGAGTTACAGCTAGCAAGGCACATAAAAGGCAAAAAGAAGAGGTTCTTTAATTATATTAAGAGCAAGAGAGGCTAAGGAAAGTACAGGTCCTCTACCTAGCAGGGGAGGAGAGCTAATAACTGACGACATCAAGAAGGCTGAGGTGTTCAGTGCCTATTTTGCTTCAGACGTCACTAAAAAGGTTGATTGGGACTAGATAATCAACAAATAACAATTATGGGAGAAGGAACACAAGCCAGAATAGGGAAGGAATAGGTTAAAGAATATCTGGATAAGTTAGGTATATTCAAGGTGGCAGGACCTGATGAAATTCATCCTACAGTATTTAAGGAACTAGCTGAAGCATCCCAGAACCATTAGCAATTATCTTTAAGAATTAATAGAGGACAGGTAAGGACCCAGAGGATAGTACTTAGCTTTAAAAAGGAGAACAAGGGGACTTGGGGAATTATAGACCAGTTAACCTAACTTTGATACTTGGAAAAATATTAGAACAGATCATTAAACAATCAAGAGGAATAGAAAGGAATAGTCAGCACGGATTTGTCAAGAACAAATCATGCCAAACTAATCTCATTTTATTTTTGACAGGTTTACAGGCCTAATAGATGCGGGGGAAGGAGGAGACATAATATATCTTGATTTTTAATGAGGCTTTTGACATGGTCCCTCATGACATTCTCATAAGTAAACAGGGAAATATGGTCAAGATGAAATTATTATCAGGAGGGTGCAAAACTGGTTGAAAGACCATAAATTAAGAGTAGTTATCAGTGGTTTGCTTACGAACTGAGAGGTTAAATCTTGTGCAGGGTTTAGTCCTTGGTGCAATATTAGTCAATATTTTCATTTGTGACTTGGATAATACAGTAGAGAGTATGCTTATAAAATTTACAGCTGACACCAAACTGGAAGGGGTTGCAAGCACTTCAGAGTACAGGAATAGACTTCAAAATGATGGACAAATTGGAGAATTTGTCTGAAATCAACAGGATGATATTCAAGGCAAAATATTTCTCTAAGGAAGAAAAAATCAAATGCACAACTACAAAATGGGGAATAACTGGCTAGGTGGTAATATTGCTGAAAAGGATCAGGGGTTATAATGGATCACAAACTGAATGAGTCAGCAAAGTGATCCAGATGTGAAAAAGGTTAAAATTTGCTTCTCATGAATTTTCACACTAGCAGTGATTGAGCTTATGCACGGTACACATGAAAGAGTTGCAAACACAGAATAATTGAAATTAACTTTTTTATAATTATGGTAACACTTTACATTAAGTTTTCACTTATAAATGAGTAATAGAGGATTTAAACATGTTACAACGTAAGTAGCATGTGATATGAATGGCTATCAAGACACTGGTGGAAAGTGTTATACATGGTCATAATCAACATACTGACCTGCTGAACTGAATAACAGTCTATAATAATAGATAAAAATATTGATGAATCATTTATTAATTCTTTATGAAGTATTTATAAATCTAACCTTAATATTAAATCTAATCTATCTGTCAGATCCATAGACCCCTTTTTGGAACTGATCAGTGTCATACTAGCCATTCTAGAGGAAGATATGGTCCCTATCCTAGAGAGCTTGAACTGTAGGAAAAAACTTGGTCAAATATTTGAATAGTTAGCTCAGCTATATTTGGCACCTACGTACCAACTTTAGATGGATTTAACACTCTAATCAATAATATTTATACCATATTCAGAAACTGGGAGGTTATTAAGATGTTAGAAAGTGCAATATTCTTTCCTGTACAAGTATTCTACAGTTTAAATACAGAGCAAATTATGTTTAGCTTCCTGTAAATATTTTTCATAAAATATTATATTTGTATCCAAAAGGGAGCAGGTTTTCTGAAAGCTGACATTTCGTCCTGTTTCTGATAAACTATGATTTAAGTAAGGTCCTCTTAACTTGAATGAAATTCACTTTGATTTAATTTGCCTGTTCTGATGTGCTGCTCTGGGAAATTAATTTCTGATTTATTGCTCCCCTCACACTGATTTTTTTTAGTTAGCATAGGGAAAAGCGTACAGAGCAAGTAAGGAATATTTTATATGGATCTTTAATTAAGAACAAAGCAATTAATTCATGGAATCAACTAGAGGTAGAATGGGCAGTTTTAATATTATAACACAGACAATGGGAAGAGTTTCTAAGTTAATACATTTTTGATCATTAAGTGCCTAAACCCCTTCTGAAAATGAGATTTAGGCTTCTAAACCAGTTAAGCTCTGCAATGCCTAAATAGCTTTAAAAATCTGGGCCTTTGTATTGTTTGTTCAGCTTTTCATTTTACTGATTTGATTGTTAGTTATTATTATTACTGTAAACTTTATTTTCCCTGCCCCACTCATCTTTTAATCATAAAAGAAAACCCAAAACTTGGACTTACAAAACCAAAAATTGGACTTCTGAAGCAAAGGATGCAGTTTAAACATCTGGAATAGGTGTATTGGACAGGGAAACCATATTAGAGATCAATTAGGCAGCTCTCAGTCAGCTTAGCTGAATTTTACGGGTCAAAATCTGCCCTTCTTTATATCCATGTAAGCCACCGGCCAACCAAGCCATCTTCCAGTTTTATGGCTGACCAGTAGAGATGTTAATAAATTTTGTACAGGTTTAATATTGCTGCATACTTTTTGAGGAATGAAGGAGCATTTTAAACATCAATATTTTGCATGTTCTTTTTCCTAAGGAGGAAAGGTCCACAAAGTCTTTTTCATAGAACAGTCACAATTGTTGTATGAAGTGCATTGAAATTATGGATACTTTCTAAATGCTGGAAATAAATATTGGTTTTAACTTTCTTAACTACTTCTCGTATTTGACCCCCCCCCAACTATTATTGTTAGGCCAGATTTTGACTGGTCCTTATGCAAATAGACCATGCATATGGGAGGAAAAGAGAAGATAAGGTCTAACCATATGCAATAGACCAGTTATTCCCCCACTAACATCACATCTCTTTATCAGCATAGTCCCATGCTAGTACAATACTGAGCCTTGAAATGCTAATTTCCAAAAATATTTTAGCAAACTTATTCATATTGAGAATTTTATAAAACATCCATGAAAAATGTCACTGTACACAAATGAAAAATGTTTAAAAATCCCATCCTATTTTCCTTGAAATACCATCCCATACTTCACAGCTTGCTAATACTTTTTAAGACATTCCAACTTCAGCACAGAAGAATTTTTTCTTTGATGGTCAAACAAGATCCTCTTTTCCAAAACTTTATCATATCTTAAATAATAGTGGATTTCCTTCTTGTATGATGTTGACTTAACTCAACATAGTTGCTCTTTCTATTTCATAGGACTTCCAAGAGCAATGGATAGATAAGGTTTTGTTGACCTTTCAGTTCCTTCGTGTTATGGATCGGTTATATATTTGAATATTCATATTCCTTTTATTCCCCTAGCCACTATATATAAGCTTTTTGATGCTAAGCTTTTACTTGTGCCCTTTGTGAAACATAGCTGTTGTAGTTTAAGAGATATCCAAATGAATAGATCTGTCTCTGTTAGGTTAAAGAGCAGCCCTGTAATTGCAGGAAACTTTTTAAAACTTTGTTTTGAAAGTAATGTACACATATATTTTCTGCTTTACCTTCCTTTACTCTATAAGCATACTAAGTATTATTATATTAGGGAAGTTTGCATTACAACAAGATCTTTGTTCTTTAATGCTTTTATTAGAGCAAGTTTAAAAAATTCAGATGCAGACTTGTTCATCAGAAAATAGGATGAGGTTGATAAAAAATGTTGCCGAAAAAATAATTTGACTAATTTTTCTGAAACATTTAGTTTTTCCCACTTTGACCATTTGCCAGTTTTAAAACAGTAAAAAAGGTCTAAAAGGTGGGTTTTCTCCACTTTCCCCAGTTTTTATCTTTTCTTCCATTTTTCCAGAGGAAACATGGCGCAGGGGTGAGTGAAGAGGAGAGTAGAAAAGGCCAGGCAAAATAAAAGGCAAACCACCACCTCCAAAAAATAAAATGAAAGATTAACCAAAACAATATTGGTTTTCATTTAATTTTAAAATGTTGTTTGGAAACTTCTTTAAAAATGAAACATTGTTTTGACTCCTGCAGGAAATTTAAAAGTTTAAACCAAAAGATTTTTTTCTGATGGGAAATTCCATAGGGGAAAACAAATATTTTTTTGACAAGCCTTATCTTTTATCTACTTTTTTAAAACCTTCTCTAACGCAGATTCTAATCCTTACAGACTTAGTCAACCCTTCCTCCTTCTGGAGTAGATAAATTGAGTGCCATGCAGTTTACAGCACGGGTTTTTCATTGAGAACATCTAGGACTTAATTTGAGGTCTATGTCAATATGAATAATCCCATGTAATCCCAATATTAATAATCCCAAGAATAAACTCTTGCATTGATATCCTCTGCCAAATTTTATTTCCTGCTGTTGTGTAGTACTCTATTATGATTCTAAGGCATGGTAGGAGGGAGAGCAGCAAAACAAAGACAACGGGTTTCAAGAAGGCAGACTTTAGCAAACTCAAGGAGTTGATAGGTAAGATCCCATGGGAAACAAGTCTAGGAGGAAAAACAACTGAAGACAACTGGCAGTTTTTCTAAGAGACATTATTAAGGGCACTGGAGCAAACTATCCCACTATGTAGGAAATATAGGAAGTATGGCAAAAGACCACCCTGGGCTAACCAGGAGATCTTCAATCAAAAATCTCTAAAAATCAAAAAAGTCCTACAAAAAGTGGAAACTATGTCAAATAACACAAGTATGTAGGGACAAAATTAGAAAGACCAAAGCACAAAATGAGATCAAACTAGCTAGAGACATAAACGGTAACAAGAAAACATTCTACAAATACTTTAGAAGCAAGAGGAAGACCAAGGACAGGGTAGGTCTATTACTCAATGGGAGGGGGGCGGGAAAACAATAACAGAAAATGTGGAAACGGCAGAGATGTTTAAATACTTCTTTGTTTTGGTTTTAACCAAGAAAGTTGGTAGTAATTGGACATCTAACATAGTAAATGCCAATGCAAATGAGGTAGGATCAGAGGCTAAAATAGGGAAAGAACAAGTTAAAAATTACTTAGACAAGTAAGTTGTCTTCAAGTCACCAGGGTCTGATGAAATGCATCCTAGAATACTCAGGGAGCTAACTGAGGAGATATCTGAACCATTAGCGATTATCTTTGAAAAGTCATGGAAGACAGGAGAGATTCCAGAAGACTAGAAAAGGGCAAATATAGTGCCGATCCATAAAAAGGGGAATAAAGACAACCCAGGAAATTACAGACCAGTCAGCTTAACTTCTATACCCGGAAAGATAACGGAGCAAATAATTAAACCATCAATTTGCAAACATCTAGAAGATAATGGGATAAGTAACATTCAGCATGGATTTTTCAAGAACAAATCGTGTCAAACCAACCTGATAGCCTTGTGGATGGAGGGAAGCAGCAGACATGGTATATCTTAACTTTAGTAAAGCTTTTGATACTGTCTCGGATGACCTTTTCATAAACAAACTAGGGAAATGCAACCTAGATGGAGTTACTATAAGGTGGGTGTATAACTGGTTGGGAAACCGTTCTCAGAGAGTAGTTATCAGTGGTTCACAATCATATTGGAAGGACATAATGAGTGTGGTCCCACAGAGATCAGTTCTGGGTCCGGTTCTGTTCAATATCTTCATCAATGATTTAGATAATGGCATAGAGAGTATACTTATAAGGTTTGCGGATGATACCAAGCTGTGATGGATTGCAAGTGCTCTGGAAGATAACATTAAAATTCAAAATGATCTTGAGAAATGGTCTGAAGTAAATAGGATGAAATTCAATAAGGACTCATGCAAAGTACTCCACTTAGAAAGGAACAATCAGTTGCAAAAATACAAAATGCGAAATGACTGCCTAGGAAGGAGTATTATGGAAAGGGATCTGAGGGGTATAGTGAATCCCAAGCTAAATATGAGTCAACAGTGTAACACTGTTGAAAAAAAAAAGGAATTATTCGAGGACAGGGGTCAGCAATCTTTCAGAAGTGGTGTGCCGAGTCTTCATTTATTCACTCTAATTTAAGGTTTCGCGTGCCAGTAATACATTTTAACATTTTTAGAAGGTCTCTTTCTGTAAGTCTATAATATATAACTAAACTACTGTTGTATGTAAAGTAAATAAGGTTTTTAAAATGTTTAAGAACATTCATTTAAAATTAAATTAAAATGCAGAGTCCCCTGGATCGGTGGCCAGGACCCAGGCAGTGTGAGTGCCACTGAAAATCAGCTCGAGTGCCGGCTTCAGCACGTGTGCCATAGGTTGCCTACCCCTGTTCTAGGATGTATTAGCAGGAGTATTGTAAGAAAGACAGGAGAAGTAATTCCTCTGATTAGGCCTCAACTGGAGTATTGTGTCCAGTTCTGGGCGCCACATTTCAGGAAAGACATGGACAAATTGGAGAAAATCCAGAGAAGAGCAACAAAAATTATTAAAGGTTTAGAAAACATGACCTATGAGAGAAGATTGAAAAAATTGGGTTTGTTTAGTCTGGAGAAGAAAACACTGAGGGGGGACATGATAACGGTTTTCAAGTACTGTTCATAAAAGGTTGTTACAAGGAGGAGGGAGAAGAATTGTTCTTAACCTCTGAGGACTGGACTAGAAACAATGGGCTTAAATTGCAGCAAGGGAGGTTTAGGTTGAACATTAGGAAAAAATTCCTAACTGTCAGGGTGGTTAAGCACTAGAATAAGTTCCCCAGGGAGGTTGTGGAATCTCTATCATTGGAGATTTTTAAGAGCATGTTAGACAAACACCTGTAAGGGATGGTCTAGACAATACTTAGCCCTGCCATGAGTGCAGGAGACTGGACAAGATGACCTCTCAAGGTTCCCCCCCGTCCTACAATTCTATGATTTCCTATTTCATGGGGGTTTTGTGAGTGCGAAGATAACATGGTAGGGGTAGGTGCATAAAAGTATCTAAAAAGTATCTCTCGTGGTCCCTTAGAGTCCTATGATTCTATGATTAACATTTATCTTTACTTTTCCCCAGTTTTAAAAATACATGAGTCTTTATAGCCTTCTATCCCCAGAAGAAGGATTACGCTTTCAACCTCTGTGCCTTACCTATCCTCAGTCAATACAACTAGATTTAGTTAAAAAAAAAAAAAAAGAGAAATACTTTCTTCTATGGCTTCCTTCCAACTCACACGAACGTCTCATTTTCTGGTAAAATCCTTGATGGGGTCCAGACAGGAAAATGAAGAACCCAGAAAACTCCTACTTCATTGTGAAGAAATAATGCTTCAGCTCATACACAGGCAGCAACCTATCAAGAGTCACCCCAAGCAAAATAACCAGTCACCTTAAATTGATCTTCCCGCTGTTCCCTTCCCAGGCAGGTATTTTTGAGTGCTGCTAGACTTGTGTGAACTATTTCAGGTTCAATTAAAATATGTTGAATATGTTGAATCCTATACACGTCATAAAATGTTAGGGAAAGTATCACATTTAATACATACTGTACCAGTTTATCTAGGAAATAATGGCTTTAAAATGCAGTTGACTAGTTGAAAAAATTATAATTTCCTTTTAGTTAATTTAGTCCTACGCCCAAAGGACTCTGGCAACAATAACAGATTATTGCTCAAAACGGGGCAGCTTCTCTGAACAGTGCAACCCAAATCAAGAACAGAAACCATAATAACCCCACCAGACAAATAATTTGAAAGGCAAAGAAGCATGACACTTGTAAGAGTAGGTGCACTAGAAGTGGAAAGAGAAGCAAATTCAACAATGGAGTAAGTGGGCTTAATGCTGTTGTATTCCACTTACACCAGGCCATTTGTCCAAAGCTGTTAAAGGTTGGCTCTTCCAATGGCTAATGAAATTAAGTGATCTAAAACCAACAGGAAGTAAATCAAAAGCTTTCTTGTATATCCATTTTACAAAGAAAAATGATTACTCCGAACCATTACCTGCATCTGAGAGAATTTCAATTCTCCAGTGTGCAGTGGGCAGCCCTTTAATTTTTGCCTTTCTAAATAAGCTACCCTAGAAACATTACAAAGATGTTTCAGAGAAAATCCATGTTAATAGCAAGGGGAGACTGAAAAGTTCAAAGAGAGAATTGGAAAATTTCATATGTCAATTCTTTGCTACCCACAAGTACCAAAAATTATTGCTTCCCTGAACTCCCACCATGTGAGCAGTTTGAGTGTTCATTGTTCCTACTCTAGTCTTCTGAAAAATCTATAAAGGAACCCTGTCTGGATAAGGAAACAGTCCCTTCCAAATACAGTCCTTTTCTTCCTTGGTAGATTTACAACTTCAGGAGTACAGCTGTGTAAAAATGTGTAGTTTCAGTTCTCCCTATTGCAAGGAGGCAAAGATCCTGCACTCTATGTGCTCTCATTTATTTGAAATTTTGAGTATCAGAGGGGTAGCCATGTTAGTCTGGATCTGTAAAAGCAGCAGAGAATCCTGTGGCACCTTATAGACTAACAGACGTTTTGGAGTGTGAGCTTTTGTGGGTGAATACCCACTTCGT